>NC_137815.1:23819961-24084961 GCF_963921795.1 Nannobrachium achirus
CTGAAAGCTACCTCCACTTGCCCCAACGTTGTATTTACTTGTGACGGGCAGTCAGGCAACAACCCCTGCCTGTCGCTGCATTACTGACTCCTACAGGTTGGTCAGGGTTGTTCAGCAGGGAGCAGAACTGAGAGGGAGAGTGTGTTGCTACACATGTGTTAAGCTGATTTTAAGCAACAGGTTTAAAATATTGGTCTACCTTCAAACGGACAGAGCCTTACAACCCCCCCTTGTGACCTTTGCCACCCCACCCCCAAGACCAAACAGTAGGGGGTCAGCCGTGACAGGGACTACGGTACATGGGAGAATTCATTGGCATGACTTAAATTGGGGTGGGAATGGAAAAGGAAAACATAACACTCAGACCAGGCAGACAAGGGGGTACAGTAGTAGGTAGGTGGGAGGGACTTTAAGAATGATTCACCCTTTCTACAGCGACATAGAAACTCTTTTTGTCATCCAGACAGTGCCAACCGATGGGTCCGATCTCACAGTCTGCACAGATCAGATACTTGATCCTGCCCACGTCCTTGGTGAAGCCCACGTTCTCGAAGATGTACATGTCGTCCACATGCCAGTGGGCGCTCAGCGTGTCTCCGTCTGAGCCGTCCGAAGAGCCCAGGGAAGTCTTCTTTCTCATGGACGGCAAGAACAACTGATAGAAGAGGAACAAGCAGATGATATTATTGGTACACAATATTAGCCTGACATGACATGGCCAGACTATTATCACTTCTTATTAGGGGTGGGCGATATGAAAAAATACAATATCACAATATTTTCCCAAGTTGTATCACGATACACGATTTTATCACAACTCTTTTTCACGTTGGTTTTTATGGTTATTTTTCAAGTTACTTTTGGGAGGTCTAAATTGAAATAATTTACAAGTATGTAACTCTGACAGTATACAAATGAAACCAAATGGACCCGTAACTCTGACAGTATACAAATGAAACCAAATGGTTTCATTTGTATACTGTCAGAGTTAAGTGGAGACCTTGACATTTGAAAGTTTGAGAACTGATGTTTTTGACCAAAATGCAGGTTTAAATTGAATTCTGCAATGAATCTCCGTATTAACGATTAAACAGGCTCCATCAATTGTATCACGATATATACGATACCTCCGAAAAGGCATATCGTGGAGACATTGTATCGTCTCTCAACGATAATTATCACCATATCGCCCAACTCCTACTTCTTATTACACGGCTTGGTTGAATGCTTGATCTGCTTGAGCCATTCTCGGGCTGTAATAATCTATACTGTAGGTGATGAAAAACCTATCATTCTATCATTGGTTAACTTCATTCTAATAGCCGGTGAAATAAATGTGAAATAATTAAGTCATTGAAAGTGCATCATTTTGCTCATCCATACAGTACAGTACCTCCTTCTCTTTGAACAAGGCCATCCCTGGACAGAGCACCTTGGAGCCACATCTCTGACACAGCACAGACTTGATGTTCTTCCCATCCTCAGACACCAGCTCCGATCGGTCTACCTCGCTCTCTTTCTGCTCCATGACGTCCAATCCTGACAAAAACATTAATTTCAATATATTATACGGCAGAGTGGCACCATTTATTTATTATATATTTATTTATTTCACCAGGAATAGTCCCATTGAGATTATAAACCTTTTTCTTTTTTTGCAAAAGAAATCCTGGACAAAACATAAAATCCCCCAAAAACAATAGATTTATGACATCTCCAATCAAATGCCAGGACATGAGCAGACAGTGGTCAAGTTGTCCTTCATCCTGTTAAAACGGTAACAGGTCAGATGTAAAATTGGCTATTTTGTCCAAAATGTGTTACACACAGACATATATTTGAAAAATAGTCTTAGGTAAAAGAAATATTCGAAAATTAAGGTCTAATATTTCTTGCAACAAAACCTGTATATCCAGTCATTTTGGGGCATTAATAATAATAAGAAGGATAGAATAAAGCCTGATAAATGATGTACCGTGCATGTTAACATGTATATGCCTACTTTACTTAATGTTTCCAATCAATCTGGACAAAATAGCCAATTTTACATTGTGTCCAGATATCCCAAGTGCCCACCTGACCTGCATCCTTAAAAACAACCATGCTGACAAGAAGAGAAATCAGTTTAAGAAATCTGCAGCTACAGACACCAAGATGATGCTGCAAACAAACACATGAACTTTGCATCAGATCATCTCAGGGTTAAAACACTAGTAGAGGGCCTTAATGGAGTCAACAAAGAAGAACACATGTAAAAAGCCAGAAGCCAGTAAGAACACAGCCTTATAAAAGATGTGAGTGACCAATGCACCAAATCCAGATGGACCTCACCTGTCCAAAAGAACCAGTCATTAAATGAGCTTTACCTTCTGTCTTCACCCTAGGTGCATACAGATGACTGTCAGTCTGCAGGATGTTAGTAGATCCTACGGCACGTTCCTGAAACGTAGATTCATTGATGAACAGGCTATATTTATACTTACATATCATGTCAAGTTCACGTATAGCCTAATAATCACATTATTATTATGACGACGTAATCCAGTTTCTAATCTATCCATTAAATTCCAGAGAGGAACTAGGATGCCACAATAATCGAGCTTTAGCTTTAGGAATTCTCGTCCAAACCGCTTCCAACGTTTACGTGCAGGAGACTCAATTCGTGAAAACGTGAACACATCCAGCACGAGAAGATAATGTTACGATACGTTTGAATGAAACAGACGCACAAAATTACCTTAGATTTTAAAATCTAGACAAAAAGCAGAGTGGATGAAAACCATCAGATAGACATGGTGCACACACTATATGAGCTCGACCTGAAACAAGCAACAAGAGGTTCCTAAGTTCCTCCTGCCTAGTTGGGAAGATTACAAAAATGTGGTGGAAAAAATACTACAATGTTTTACTCAAGTAAAAGTATTAATATTGCAAATCCGTGTACACAGATTATTGCAGTATAGTAAAAGTCCGGAATTCTAATTGTACTTGAGTAAAAGTACAAAAGCTCTGCTTTTGAAATTGATAGTATCCTAGATAAAGTAGCCTACTATGTTCTATTCGTCTGTCTTTCAATGTTACTAGCCCTTACCCGTTCAAAGATATGAGCTCCGAAATGATGTGCAGTGTGTGGGTTATGGGATGTGCACTGTGCACACAGTATATGAGGGATGGAAATAACTTTAATTGGTGCTTGCATGATAATATGTAGGAGCATCAATGTAAGAAATACCCGTTTTGTTTAATGGCTATAGAGATACTGTGTACCGATCTGCATGATTTTTGGACAACATCTGTAACAGGGCCAGACAGACAACCAAACCCCCCCCCCCCCCCCGCCCCCCCAAAAACACACACACACACACACACACACACACACACACACACACACACACACACACACACACACACACACACACACACACACACACACACACACACACACACACACACACACACACACACACACACACACACACAGCTGGTTAAACATGCTGCCTCATGCTAGATGCAGAATAGATATGCCTCATGCTAGATGCAGAATAGATATAGATATACCATAACAATGCTAATATACAGCATATGATTTGTGAAAGTGACAAACGGGCTTCACAGTTATGTCAGGTGTGTTCATATGCTAATGGTGATGCGATTTCAGATCAATAAGCCCTTTTGCAAATCCCGCCCCATTCTGCCCTGTTACTATGATAGGACATTTGACCCTGGGCAGATTGTTTTTATAGTGGCAGTGAATGGGATTTTTTTTCCCCTTCATAGCCTCATTACAGCTATATAAAGTACCAAAGGAAAAACATCTAGGTGATATTAATAAAAAGGGAAGACAAAGGTACAGTAGTTACATTGCAAAACAGGGGGTTTACCCGAAAATATATGTTTTAATTTGTTTAATCCCAGTGGGACAGAATCCTCTTTGCAGATTCTTTTATAGTGGTAGTGGATGGGATTTTTTTTCCCTTCATAGCCTCATTACAGCTATATAAAGTACCACAAAAAACACATCTACGTGATATTAATAAAAATGGAAGAAAAGGGTACAGTAATTACATAGCAAAACAGTAGTTTTCCCCCCGAAAATAAATGTTTTAATTAGTTTAATCCTCTGGATCAGAAAGAGAATAGACCAAGCATTGCATCCTGGGTAGGAAGAGGACAGAACTATAATCCTAACCTCACATAATAGGCTGGCTTTTCGTAATTCTGCCCATTTAAAATACTAGAAGCTCGGCCGCCCTTCGGGCGGCCGAGCGTCTAGTCGGCGACCTGGCCAACTCGGGAACAATGTAAATAGGGAATGAATGCCCCGCCCTTTAATGCAAACCCCATTATACCTGTTGTCATAGGATCCGTTTTGACCATCTGTTTGCGTGTGTCCATTTATGCCCATATATGGAGAGATATGTCTGTCTACGTCCATTTTCTGCCCATATATGGAGATCTCTGTAGGACCTGGTTTGACCATCTGTTTGCCTGTGCCCATTTATGCCCATATATGGAGTTTGCAACCTGGCCAACTCGGGAACGATGTAAATAGGGAATGAATGCCCCACCCTTTAATGCAAACCCCATTATATGGAGATCTCTGTATCTGTCTGTGTCCCTTTTTATGCCCATATACTCTATCTGTGTCCATATTTTATGCCCATATGCCCATATATGGAGATCTCTGTATCTGCCCATATGCCCATATATGGAGATCTCAGTCTGTGTCCCTTTTATGCCCATATATCTGCGTCCATTTTATGCCCATATGCCCATATATGGAGATCTCTGTATCTGCCCATATGCCCATTCTCTGTATCAGTCTGTGTCCCTTTTATGCCCATATACGGAGATATCTGTCATAGAGATCTCAGTCTGTGTCCCTTTTATGCCCATATATCTGTCTGTGTCCCTTTTATGCCCATATACGGAGATATCTGTCGGGTCGAGGCGCCCATATACGGAGATATCTGTCATGGAGATCTCAGTCTGTGTCCCTTTTATGCCCATATATCTGTCTGTGTCCCTTTTATGCCCATATACGGAGATATCTGTCGGGTCGAGGCAAGGCCCCTGTATTGCCCATATATGGAGATCTCTGTATCTGCCCATATGCCCATATATGGAGATCTCAGTCTGTCGGGTCGAGGCTAGGCCCCTGTATCTGCCTGCAGTGATGTCACAATGACTCAGCGCTTGCGCCCGGCACTGCAGTGATGTCACAATGAGTCAGCGCTTGCGCCGATTTTGCGAGAAGCTAACCGCTGCAGCCTGCGGGAAGTCTGCATGCAGCATGTCTGCAGACGTGGGTCTGAAGACACGGGTTTGCAGACCCCATACTACTTGACTGACCCCACCCACCGTTTCCCCCGCTGGTTGTACCACGCTCTGAGGGTGGCTAGATTCACATATACCAGCTGCAAATCTGTGTCCTGCATGATGCTTCCGTTATTGTGAATCAGTGCCCTTATGTTACTGTAGCTGTCAAGCCTAAGAGTCCACCTACTCACGGATCCCTCTCCGCGTTTCTTTGGACTCTTGTGAATACGACAGAGTCATATAAATATGGCCTCCATTAGACGGCAGCAGTCTGGAAACTGGGCACTTGAACCAGGCGAAGCCAGTACACTCCGTTTAAGGCTGTCCACACCCGGTGTGAACTCTGCTTTTTTCTTGGTAGACTTGAACTTCCCAACAGAAAGTCTGTCCTGGTGTCTGGCAGCGAAGACCAACCGCTGGCGGTCATAAGGCAGAAGGTTCTGCCACAAACCCTTAATGGTGGAGACTTGTTGTTGGCTCAAAGTCAACGCAGTTTGAGTGTGCAACCCCACCAGATACTCTGCTAGCTTGTCCACGTGATCCATGCCTGGAATGTTACGCTCATCCACAGCCTGGAAATACAAATGATATTAAAAGTAAACATTGTGGTATAAGCAAGACAAAACAATTAAGGTTTATTTGCCTGGAAATACAAATGACATTAACATTGTGGTATAAGCAAGACAACATTATTAAAGTTTACCTGGAAATACAAATTACATTAAAAAGTAAACAATTAGTGGTATAAGCAAGACAAAATAAAGTGTATTTAAAACTGTTCCAAGCACTTACCAGCTGTGCCTCAGGCACCTCTGAGGTAGCAGGTTGAACGGAGCTGGCAGGAAGGCAGGAGGCCACAGCCTAGGAATACAAAAACAATTAGATATGAAACATTTACACTTGAGCAAGAGATTAAAACTTTGATTTTATGCCATTCTAGCTCTTACCAGCTGTGTATCAGTTTGAAGGGAGCTGGCAGGAGACTGGCGGGAGTCAGAGCCCACAGGAACAGTGGAGCTGGCAGGAGGCTACAACCAGGGAATACAAACATAGAAATTAAACATTTACGGTACACTATGGTATAAGCAAGACATGCAAGCATTAATTTTATGCCGTTCTAGCTCTTACCAGCTGTGTATCAGTTTGAAGGGAGCTGGCAGGAGACTGGCAGGAGTCAGAGCCCACAGGATAGGCGAATGTGGCAGGAGGCGGGCAGGAGTCAGAGCCCATAGGAACAGTGGAGCTGGCAGGAGGCTGGCAGGAGTCAGAGCCCACAGGAACAGTGGAGCTGGCAGGAGTCTACAACCAGGGAATACAAACATAGAAATTAAACATTTATTTATGGTACACTATTATAAGCAAGAAATGCAAACATTCATTTTATGCCATTCTAACTCTTACCAGCTGTGTAGAAGTTTGAATGGAGCTGGAAGGAGGCTGACAGGAGGCAGCAGAGCTCACAGGAACGGTGGAGCTGGAAGGAGGCTGACAGGAGACAGCAGAGCTCACAGGAACAGTGGAGCTGGAAGGAGGCTACAGCAAGGGAATATACAAACATAAGAAGTTAAACATTTACACCATGTATAAGCAAGATATTCAGATGTTTGACTTTATGCTATATCCCTTACTTGCTGTGTAGCAGTACTTTGAGTTCCCAAAAGTCCTTGCCAGCTCTTGCATAGAAACGGGAGGGGCACGTGTGTAGCAGGTTGAGTGGCGCTAGCAGGAGACTGGCAGGAGGCAGCAGAGTCCACATGATGGGTGGATGTGACAGGAGGCTACAGCGAGGGAACAAACAGAAATTAAACATTTACTCTAGTGGTATAAGAAAGACATAACATGTGATGCTGTTCTAGCCCTTACCAGCTGTGTAGCAGTTTGAATGAAGCCCACAGGACGGGTGGAGCTGGCGTGCGGCTGGTGTGGATCATCCAAGTGAATAAGTGGCCACAGTGTTACAGCAGTAGGATCTGGGGCCTGGTCTACAAAGCCTTCGTCCTGGTCTTCCTCAACATGGAGATCTTCCAAGAGCTGATCCGTATCAGCTGAATCAACATCAGTTCGAGTTGTCGGCTCTCCTGTCTGATTGGACAGGTAATCGACGCCAATCAGCTCTCCTGGTAAATGAGAAATCAGATAAGCATGTTTGAACGCAAATGGATAAACTTAACCCAACAAAGGTTTTTCATAATTACTGCATTAGCGTACCAGTGTAAGGAGGCGGGCGATGGAAAGAGGGGATATACTTCCGCCCCAGCAGGTTGAGTGGCGCTAGCAGGAGACTGGCAGGAGGCAGCAGAGTCCACATGATGGGTGGATGTGACAGGAGGCTACAGCGAGGGAACAAACAGAAATTAAACATTTACTCTAGTGGTATAAGAAAGACATAACATGTGATGCTGTTCTAGCCCTTACCAGCTGTGTAGCAGTTTGAATGAAGCCCACAGGACGGGTGGAGCTGGCGTGCGGCTGGTGTGGATCATCCAAGTGAATAAGTGGCCACAGTGTTACAGCAGTAGGATCTGGGGCCTGGTCTACAAAGCCTTCGTCCTGGTCTTCCTCAACATGGAGATCTTCCAAGAGCTGATCCGTATCAGCTGAATCAACATCAGTTCGAGTTGTCGGCTCTCCTGTCTGATTGGACAGGTAATCGACGCCAATCAGCTCTCCTGGTAAATGAGAAATCAGATAAGCATGTTTGAACGCAAATGGATAAACTTAACCCAACAAAGGTTTTTCATAATTACTGCATTAGCGTACCAGTGTAAGGAGGCGGGCGATGGAAAGAGGGGATATACTTCCGCCCCAGAACTTTCAAGCTGTTTGTGTTGACATCATGGACCAGTTCTCCCGAGTAGCTGAGGAGGGCAGGTGGCTTGACAGACAGTGACGCAGCACCCCAGTCCTGGTTCCACCTATTCAGGCCTTCCAATAAAAACAGCTGGTAGTTCAGGCTGTTGACCTGGGTCCCTAAAATTGTGACAAATGTGCATAAGGAATCAAGACTTAGATAATCACTACTAAAAAAATTATAATAATAATAATGCTTATAAATATACAGCCATTCTCACCTGGAATAAACCTGTTTAGGTGGAGATGAAATGACTCCAGGGATGAGGAGCCCCTGGCACATCTGTACACTGTGAGCACCACTCCTAGCTTGGTGGTTGTGCCGGTCTCCGTGTACAGAGGTACATTTTCATCATCCTGGATGCACTTTATGTGCTTCTGCTGCGTGCGCCAGATGTGCTGCATCTTCTCGGAATCCAGGAGTGGAACACCAAGGAGGTCTCTCCCTTTATCCCCCATCAACTCATCCAGCAGTCTGCCAATAAGACGAGTGGTGAAGTCCACCCCTCTGGTCCTTCTTCTGCAGTACAGTGCCAGCTCATCTTTGGAGATATTTGCGTCCACCATTGCATCTGTAATGCCAGGCCTACCCTCCCGTTTTAGCTGCTCCCTTTTGTACCGGCGCAATAAAGCAACATCTCCCTCATCCCACTCAAAAACGCATGCAGAGAGCCGTGCCATGAATGTGGGAAACAGGGGATGGGCGTCGGTGGTAGTGCCGAGTGCCAGTCTCCTCATGAAGTGGTAAATGTCCAGCCGAACTTTGAGGTCTGGCCACCCACCAAACCTCTTCTGCAGCTGGGTCCGTTTCTCACCCGTCTCCGAACAGCACCCACAGTCCACATACAGCAGCTTTGGTGGAGTCACGCTTGCCGCACTGTACCGACTAATGATCCCAGCCACCATGAGATCTAGTCGTGCCCCTTCCCCATCGGTAAGAACACTGTTGAGGATTTGTCCATGCTCGTTGCTGACTGTTGTCTGCCACAGTGCTGTGCCCTTCGCTGCTCCTGCCAGCTTCTTGGTAATCTGTGATTACACAAATTACACAAAAGTGATGATTCAAACACAGATTGTGGCACAAAGAGTTTCACAAATGATATGCAAGTCCAAGAATTACCTTCTTGGTCGAATCCATTTTCAAAATGGATCCAAAGACAGAGGTGATGCTGGCTTTCACGTGGTCCAGCCGGGTCAAGATGTCCTTCCCAAACACCACCAGGAGCCACTTGTTTGTTGGAACTGCCACAGGCTCAGGGGGATCCTGACAGACAACAGGAAAGAGACTGGGACGGTCCACAAAACCAGCACACTCCCCAAGGTACCTTGACAGCCAAAGAAATGAGAGAAAAAATAAAGAATTATGTAAACAGTGTAATTTGAACCTTTGTACATTCCTGTTTTTTTTTGTATTATAATTTTTTTTCTTCTTTATTATTATTGTCATTGTTCTAAATGATCATGTGCAGGTGGTGTTTGTATGTGTGTGAAAGTGAGTGAATGTGTATGTACTGTTTATGTAAAAAAAAGAATCAATAAAAATATATATAAAAAAACCTTGACAGACGATGGAGCCACTGCTCACTGTGGTTCTCTTTCAGCTGCTTAGCAAGCCGCGTGGAGCTGTTCCCCAACGTTCTCTCACGCATCAACCGGATGACGCGGATGTCACACGCATACCTATATGGAAAGGTTAACACACACGTATGACACGCATCATTATGCATTTGTGATACGACAAAAACAGGCAGTATGCTGTAGAATAAAAATAAGATTAGGCTATATAACATTCATGGACCACAATATATTAGTTTAATAGTTTAGATCTCATGTGTAAGGATTAGGGATAACATCTCACCTCTGTGTCAGAATGATGCGGAACTCTGACTGCCAATGAAGATCCAGCTGTCTTAGAATGGCATTGCTGGTGGAGATGATGGCTGCCTTGCACTGTGGGTTGCTGCACCTGGACCACAGTGGAAACAAGCATTTCATTGCATGAGAAGGTTAAATCACCTTAAACACAGATAACACATTATACAATATAAGAGCAAACACAGATTGCACATTATCCAAATTAAATCACCTGAGAACCTCAGTTATCAAGAGGTAATATCTGTCCACATCTAGGACCTGACGAGCTCTCTTGTGTGCACCACCTCCAGTGAGGTGCTGGCTGCACTTGGGACACGTGAAGTCCTTCTTGATCCCATGGTGGTAGGGCATCCACACCATAAGCCGGTGGCAGAAAAAGCGTTCTGGGTGGGGGACTTGACTGTAGGTCAGACTAGGAACAGGTGGCTCATACCATAATTGCTTGAGGTCTTTACGCAACTGCTGGTTCTTGTACAGTGCAGAAGCAATCCATCGCTGGTCTTGCTGAGGAATGGTACACTCTAAGAAAGAATTCTGTGACCGAGTAAATAGCACTATTAGAAAAAGTTATATTTACTCAATAAAATCACTGAATATCATGTATGTGATTGTTTGAGTAGGTCACACCAAACTAAATGAGTAAAAATCCAACTGTTCTTTTTGAGTTAGATGTACATATATTATTTGAGTTAATTTCGTGAGAATAAATTAGTATTTGACCAACTAATTTTATTCATGAATTATACTCAATTTGTTTTGGTAATTTTCCTTCATAATATGTGAGTATGGAGTACTTATATGGATCAATTTAAAAAGACCCTTAATTATTATTCATTCCAACTAAATAATCTTTCATCTCTCACAACAACCTAAACAATTGAGTAGATATGACTAAGATTCAAAATTGTACACAAGGGTTCATGGGAAAAAAAGGGTTCATGGGAAAGTTCTACTGGAACATTCTGTCAACAAACAGCAGCAACACATCTTTTTCAACAAGAGACCTGGAGAGTGTTTGCAAATATTGGTAAGTAGATTTACTGTATCTTTGTGCATATAGGCTACACAAATGTATTTGGTATAACTTATGTTCTTTACAAAGGTTTGCAGCTAGTTAAGGTCACAGTGAGGGGAATGTGCAAGCCCTAGTCATTGTGACTTTTTGCATGTATTACAAGCTATGCACAGCTGCATACAATGGTGTGTACAATGAAGATAAAATGCACAGGTAGGCCTACATATTATCTACATGTATCTATTATGGTGTTCAATGAGGATTACATGTGTAAACTTGGAAAAAGTATGAAGTAAATAAGCAACATGATTATACAGTATACCTTGATTTTGGTTTGGCCAAGTAATTATTGGAATCATAAATTGACTAAGCCTCACATGGTGTCAGTTATTTGAATTATTATCTTTTTTTTTTCCTCAGAAATGCTCAAATGACCAATTTACAAGCTCAAGCTTGTGAGCTGTAGATCAGCTATATCCACTATTTTTGAATATTTTTAAGTATACAATTATTATTATTAACTATATCCCTGTAAAATTGTGTTGCAGATATTAAGCATTGGATGACATGATGTTGTCAGCCAGCAGACATCAAGGAGAGTTGGCCTGCCTTGTTAGATGTTTACAGAAATGGTTACAGAAATTAGACCTGAATGTGACAGACATCTTGTCATTGTAGTTAACCACTTGTATACCCTAGCATCCCTATCCTGGGGGACAATACCAGATCTACAATCTCACGTCTTCTTTTTTACTCTCTTCCCCTCATCTCTGTCTTCCAGGTTAAGTTCAGGATGATCACCACACTGAATCTTGAGCCAAATGGCAATGTTGGACTTCTATACCCCCAAACTACTGTCCATGTTCCAGTCCAAGAAGGGCAGTTTGGGCACAAATGAGTATTCTACTTCAGGTATGAAACTTTCATTTACTCCAACTGCTTTAATTATATTTCACCTGGCTAATGACAATAATTACTATATTAATTTATGCTAAACTCATCTTTATCCCCTGCAACTCTCTCTCCTGATTATTAATTTCTAAATGTATGTCTTAATAGCTACTAAGGACAGTCTCCCAGCTTCCGTTGCTAAAACTGGGTTGTGGAAACAATTGTATTGCCAAAGTTTATGTTAGTTTATGAAAGTGCAGTCATACTGTTTGTTTATTGTTTAAATAATTATTTTTCTATTCTGCAGAGAGGAATCCCCAATCATCCGATGTCTCATCGACCATCTGGAAGAAGATTGTGTCAAGATCAAGGACTTTCAAGTTAGTAAAATAAATGTTTTGACGTTTTAATGTCATCGTGGATGAGACCATCACATGCAAAGGAACAGCATAGTGATGTCCAGAGAATCAGGTTGTGACATTGGCTGAATGGCTGTTGCATCCGTTGCATGTCTGGTCCAACTGATTCAAGATTATGCCCAGGGCTGCATGTGTGGAGACAGCTAGGATTGCTCAATGTGTGTCTGTGTGTCTTGTAACATTTAGCCTGAAAGTGAGCTCTAAACAATTATCTTCACAATGTGTGCAGGAAGGAAGCTGCTGGTGCACCTGTCAGAGTAGAAGAGAAGTTGACAGAGGAGGTGATGATGAAGATGAAGATCTACCTGCTGCAGAACCAAGAGGACTCAATGAATGAACCTACTGATGTAGGTATTGTGATTGAGGGCATCACTGCCCTCAACAATCTTGGGGGTCTGCTGCTATCTGTTGGGACTGTTCTATGCCTTTAATCTGAGATACCCCAAGAACCTCAGATATGGTCTTGAGATGTTCCAAAAAGTACTAGTTGAGTTGGATCCTGGACACCTTTCATCCAAAGTTCAGAGACTGAAAAAATGTCTGCTTGCCGACTACTGTTCAGCAAGATGCTCTCAGAAAGTGGGTATAAAGTGGATTTATTGTCAAAACAGCATTTTTGCAATGGTATTTGTTGCTGATAGTAATTAGTTAATGTAAAGTGTTTGTTTCTGGTGCATTCGAGTCATAATGCAAACAGGTCAGTTTAGCATAGACATTACACGTGTGCATAGTCAATATGTTTAAATGTTGAGCTACTGTAAATGCTTATTTATTATTTCATATTCCAAGTTGTGATTTTCTTTCATGCCAAATGGCCTCTGACTGTCTTCTTTAATGTATTTTGTGGTTATGACTTACTGTTCATTTGATGGGCTCATTGTTCTTATGGTGCATAATGTTTGACAGACTGCTTACTTACAGTATGCACAGTTCAATTAGAGGTACTTATAGTATTGTGTACACACACTGCTCTTTAGTAAACAGAACATTTTAAAAGTGTCAGGGATACCCCTTTCCTGATCATTATCTTTAAACATATTGTTTTTGCAGGCATTGTTGCATGTCATTTACATACTAAAGTATGTTGAATGTTCATACTTGATGTGGTGTTACACTGGTCAAAATTAGTTGATTAAAAACATAATTATCTGCATAATTATTTCATGTGTATTCATTTGACATCATGTACTTCTGGAGTAAAAGTTAAAGTAAATGAAAGGGGTAAATGGTACTATATGAATTAAATCAATAAAAGTAAATGAATAGTGTAAATGTGACATATTTGTTTTGTTAAATCATACTCTAATATTCAATTAGATCTACTTAATATTTCAATTTATTTACTTGTAGTCTTTTGTGGCATTGACTGAATAATTTAATTATATCTACTCAATTTCTTTAGGTCATTGTACTCAATTTTAGTTGTTAATAAGTACGCAAAAGTTTTGGTTACTTTTACTCAAATTAATTGAGTATCATCTACCTGATTTCATAACAGTAATATTTACTCAATATTTTTGAGTGTAAAAATGTTTCACCAATAAAATTGAGTAGAGACTAGTTTTTGTTATGAGAGTGTATCCTTCATTTTCTTTGGTAAAAAGAACTCACTGGGTGAAGACAGCAGCAGGGCAGTAGCAGCAGGCAGAGATACAGGTGACACTTCACTGGTTGAAGAGGGGGGTCTTGGTGTTCTGGGTGAAGCCCTAACTGAGGTTGCAGCAGGTCCAGGTGAAGCCCTAACTGAGGTTGCAGCAGGTCCAGGTGAAGCCCTAACTGAGGTTGCAGCAGGTCCAGGTGAAGCCCTAACTGAGGTGGCAGCAGGGCCAGGTGACGCAATTGGTCCACCCTAAGTAAAGTTACAACACAATATAGATCGAATGAACATGCATATAAAGATTACCGTCATATTTTAACTCTACACAAACACACACAATATATATGAAGTACAGTAAGTACTTACAGTGCCAGCAGCATCAGTCAAAGAGGGGGGTCCTGGCGTTCTGGGTGAGGACTGAACTGAGGTAACAGCAGGTCCATGTGATGCAATTGGTCCATCCTAAGTTTCAACACAATACAGATTGAACATGCATAGGCCTATAAAGATGACCATGTCATATAAAAAGCCTATACATACACACAATATTTATTTGAAGTAAGAACTTACAGTGCAAGCAGCATCAGTACTCACCGCGGTCGAAGAGGAAGGGGGGAGAGACAAAGGTGAAATAGTCCTTATAAAGGACCTGGGGCTGCTCAGAGGCCTTGAGACTGGGGAAGAGGCCGTCACGGAGACCACAGAGCCATCAGGTGAGGCTGGGACAGTGCTGGAAACAGACTAGGAATGGGGATAATAGTTGATACGCATACAACATTAATATTGACCCAAGTTAGTCAACCAAGAGTAGTTTTCATTATATAAGAAATCTATTGTATAAACCATCAATGTCTAACATTATGCCTCTTACCTCGGCAGGTTTCCTAGACCTGGTCAAACCAATGTTGGGTTTGGCTGCGTCACAATGCGAGCCACCAAACCTTTGCTTGTCAAACTGTGGAAGTAAACAGTGTCAATACAGTAAGATAAAATGCAGTATTCAGTGTCATACAGTACCAGTGAAGATAAATAAAAACGCAAAGTCAAAACGTATTGGATTTGGAACTTCATCATGGCCAAGCTTGAGTTTAATACACAAAATTAGGCATATTTACCATTGCCAGGTTTGGTTTAGGCCTTTCCCTTGGAACAGGATCTGCTGGCTGAATATTAAATAAATGTTAACAGAATAATAATGTACAGTTAACAGAATAATGTACAAGTAACAATACAACTTTATAGAAGTCTGTTATTTAACATTTAAACTTACTTTCTTAGAATGAAATCCACAATTGCAGACCTGTGGCCCCCCAAACAGAGTCCTCTGGCCCGGTTTGTGTAGTGGGCATTTCTCTATCTGTGAATGAAATCCATGTACACAGCACACATTAATTATATTCTTAACTGCTGTTCTGCAGGAAATTGCACAACCATAACTCAAATTCACAGACAAATACAGCAGTGTTGGTTGATATCCTGCATCAAGTCCTTTAATGAGACATGCAAAAGCTTACCTTCTCATACAAATCATGCAAAAGCTTACCTTCTCATACAAATCATGCCATTTCTTCTGCTTGATGGATGGTTTGTTCCCCAAGTTACCAGGCCAGACACCTGCATCAGCAAACACCTTCATGCGGGCATGCCATTCATCTCCCCCCATGGCCTTGTGTTTTTTGGGCTTTGTGTATGCCATCTGAAAACATTTGGAATGATGCTCATTAAGCTTTCTGAAACTTTCCCACCATTGATCAAGTCAAGTCATTTTGCATGAAGACATCTTTAGCATTGTCCAGTTAGTAAGTTAGGCCAGTATAGTTCTCAACCTGTGGGTTTGGGGGGGGGTCCCCAGATGATTAATTTAATGTGCAACATTGTTTTCTCACTCAACAGTACACAAACCAACAAAGTTTAAGTGTATAGAGGGTATCTGCACTCTCAACAGTACCCAAACCAACATAAAGTTTAAGTGTATAAAGGGTATCTGCACATTTCTAAAGAGACAATAATTTAAGGACTTTATAATACCTCTAAAATGACAAATTAAATATTGGTCAAATTGTCAAATATTAGAGGCAGAAATTGTAAATATAGCTCATCTACACACGAGGCTTTGTGACCATGTATCAGCTATTTTCACAATAGAACCATGTTATCAAAAAATGCCTCATGGTGGGGGGGGGGGGTCCCCAGTTAAAAAATGATTATTTTGGGAGTCACGACCTGAAAAGGTTGAGAACCACTGAGTTATGCTACCTTTGCTTTATTGTATTCGTGTGTAGGCTATTTTCTGTTAAGCACTTGTGCTTAATTTTCTACTCTGTAAAGCACTTTGAGCTGCATTTCATGTCATGAAAGGTGCTATACAAATAAAGTTATAATTATTATTATTAAGAGTTCACGCACAATGAAACTTGTTTAAATTAAAAATCAGTCAATAGCCTACTAAACAACATGAAACATGATGCCTACAAAGTCGACGTTCCAAGACAACATGACGTTAGTTTTTAAGACATCAATAGGCCTATGTCCACTCAACAAGCACAATAGTTACTAAACAGCATGCATCATGACAGTGTATTGTCCCTAAAATGTCGAGGTCCCAAGACAACATGACTTTAGTTTTTAAGACATCAATATGTCCATGCAACAAGCTTCCAAGCACAATAGTTACTAAACAGCATGAATCCCTAAAATGTCGGATACCAGTTAAGCCAACATGACGTTCTTGTCAGTGTTCTTGTCAAGCGTTCACGCACACATACTCAATTAGAACAGACATCAAAAGTGCATCATTTTAGCCTCTTACCTTAGAAGGAGGTTAATGTCTTTCGTTAATGAAGAACAGAGCCGCTCATCCCACCAAACATTTCTACAGTGCTGTGTGCTTTCAAGGCTGCCGCCGTTCAGGTAATGTGCAAATAACAGGCTGGAATTGAAGAGGGGCGGAGGTTTCAATTGGTAGGTAATGAGCGATTGGGCCATTTTCATTGGCAATGGGGGGAAGAGGGGGGGCTTCATTGGCCAGGAATGAAGAAGGCAAATGAGCCAGTAGAGGTGGTGTTTCATTGGCCGGGATTGTAGAATGCAAATGAGCCCGTCTTTTGTGATTGGCAGGAGTTGAAGCTGGGCCCTTTTCGATTGGCAGGAATTGAAGAAGGGGGCTCAGCGAATGGTCAGTAAATGAAGCTTCCTTACAGTCCATCAGGGGCTGGGTAGAGGAGAAACGCTGTGACAGACACTCACTCAGACAGACAGGCAGACAGACAGACAGACACTCACTCAGACAGACATTCGGAAAATTATATGTTTGATATGAGATACTTAAAGTGTGGTACCAATTCTAGGATCTCCTTTTAGTTGACCTTGTACCAGTGATTTGTACTGTCATGAAACTGTACCTTTTTCTATTGCAAATTTCTAATAAATTCTTCAATCAATCTCGAATCAATCAATTAATTGGCATCAAAATAACTTAAAGTATCAAAAGTAAAAGTAGGCCTACAAAATGTTTGAAAATAGCAGATCTGCAGCCCACGTTTTAGTGCAGAGCTCAGTGTTCTTTGTTAATAACGTGCAGTTGTAGGCTATATTTGAAAAGTCACATACTGGGAAAGAGAGGTGAGATTATGCAAAGGATGTGAAGTGTTTTCATTTACACCTTTTATTTCCAGTAGGGGGCGCAAAATGATACCTCTGATCTTGCTCTCAACCAGAGGGGTCCCCAAATGATTCGATGATAGCTCAACAGTAAACAAACCAACATAATATGTATAAGTGTATACAAGGTATCTGCACAATTCTAAAGTGTCAATTAAAGGACTTTTAAGACTTTATTTTACTCCAAATTGTCAAATATTAGCCTACATAAGAGGCAAACATTGTGAAACATAGCTGATCTCGAACAGCGTGGGGATGCACCGAAAGGGACATTCTTGGCCGATACCGATGTTTATAATAACAATTTAGACGATAACCGATAGCCTGCTGATATCGATATTTGTTTATATATTTATTCCCCACTTTTGTGCCAGGGAAACAAATACATCTTCATTATAATAAATAACTGTTCAGAATCTACAGCTTGGTAGGCTGCAGATACATGGCACAAAATACAACATTTTGAAAGAAATTCAAAATACTTGGTCAGTATAGCCTACTTGGTCTAATACTGACCAGGATACTGTCACCAAGAAACTATCCTGGTGACGGTATCCTGATCAGTATTTCACATAGTATTTTACATTTGTATTTCAAATACTTTTTTGCATTTTGCGCCCATCTTTGCAGATAACCAATACACCAACATAGCCAGTGAAAAATATATGTTTATCAACCCCAGATAAATATCGGCTACTGCCAGCGGTTAATGTCAGCTTTATTTGCAGATACTGATATTGACCGAAAACTGCAAATGTCGTTCGATATCTGTCCGATACTGATGGTGCATCCCTACTATTTTCACAATCTTTGAAGTTAATATCTTTGCCATAGTTGGTTTCTGCCTTAGAGATATGATTCCCATCTACATTCTATGGTCTCCCTTTTGGCAGAAAATCTTAAAAGCATCCCTGGCTAAGCCAATAATTATACATTATGGCTAATAATAATTATACATTATAATTGCCCCCATAACTAAAATGTAAAATACATTAAATATTGTATTTATTTCAGAAATAGTTCATCTTTTCCCTCTATGGGGACGGGACAGCTCCCATCGCAAGTTGATATCATTTGTCATGTGTGGTCCAGCCCAGAGTTCATGAAAGCACAAGCTAATAAAATGCTTTTAGGATATTGCTATGATGCTCATATTAATAGGAAGTATTAAGTCGGCTTTTATTAGCACATGAATCACATCAACTTTCGACAGAGTTTTGCCTATTGAGTGCAAGATGAACTATTTATGGAGGGTAATTATAATGTACTAGTCGCGCCAATTCTTGACTATCTGGCCAACCACAGTGTTTCTCTGACGATTCTAGTTGTTATCATTCTGGGGGGAGTTTGTTCATGTTTTTGTGAGGGTATCAACCCTAGGAGACACGGGGAAACATGCAAACTCCACACAGAAAGGCCCTATCGCCAACCCCATCGAGGGTGTGAGCGATGGGGCCTAAACATGGAAATGTGGAGAACACTATATATGGAGATAGTCCAGTCCATCATGTCATAATGGGACTACCGTCATAGACAGTAGCCATTGTTAGGCCGGAGTCAATGGCTGTGTCTATGACGGTAGTTCCATATGACATATTGGACTAGACTATCTCCATATATAGTGTTATCCACATCTCCATGTTAGGACTCATATATGGGCATAAAAAGTATGTCATGTGACATCACTTCCTGTACAGACAGTCAGCCATTGACTCCGGATTAACAATGGCTACTGTCTATGACGGTAGTCCCATATGACATATTGGACTCCATATATAGTGTTATCCACATCTCCATGTTTAGACAGCCAATGACTCCGGCCTAACAATGGCTACTTTCTATGACGGTAGTCCCATATGACATGATGGACTGGACTATCTCCATATATAGTGTTATCCACATTTCGTGTAGCCGCCCTGTACAGGAAGTGATGTCACAACTCGCTGACATCACACTGACATCACAGAGGATACGGAAGGACGGTCACGAGGATACGGAAGGAAGGAAGGAAGGAAGGAAGGACACTCAAGCGACACGATTCTTCAGAGTATATGCGACCTTCGGTCGCAATTAAAACATGTGAGGCTTATAAACCAGGGATCCTTTTAAGGCTGAATAGACAAAATGAGCTGGATTCTGCTGGAAGTAAATCAGTAAAGCATTTACGGTTATGAGGGGATAAAAAATAATGAATATTGCACAATAGTTTTCCAAGTTAACCATTAATAAATATTTATTATGTTTTACATTTCAGTGAAATGTATGATTTATCACTTGTTCTACACAGGACATTACACAAAGTCAAGAAGAATACACATTGTTTTAGTTCTTTGTAATAAAGCTCCGATAAGTTTACCTAAAAAAAAAGGAGTCGTAATAAACAGCAGTTGATACAACCTATCGATGCAGTTTCTAAAGTTCAATAATGATTGGATTGGATATATGGCAAGAACACAGGAAAAACAAATCAACGTTATCTGGAAATCCTAGAGAAGCTCACTTAACTGTAGTATAGGCCATTTTTTTTATGTAAAAACCTTTCCGTTGGCCTAAGGCACAGGAATACTATAAGATTATCATACATACCACACATGGATCCTGTACAGTGACTTAAAAGTGTTTGATTTTTTAATAATTATATACTAAGGTGCATCTTGCTCCTTTACACCTCTCATAGCGTTTGTAATACAGCATGGAAAAAGAATGTCAAGCGAAAAATAAAAAGTAACATGTCAACCTTATCGCCAGATTTAACCTTTGTGCGCAACCCCAGACTTTTTTTTTTCCTTCCAACATACAATTGAGTAACTTTGTAATATTGTCTCATTGAAACATTATATGGGGGAGGATAGATCATCATTGAAACATTATATGGGGGAGGATAGATCAAATAATTTAAGTGGGTTTAAGCATCATGCATCTCAAATTATTACAGATTCTAACCTCTTATATATTTGACTCGATGCATTTAAGTAGTCGTTCTAAACAATAAAAATAAAAAGGGTGTTTGTGTCTTGAGTTTCTTTCCAGTTTGTTTATGCTACTATTCAGTAATTTCAAAATAATACTTTGGGATTATTGTCCAAGAGTTCAATTCAAAGTACTCTTATGCTACCAAGGTTGAAAATGGAAGGTTCTAGAAATATAAGGTATAAATTTAAATACAGATAAATGCCGTTTTATAAAAGTACCCAACCCCATGATTCAGTTTGGCTCAAACAGCCACAAACAAAAAATGAACATCCAATAACACGATAACTTAGACATCTTTTTTTTTTTCTTCTTCTTTTTCTTTTTTTTCTTTTAAAGATTCCATTTTGGGGGTTAGATTAGAACAATATATTCCTTGCAAAAAAGTGTTTAATTTCTGTGTCCTTTGTCAACAAAGTCAAAGAGAAGATCCTTCAACAGATCTTAACAGCATTTAAGGATTAGAACACAGTAGAAATCCTCAATTGTTAAATGATCCATTTGTTAACCAAATGGTCCCTTACAGCACGGTGAACTCAATAGTGTACAACACGTAAACAAGTGGACCATTACGGTAGGGCTGTCACAATTATTACATAATCGTCGTGATTATTTGACATAATCGTGATTATTTTTCATAATCGTCATAATCGTTTCCATGTTGAAAAATGTTCATATATTTTTAAGAAAGTCAAAAATAGTGGAAATAGCAGATCTACAAGCTCACAACGCGTCGCATTGCGACGCGTTGTGAGCTTGTAGATCGGCTATTTCCACTATCAATGTTCTTTTTTAAGTATAAAGTTGTCAAATATGTCAGTAATTTCATTGTATATTTAAGGTTATGTGTCATATCTGCCATGTGCAACTTCAAAGCCTACAAGCCAAACAGAAAACACAATTAAATCGTTAATCGCAATTATTTGAGAGAAAATTAATCGTCATGTAAAATGTCATAATCGTGACAGCCCTACATTACGGGTCCATTTGGTTACATCATGTTACGTACGTCATCCGAGTTAAATTAACACCGAGGATTCAACTGTGTAGGGTGGACCTTTTCTATCGCGGTAGGTTTGATTGATTGAATCGTTTATTATCATCAGTTTGCAAAAGTACAGCGGTACGATTTTACACAACAATGCTAAAAGGATAACACAAAAATCTCAGAGGACTTGTTTCCATTGTGGTCCTGTGTAAACAAGGTTCGTTTGCATTAACCTTTCAGCATCACTGAGCATAATCACTACTATCGTTTATCGTGATAAAAAACACTCACAATAATCGTATCGAGATTGGAGAGATGGAGATTTAAATTCATTGTGAATTTGTCTTCCTTTTATTTGCCGAGCTGCATGTCCGGTACCATTTAAACCCTCTATAATTGGTAAAAATTGACCCGTAAATAGTATTTCTTTTCATTCTCTACCAAATCTCTTAGCCGATCTACAAGTTCACAACACGTCGCAATGCTTTGTGAGCTTGTAGATCTGCTATTTTATTGGCAAATGTTCCGCCCCAGGTTAATGGATGTTGAGAATATTTTGATTATCGCGATAATATCGTAAATCACTATTATTTTGGTCACAATAATCGTGACATGAAAAGTTCATATAGTCCCATCCCTATCCCTTATTTTACACATTTTGATAACCTGGTTATTATTATAGCATCACAATCATTTTAAACAACTTCATCCATTTTGGTAGCGTGGGCCCTGGTCCTTTAAGGTTTAGGGTAGGCCCCCGATCCCGTAGTCCGGAATGATCCCTGCAGTTCTACAGCCCGCCGCAAGTCTGGAAGAAACGCCGAATTGAGTTCACAGCGCGCAGCATCCGCGACACGTTGTGAGCTTGAAATTCGTCTAATTTTCGTTACGCAATATAGCACCCACCCTGCAACACAACACGCCTTGGAAATGGAACAGAAAAGAACACGTTTACTGGTATATGGGCTCACATTCAAGTCATATTCTTTCTTTTTACCGTTAAGCTCTGGGGGCTACTGGGGGCACAGGTAAAGTAAGCGTCGAATAAGTTGATCATCAATGAACATTATTTAACATGAATGTTTTGGTGAAACCCCTGGTTGTCGTTCTTCTCGAACAACAAGACCCATAAGTGATTGAAAAGGGAACAGAACGCAGTGCTTGTCCAGATTCCCTCCTCCTCCAACACTTCATTCGCTATCAAGAAAAGCCGGCATGAAGAATGGAAGCACACAGGAGAAAAAAAAACAACAACCGACGACCACCAGAAACCTAAAATATAAAACGTACAAGAGGGGGAAAAAGGGAGCAACAAAGTGAACATACTGAATTCCAGCAGCATTTTCTTTTCTTTCTTTCTTTCTTTTTGTGTGTGTTTTTGCGGGGTGTTTGGAGGGGGATCATCATCATCAGACAGGGAGGAGGAAATGGGATGACAACAGAGGAGGAGGAGGAGGAGCCTTCCTAGAGCAGAGTGTCGTCTGTGCAGCCTCCCTCCAGGCCGTAGCGGAACTCCTGCAGGTTGGACACGCCGTAGAAGTGGATGAAGGCGGCGGCCACCACCAGAACATGGAAGATCTGGTGGGAATGGAACTGAAGAAACAAAGAGAGGAGAATGAGACATGATGAGCAGGCCTGTCACAGTTAGTACATAATCGTCTAATCCAGGGTTCCCCAATAGGCGGCCCGTGGGGGGCTACTGTCTGGCCCCCACCAACCCCAGTAATAATGGTGGTATAAGAGCAGCAACAACACTAGTATATCGTTGTTGTCGGGTGGAAATCTCGTATCTCCAAATTTGTAAGTTCTTTCGCAAATCATACAAGGCCGTCGCACAAAAGTAGTGAAAACAGCAGATCTACAAGCACACAACGCCTATTTCTGCTGATTGTGAACCGCCCTGACCGAGAACCGACCTGTTGGGTTGGACGTGTGTCTAGAGAAAGAGAAAGTGGGTTTTGAAGGTTTGGAGGGCGGGGGGTGGGGGCTTCTCTTCTCTGACAGTATTGGGGAGTGCTTTCATTCATTCCACAGGGAGTGTGCATGGCGTCACTTTGTGGTTCCAACCTACTAGCCCTGTACAGTCTGGTTCTTCAGGTATGTCAGCCTGTCAGGTGTGGAAGTAAAACCACTCTCACTCAGATACATAGTACATACTTTGCATTTTCTAGTGAGCGCTGGGAATTCTGCCTGACAACTGGCAAGTCATCCAGAACCTCACACTAGACTGTGCTTTCATACGTGTCTCTCTTCTTGACAGAGTCTGTACATGATGAGCTCCTCTTCTGTAGTTAGTTACATTCTTTTATGCTTTAACTATTAAAAAAACAGCAGATCTACAAGCTCACAGCATGGCACCAAGTGCCACGCTGCGAGCTTGTATATCTGCTGTTTTTGAAAATCTTGTTTTTTGCAAATCTTTGAATATGTCGGCTAAAACGGCTTCATCTCGCAATCTTTCTCCAAAATCGCATCGATCTTCGAGAAACGGTAACAATTTTTCTTTTACGTGTGAAAGAAAACATCCTGATCGATAACATGGTGAATTTCCACAACATTACACGATAGTAGCTTCCGTGGGTCTTCAAAATAAAGCGCAGTCAATGGCGACACACGCCATCTAAACGATTCATTATATTCCTGCCACTAAAAGTCTTAAAGGAGTATTTCACCCTTACGCCATGGAGACTTGAATTCATGGATATTTTTTAGTTTTTGACGTATTCCTAAGACAATAATTTGATTACAATAAATGTACCCCCATTAATTCAGGACAGGGACCCGATTGCATTTGGGTATGAACCAATGGGGGTAAAAAATGAGTTTTTTTGTCTCAGGAATGCGACAAATACAGTCTCCATGGTGTGAGTAATCAATAGAAAAAAGTCATTTTGGGTATGAACTACTCCTTTAACTGTTCTGCCGCCGTTGACGGTGAGGACTGTCATTGAAAGGGTTAATACCATGGCGCCGTTGACGGTGAGGACTGTGAATCTTACTGTATATACAGTAAAGATATGATTACTTACTGTACGTCGCTCCGGTCCCGCCCGCATCGGTAATGTCGGCGATTTGTTTACAACGCACGTTGGGCGTGCACGCGAAGTGAAGCTCCTCAATGTTAAGTCAATGGAGAGGCCCATAAAGAAACTTCATTTAAACAAAATAGCCATTTTGAGACATTTTGCAGCAGATCTAAATGTAAACAAGGTTCAAGGCAGGGCGCAGCCATCTTCATCTTCTTGTCGCACACTGTCATGTGACTAGATGACGTAATCGTTGCCGTCAAGTGATAATCCAAAAAAACAAAAACAACCCCCTTCCGGCCCTTCAAAATAATAGCGGCGGCCGACGGAGGAAACGACGTGGCGCCGAGGCACCAAGCAACCTTCAGATTAAGAGGCAGTAGATGTGTTAAGTAATTTAAGAACCCAGTTCCCCCCCATGCATGTGGATCTACCAAAACTAAACTGCAGAAGTTACAGTAAATAACCTGGCAAAACATACTCAAATGGGGGTCCCTCCGCAGCCAAACACATACATTTGGGTGGTCCTTGAACTGAAGAAGTTTGAGAACCAGTGTGCTAGGGGGTCCATGGTAGGGCATTCACCAAATATTCGAATATTCGAATATCAAAGTCACTATTCGACATTGTTCACTGAAGTCGAATATTCGCTTATTTTTATTGTTTTGTCTTTAAAAAAATATATATTTCTTCATGGTTTATAAAGCTTGGCTAGATAGGAAGTCATAAGAACCCTGACAAGCACTTGGAATTATAGGTATAACCAGTGGTGTGATATGGATTTTAGAAGTGTGGGTCCTCTAAATTCATGACATCATGCGCGCACGCTGTTTTTATTGTTAATTAGTGTGTGCATATGAGGCGCGCGTGCGTGCAGCAAAATAAGTGTGGGCTCGCTGAGCCCACGCGAGCCCATGGCATCTCACCCCTAGGTATAACATTTAATGTGACTCGGTTCTGCAGATAAATATCGTGAAACTAGCAGATCTACATGTTCACTGTTTGTCTCTTGCTTGCTTACTTAATATTTGACAGTTTGGCCAGTCCTGTCGAATATTCGACTATTCGAATACTTTGAGGTCGAATAATTCGAATACTAAAAATCACTATTCGTGAATGCCCTCGTCCATGGTGACATGTGGTTATAAATTAAGAACTCACCCAGATGTCACACTTCCCGGGGAAGAAGCGCTCGGGGATCCTGGCGGCGTACAGCCCCGCCCCGGTGATGTACATGGCCCCCATCAGGTAGAACCAGCCCATCTGGCCCACCGTGGTGGCCTTCACGAAGCCCTCCTCGATGGTGAAGTGCATGGTGGGCACGATGCCACTCAGACCCAGGCCCATGAACACGCCTAGAGAGAACAACACTGGCTTAGCATGGTGGTATAGTCTCGCATGGCCAGACTGTTTCCTCCCAAAATGTGCAAATGCTTCCGGTTATACAGTCTGGAGTAGTAGTATAAATCATAAGTCATGCAAGAATATATAGCTTGCTGCTTATTAGCAGAAATTATATTTTGAACGCAAATGGCAGTTTCCGTTACTCCGATTTCAGGAGGTCTAGTTCAGGACTCTATATAGCATTCAGAGATTGTGGAATAGTTGTCAGGCTACGCAAGACTAGCATGGTGGGCACAATGCCACTCAGACTAGCGTGGTGGGCACAATTCTTCTCTCTAAAAGCAAGAGTAAAGAAATAGGTCTTGAGCTGTGCTTTAAAGCTATCCACAGAGGCTGCCTGTCTTAGGTGTAGTGGTCCGTAGAAGCAGAAAGCTGCTTCACCATATCTTTTATGTCATATATTGTCATATCGTCGTTGTCGGGTGGAAACCTCGTATCTCCAAGTTTCAAACGTGTACGTTCTTTCGCACAGTAAAGCCCTGCTTCGTCGTACAAGGCTGTCGCACAAAAGTAGTGAAAACAGCAGATCTACAAGCACACAACGCCTCGCAACGTTGTGTGCTTGTAGATTGGCTGTTTTCACTAGTTTAAAATGCTTGTAGATTGGCTGTTTTCACTAGTTTAAAATGCAAAACGAGCGGTTTTGGACATACAAGGTTTTCACCCGACAACCGACGATATATTATTAGTGGAGAGGTGGTACCTGCTCTGGTGGGCCTGTGGCGAGGCGTGGAGAAGCGGTCCCACTGGGCCACGATGATGGCGGCGATGCCGAGCACACAGACTATGGTGAGGTAGATGAGGCGGGGCTGGGGGGAGCAGTAGAAGGAGTAGTAGAGCCAGGGCACGAACGAGCCCATGATCAGCAGGGCGATGCCCGAGTAGTCCAGCCTGGGGACGGGGAAGAAGAGGAGTGACCGTGTGTTAGGGCATTCACCAAGTATTCGAATATTCGAATATCAAAGTCACTATTCGACGTTGTTCACCGAAGTCGAATATTAGCTTATTTTGATGTTTTTATTGTTTTCTCTTAGATAGATAGATATAGTTTATAAAGCTTGGCTACCTAGGAAGTCATAAGAATGAGTTGTCAATTCCCCTGGTGGATGAATTTGTTAATGCTCTATACCAGGGGTTCTCAAACCTTTTTAGGCTGTGACCCCCAAATAAACATATTTGAACTGGGGACCCCCACCCTGACAAGCACTTGGAATTGTAGGTATTACATTTAATGTGACTCGGTTCCAGAGATAAATATTGTGAAAATAGCAGATCTACATGCTCACAATGCCTTGCGTGCTCACAAAGCCTCGCAACGCGAGGCATTGAGAGCATGTAGATCGGCTATTTTCACAATGTTCGCCTCTTGCTTACTTACATTACATATTTGACAGTTTGGCCAGTCCTGTCGAATATTCGACTATTCGAATACTTTGAGGTCGAATAATTCGAATACTAAAAATCACTATTCGTGAATGCCCTACCGTGTGTGTGTAGCTCAGTGTTGATTTCGTTGACTAAAACTAAGACGAAAAATGTTCGCCGACTACTCACTGACGAAACTAAATAGAAACCAAATAAAAACTAAGCTACGATGACTAAAACTAAGACTAAATATATTGACAACTTCGTCAACAAAATAAAAACTAGACTAAAATGTTAGGGAGGGACTAATCTCTCGAGACAGCCTCAGAGAACGCTAAGAGAGACAGACCGATAGGTGTCGCACTTTCTTCTTTGACGATGGGTTCCCAGATTGGGGAGGGACTAGTGGAGAAGAGAGTAATTTATGTTTGGTTGCTCTCAGGTGTTGCTGCGACGCGTTGTGAGCTTGTAGATCGGCTATTTTCAACACGCAACCAAGTGTAAAATCAGTCATTAGGATGCCATCAAGGCCTACTAAATACATTTCAGTTGATTAAATCAACTGTAGTTTTAGTCGCCTAAAGTCTTATGACATTTAGTCGACTAAACCTAGACTAAAACTAAAACTTTTCAGGTGAATAAATTATGACTAAAACTAAATTACATTTTAATCAAAAGACTATGACTAAGACTAAATCAAAATTTGCTGTCAAAAACAACACTGGTGTAGCTATTAGGGGTGGATATTGGCAAGAATCTTGCGATGCAATACATATCACAATACTTGGGTCACGATGCAATAGTATCACGACAGATTGCGAATCTTTGCGATATGATAGTATTGCAATACTATTGCGATTTATTGCGAAATTCAACAGACAATTTTTTGTAGAGCTTAAAATAAATACTTACAGGACAAATTGAGTCAAAACCATTTTCAGTTATTGAATTAACTGAACGTTGGAAATTCCTCATGATGAAAAAAAAGTTTCCCATTCAGACAGTAGCCTATGGCAATATTGCCCTTCATTATTTTCAAGGCAAAAAAAACATGTCATCACTCTCTTTCAATTATATTCAATAACATTTCTGCTTACTTGGTTAATAGCATATTTTGGTTAATAGCATATTTCTTTAAAAGCAGAATACAATCAATAACTATAGAAGAGAGAGTCAAGAAATGTGTTAGTGCCAAAGTTGTTTTATATACCTGTTTGCTTGTTTCTCTCACAAAACTAAAATATTTTTTCTCCAAAAGTATCACAATAGTACGTCCTGAAGTAACGATACAGTATCGCGAAATAAACTATCGCGATGTATTGTCGTATCGATAATAATTTATTTTTATTAATTTATTTTAGGAACAGATGTTTACTAAAGAACATGTCAACCTTTGTGAAATAAAAGTATAAAACTCAGTTGAGAGGCATATTTCTGCTGGCATGTGATCTGCTGGCTTTTTTTGTAGGATATTATATTTTGTTTCATATACACCAAATGTACATTCTCAATTTAACAATGAACAAAAGAAGTAACTGAAGTACTTTTTCTATGTAACTTGAAACTTTATAAGTTACATTTCTCCAGGGGTAGAACTTTAACTTGATCAAGTTACTGCCACGGTGAGTTACACTTTCAAAGTAACTTCCCCAATACTGGTTGTTTGTGACATCAGACAAAAGCTGTGTCAGCCTATATAAGACGCCTGTGAAAGCAACTGCTTTACCGTTGCTGCTGTCTGCGTTTGAGGAACCAAAGTAAAAGCGAAAGCAACACATTTGAGTTTGGTGTAGCTGTGGGTAGACGCTTTTGCTCTGGACCTTAGCAGCTATGAACAACAACAGGAACAAGAGCGCTTCGGTTACAGCCGTCCAGCGACTGAACCACGATTACCTGACGATGAAGAAAAAACCGGTGCCTTACATCAGCGCGGAACCTCTGCCCTCCAACATTCTGGAATGGCACTATCTTGTTAGAGGTCCAGAGAAAACCCCCTATGAAGGAGGATACTACCACGGTAAACTCATATTTCCACAGGAATTCCCCTTCAAACCACCCAGTATCTACATGATCACACCAAACGGGAGATTTGCATGCAACAAACGCTTATGTCTGTCTATCTCGGACCACCACCCGGACTCGTGGAATCCCATCTGGTCCGTGTCCACCATCCTCACAGGTCTGCTCAGCTTCATGGTGGGAAAGGACAAAACCTTGGGCAGCATCGTCACCTCCGACGACACGAAAATGCAACTGTCGGCCCAGAGCCTGGCCTTCAACCTCCAGGACGAAATCTTTTGCGAGCTGTTTCTGGACGCGGTCGACGAGATCAAGCAGAAGCTGGGTGTGCTCCCCCAGCCCCTGGCCCTCTCCTCCTCCTCCGAGGTGCCGAACGACGGCAAGCCCCGGCGGGCCACACGCCAACACCACAAGCCCCAGCCAGTCGACACCGACGCGGACCGAGAACTCCGGATGGCCTTGGACCTCTCGGCCCGGGCCCAGGAGGCAGAGGAGCAGAGGAGGAGGAGGCAGGAGGAGGAGGAGCTGGAGAGGGCGCTGCAGCTGTCCCTCGCTGAGAGCCCCGGCAGGTTCTTGGCCCGAGGAGCTCACCACGGCGGCGCCCAGAAGGAGGAGATGAGGCGGCGGGAGGAAGAGGCGATGCAGCCGTCGCAGCGGGGCGCCTCGGGCCCGGACCCGGAGCTCCGCCTGGCCATGGAGCTCTCGGCCCGCGCTCAGGAGGAGGACGAGCACCGGAGGATGCAGCAGGAGAACGAGGAGCTGGCGAGGATATTGCAGCTGTCGCTCACCGATCATTGAAAGGAGCAATGCGCACACCGGGGTTCTTGCATCATTTTGAAAGTAAAATGTAAGACTTTTCAAGACCTTTTTAAGACCTTAACAAATGTAATTTAAGACCCAAATCAATGTCGTAACAATGTATTCTTATATTGAAATTGGCAAATCGGAGGGTGGGCCAGTGAATGGGTCGGCAGACCACCGCTGCTTGTCACCATTACTCAGAACTGGAATGCACAATATTGTTTTTTGAAACGGATAGACAACTTCCTGCTTCTACAGACTACTATAACTGTTTGTAGGATATTTATTTATAAAGTGCTGTAACAGGTTAGGGCCTAATAACTCTTATTCAAGCATAAATGATTTAACAGATTTTCCCATAACTTTATATCTGTAGGCTTTATTATATTTGTACTGTCTATTTTCTTTTCTCTCTCTCTCTCTCTCTCTCTAGTAAATGGTATAAGACTAGAACCTATTGTGTGAACCTAATGTTCATTTTTCAAAAAACAAACCCTTCTGCAGTGAATGTTATTACAACTTTTGCTGCATACTTAAGATGCTGTATTTACTGACTCATACACACAAGCAACAAAATGTTGTTGGAACTCCTATCATAGTTTGTTCTACATATAATATAATGAAGAAAAGAAAATAGACAATAAAAATATAATAAAGCCTACTACATGGTAGTAATCCAAATAGCCTAGTTAGGGACTTGACGGGCATCACAGCTGGGAAGGTCACTTCTCATGTTAATCTCAGACTCTGAGTTAAATTATTATATTACTGTCTGAGGTTACTGAGTGAACAATACTTATTTGTATGTATTTATTTTAGGAACACAGATGTTTACTGAAGAAAATGTCAACCTTTGTGAAATAAAAGTATAAAACTCAGTTGAGAGGCATATTTCTGCTGGCATGTGACTTTTATTTTTAGGATATTATATTTTGTTTCATATACACCAAATGTAACACTGAAAACAAAAGTAACTGAAGTTACTTTTTCTATATAACTTTTTCTCCAGGGGGTAGAACTTTTAACTTGATCAAGTTACTGCCATTTGAGAGTTACTTGTAACTGTACAAGTTACACTTTCAAAGTAACTTCCCCAACACTGCTTATAATCTTGAACTGAATTGCCTTTTAGTTTGGAGATCACTTGACTAGCGTTTTGATGACTTTGTCATCCATTCCACAGCTATCGCTACACCTCCCCCTTATTTTTTATTATTTTATTCGGATCTGCACTGATCTCAGAAATAGTTTCTATGGATGGAATCGACTGAAATCAGTCCCCAGGACTGAGAACTTTAACCCCTGCAGTCTGTTCAGACCACTGCTGCATCCACGGCCAGGCAAACCATACAGGAGCATCAGGAGATTCACCACCAGACCTCTTAACCCATTAAGACCTGGAACGCTATACCCACTTATCATTATTTTATACTTAGGCTATTGAAAAATACACTTGTGATAGGGGGCGATGATATGTTTCAATTGGCCCATATGCTTGTGGTCTCTGTAGCTATTTCTGTGAACTTCCGGTTTCTGTGTAGAAAATAAATCTTTGGCGCCACTCATTAAATATTAGCTCATTCTGTTTTATTTCTGTGACGTGACGTAGGCATATCTAATTACTATATTAACATTTGTTTTATATACAGTCGTATCAAGGGGGGGCGTGGTTTCACTGTATGCTACTTTCAGCCAGAGAGAAGAGCAGAGCCAGAGCGTCAACAGACCGCCCACAGTTACACTGTGGTGCCTGTGTTTCCTGGTTCTCTCACAACACAAGTCAAGTCACAACTCACAAGTCATACAGTTCTTTAGATTTTAGGGTAGTTTCGTATTTGGTGTTTTATCATATTAGTATTTTCAATGGTCGTTGACCCTTTCCGAGCCGAATAACCACCGTGTGTTTACATGCCGTGGCAGAGAACGCTATGTGGCTGCTGTCTTGACCGTGGGGCAGGGCTGTTGCTGTTCGACCCAGTGGTGGAAAGTAACACTTGTTACATGTTGGAAGTATATTAATACTGCAATGTAGAAACACTCTGTTACAAGTAAACGTCCAGGATTCAAAATCTACTCGTAAATGTAAAAAATAGCTGATCTACAAGCTCACAACGCGTCGCGAAAGCGTCGCGGCTATTTTTCGTGGATAAAAGCTCAGACAGCTTGTTTGTAAAATACTTGCACATTTTGACTGGTTATAGAACATGGAGTTGCCGAATCTTTATACGTTTTACACCTCCAATGGCTGGTTTTAAAATCTGTTTCCGAAATGCAAATGCAACAAGTGTGGACAGCTTCTCTCTGTGGCTACACTGTCAGAACACAACGATATGCACGCATTACTCCGCCCCCTCGCCCACAACAGCAGATAACCACGCCTACATTTTTATTTTATTTTCTTATTCTCAAGTCTGATAAAAACAAATAAAGAGGCGGGGTTTCTGACCCCTTTAAATCATGAAAATGTGTGCAAATCTTTGAATACATATTTTTCAAAGCAAACTTTTGTAATTCAAGTCTCTGCTTCTGGGGGGTCCCTGGAAGAACATATTTTGAGACGGGGGTCCGCGACCAAATACATGTCATTTAGGGGATCACTTAACTCATTTAACGCTGATCCCGAGTATACTCGTGAAAAATACTCGAGTATTTAGAGTGCCGATCCCGAGTATACTCGCGTAAAATACTGTATATAGAGTAACGCTGGCACTCTTACCCTAAGGTCCGTTGGAAAGTCCTGGCACGATTGGACCCGCCGATTCATCATCATCACGGATCCACATGCACAAAATAGTAATCCCTTAACATGGAGGCCGACGGTGGATCTCATCTTTAACACAATTAGTGCCTCTTAATCTGAAGGTTGCTTGGTGCCTCGGTGCCACGCAGTTTCCTCCATAGGCCGCCACTATTATTTTGAAGGGCTGGAAGGGGGTTGTTTTTGTTTTTTTGGATTATCACTTGACGGCAACGATTACGTCATCTAGTCACATGACAGTGTGGGACAAGAAGATGAAGATGGCTGCGCCCTGCCTTGTGCCTTGTTTACATTTAGATCTGCTGCAAAATGTCTCAAAATGGCTATTTTGTTTAAATGAAGTTTCTTTATGGGCCTCTCCATTGACTTAACATTGAGGAGCTTCACTTCGCGTGCACGCCCAACGTGCGTTGTAAACAAATCGCCGACATTACCGATGCGGACGGGACCGGAGCGACATTAAGTAAGTAATAATATCTTTACTGTATATACAGTAAGATTCACAGTCCTCACCGTCAACGGCGCCATGGTATTAACCCTTTCAATGACGGTGAGGACTGTCAACGGCGGCAGAACAGTTAATGTCCATTTTCTCCAAAAAACACTTTTAAAGCCAAGGATGGCATTAGATTCTCGCTACAATAACGTAATAACAAAGGCAACGATCGGCCATTACAGCAACAGCATGGGGTGACGATCGCTTCCGTTGAATGACGTCATGGCGTCAAACCGGAAATGTTTACGCAATGGACTTCTGGCCTTCAAAATAAGAGAATGGCCGTGGATGGAGCCTGCGAGAGGCACGCTGGACATTTAACCCGTTCATGTCTGGAGCACTAAATGGGTTAACATGAAAAGGTTTGAGAACCACTGATTCAGAAGAAGGATTTAGAAGACATTTGGGTCAATATATTCAAACGATTTTTCAAACCTAGCAGATCTACAAGCTCACAGCACGGCACCAATAGTGCCGCGCTGTGTATAGTTGCTATTTTCTTATAGTTAAAGCATCAAATAATGGTTAAAGTGGTTCAAATCTAGAGTGACACGGATGCATTCCAGGTCTTAGTTGGTTGATAGTTTTTATCCAGCAGCAATTACACTGCTGAATAATAAGGCAAGAGCACACCAATGCAACTAGTCGCAACTCCTTGCAACATAACAGTTTCAAGGCCGGTCCACACCAATGCAACAGCCATTGGGGATATTCGGTTGCAAGTATTTGCAAGGAGTGTCATGTTGCAAGGTGTTGCAAACTAAGCGTTGCATTGGTGTGGACTGGCCTTAAAACACAGTTCAGTCTGTGCGGTGCAGCACCCCGCACTAATGCAACCAGTCGCAACTCCTTGCAACAAAACCATTTTAAGGCCATGTCCACACCAACGCAACTCCTTGCAGCGATTTGAAAAGTATTAGACATACTTAGTAAATGCGCCCTGACGGGCGCAATCATCACTTTGGTGAAGTTGTTAGCAGCCAATTCTAAAATATAAACTGGTCTATTATTTTCCTCATCATATACTGTATACTTAAGCCTCTCCAACTGACCCATAATGCTGCAGCATGATTGGTATTCAACCAGAAAAAATTGCCACATGTTTCCTGATGCTGGCCAAAGCAACCAAAGGTATGACACCTCCATATCTTCAAAGCCTGATTGAACCCCACAACCCCACCCGTGCACTCAGATCAGCCAACAACAGGGATGCTGACAGAACCCTTCGCTAAAAACCCCAGGACAACGATCCACTCGCCCGAGACTCTTCGCTCTCCTGGCCCCCAAACTGTGGCACAAACTCCCAGTTGCACTTAGAACTGCAGACTCACTCCCTATAGCTTCCACTGTGGGCTGAAGACTCACCTCTTCAGACTCCACCTTAGCCCATAGCACTTACCGTAGCACTCGCCCACCCTCAATGACCATGAAGTAATTTAGATCGATTTTTTTATGTTATTTGTTGAGGTTTTTACTGAATAGGTGCTCTGTCTAATTGTTTTCTTACATTGCCTACTATTTCTTCCATTTGATGTATTGATGTTGAAGTGCTGATGTATTTATTACCTTGCTTATTGTAAATCGCTCTGGATTAACTCTTTCTCTGGTCATTCCCGAGTTTCCCGAGTTATATCATGTCTTTCCCTGCCAAGTCAGAATTTCCGGAGTTGTAAATAATGTAAAAAAAAAAGAAAAAGAAAAACGTCTGACGTCCTACTTCCGGTTTCGGTAGTGATCGCGAACCGGAAATGTGATCCAAGTTAGCCGCGGTGTGAATATGGTCTATGGTAATTGTATCTATTAAAAATGACCAGACAATGCTTTGATTTTGTTTCTTTTTTTAAATTCACGTCTATTGTGGTAAAAGCGTGGAATCTTACTTGGAGAAGGTGCGCGACACTTTCTCAGAATGGCAGTAGACGGTGTGAAAGAGCCAGGAGAAGCTGAGACAGAGCACCGCCCCCAGGAAGAACATCCCAAAGACCACCTTCTCCTGCAGAGGAGCCATGAAGTAGACGTTGGGACGGAGCAAGGTCAGTGTGCCCAGGCAGATGAACAGAATCAGCCCTGGAACAAACAAACAAACCGGAGCATCCACCCATTAAATTTAGGCCTAGAATTATTGAATGCTTTAACCAGTGAAAAATAGCAGATATACAAGCTCACAGCGCGGCACCGAGTGCCACGCTGCGAGCTTGTAGATCTGCTATTTTTGAAAAAGTCGTGAAAATGTGTGCAAATCTTTGAATATACGTATGTATTTTCAAAGCGAATGTTTCTAACTAAAATTTTGCTTCTGGGTGGTCCCTGGAACTAAATATTTTGAGATGGGGGTCCGTGGCCAAATAAATATCATTTTGGGGGTCCTTCACATGAAAAGGTTTAAGAACCACTGACATAGTAGTCTCTCAAGAACAGACTAACTGAGCTCCAGTTAAGTGAAAAGGACCTTTTCTTTGACAATGGCTGCCAGATTACTGACATAGAAACATAAAAAAAACCCTTAGAAGGATTCAAAAGACACTTATAGAATCGGGTCAAAATTCTAATTTTCACGATTTTTCAAAAATAGCAGATCTACAAGCTCGCAGCGCGGCACTCGGTGCCGCGCTGTGAGCTTGTATATCTGCTATTTTTCAATAGTTAAAGCATAAAATAATGATACACAATAATGTGTACCCGTTCTAAACGGGGTTAAAAGGTAAGAAAAACCGAAAAAGCGTGGTAGGGAACAACCAAAGTCGAAAAACAACTTCGCCAGTAAATGAGTTAAGAGCTTTGCAGGGATATTGACTTCTCCTCACCTAAAAGATGTGTCCAGATGTTCCCCGTCTCTGTGTGAATTCTAAAGATGCTTCCAAAGCAGGCCCTAAACGAGGGCATGGGAGGACGGTGTCCATGCAGGAGATAGTCGTTGTCCTTCAGCCAGTCTGGAAGCACGTGGAACGGGATGACCCTCCAACGACCTTCCCAAACCTGGAGGAAAACAAGAGCAGCTTTTATTTCTCCTAGACCTTTTGATTCATTATTTTGTGTCCTGTGTTTAACACAGTGGTTGCCAGGTATATAACTAATTCATTCTGTAGCTTCTGCCGGGGGTTTTCAGTGTTCCCAATTTTCGAGGCTCCATGAACGCACCACTGGTCCCGGAAGTAATCCGATTACATTTGGACGAACAGCTATTCGATGCTTTTGTTATGGTCCGTAGAGAAGGGCTTGTTTTAAACAAGAACGCGAACTGGAGTCGATAAAGCCATTTTCCGGAAGATCATTCCATTGCTTCCAACCGTGGATTACACTTCCCAATTCCGTTTTTCCCAATGGATTATGGGGATTTGAGTTTTTGCTTCAGTGCCGGTGCCACAGAGCGCACGCTGTGGTTTACAATAGGAAACGTAGAAGTCTACAAGCTCACAACGCGTTGCAATGCGACGCGTTGTGAGCTTGTAGATCGGCAATTTTTTGGCAAATGCTCTGCCGAAGGATAATGGATGTTGGGGATATTTTATTGTGATTCTTTTGGTCACAATAATCGTGACATGACATTTTCATATCGTCCCATCCCCATCTCAAACTGGGGTTTGAATTTAGAAGTTTGAGACCAGAGCATGTGAGCGGAGCGGGCCGTTTTTGACGTGAGCGTGAGCGAGCGACTTTTCAAATGGGTCTGAGCGGCTTTGGAGCGAGGATTTTCCTCCGCTCCGTGGAGCGCCGACCTCCTCCGCTCCAAGCCCACCCTGTTGGGGCCGCGCGCCGCATGTTTCCAACAAAACAGAGCCGTGCACAGTACTAGTGGCAGAGTGAAGCCATGTCGGCACCGCGGAGAGGAGAACAGACATAGAATTCCCTTTATCACGATTTCACTAAAGTCAAATGTATTTATATCATCCACACACGTAGGCTATGTTTATAATAGCCTACCTTGTGTCAGTTAAGTTATATATCACCAGCCAGTCAACGGATACGATTTGAAAATCAAGTGAGACTGATGAAAAACACACGCCACGAGTTGCCTCCCTCTCTCGGTTTTGGTGATTAATCAATAACCAACTGGATTTACTATTGCCCGTCTTATATGGCGTCTTTGTAACATTGAAGGCAGGTCTCCATCAAGCCGAGGCTCACGTACCGCAGGCATTTGTGTTGGGAACACTTGTTGTGGCAAAGCAAAGGAGAAAGTGTTTCGGATATGGTAGCAAAATCCATTTTTTATTTTGGCTGCTGACTCTGATTGACGACCCTGAGCGGAGCGTGGAGCGAGCGTGGAGCGAGAAATGCGAAAATCAAGGTGAGCGACGGAGCGGCCCGGTGGCCGACCAGAGCGACGAGCGAGCGGGACAAGAGCCCTCTGGAGCGCGGAGCGGCTTTCGTTGCCGCTCCACTCCACTCACATGCTCTGCTCATGAGACTGACACAATATGTCCATATATGGGCTTTCCCAGATATGGTCTAATATTTATGACATCAGGGATCTCCATATATAGTCATAAAAGGAACAAGGACGGCCATATATGGAGCGTGATTAACTGACTGACTGACATGGGTGGGACTACAGATGAGGTGAGCCGTTTCCTGGCTCTGTCTGGCTCAACTGTAATGAAGGCTGCATGTTTCAGTGCTTCAGGAAGGAGGAAGTAAAGCAGTGGTTTGGTAAACCACAAGCTTTCTGGTTCCTGTGTGTCCAAGTGTCCTTGAACAAGACACCAAAACGCTCACTAGTGTCCTTGTACAAGACACCAAAACACTCACTAGTGTCCCTGAACAAGACACTAAAGGTCTTTTCACACTGCTGCATTTTTTTCCCGGCCGAATATCAGAGCTAATTTCGGAGCATGTGAATACAAAAATCAACCTCAAGTTATGTCAATCACGATTGCACACTGCCTTGCAATGGTTTCCCTCTGCCGTTGGGTTGGGTGTGTGAATAGTGTGTAAATGTGAGGGGGCATAGATACTGTACATACATTCTTAAGTGTGTAAATGAATGTTGAGAGGGGCATAGATACTGTACATTTTAAAGTGTTTTAATGTGAGGGCATAGATACAGTACATTTTAAAGTGTGTTAATGTGAGGGGGCATAGATACTGTACATTTTAAAGTGTGTAAATGAATGTTGAGAGGGGCATAGATACTGTACATTTTAAAGTGTATAAATGAATGTTGAGGGGGGCATAGATACTGTACATTTTAAAGTGTGTAAATGTTGAGTGGGGCATAGATGGGAGCGTGTCGATATTGCGACATAGCATCTGTTTGACGGTTCATTCTTTCGACACAGGTGAATTTTAACCTGGTGAAAAGCTAACCTGCCGGCACGGGTGAATGTTAAACTCTATGCCTAAACTTAACCCAAACCCTAACCCTAACCTCAGTAACCACCGCGGGTGAGTAGCTAACCTGGCGATGCTCATAGTCGAAAGAATGACTTGTCGAAAGAGCGAGACTTCCCCGGCATAGATACCGTACATTTAAAAGCACTTGTTCGAGAGGTTGGAAGACTAGAAATTGACCATATAAAATGTAGTTTGTTCAAATTTGACAAACTAAGCTTCTGGTTCAAATACTGACAGTAAACTAAACATGCTTTGTTTTCTTGTAAATGCTAAGAATGTTATTTAGATAGAAATGTTCAGATACTAGGTTTGAGGTTTCCTGGTCTGCTTGTTTCTTTGAAGCTCAACTGGGTTGTTGTTGACTAGTATAGGGTTAATGTAATTTAAACTGAACTCAGACTTGTAGGTCACTCTGGACAAGAGCATCTGCTAAATTGCCTAAATTATAAATTGTAATTTGAAGCTGTGAAAGCTTTGTTTAGAATTGGTAACTTTAGACACTGAAGTAAAACATAGACATTCTGTTCGAATATTTGGTGAATGCCCTACCTCACACTGCCTCTTGAGCTGCAGTGAACCGTATGATTATATATTATCTTACTGTTCACAGTTGCATCCAATAAAGCTTCCAGTACTCGCCGCATGACTTGCCGCACCGACGCCGTGCTACTCATAGGACGCGTTTGTGTGATCCGACTGAGCTAGCCCGGGATGACTCCAGAGATATAGCTGATACCGACAACAAGCCTCTCCGTCTCCGACCCACTTTCTTTCTCACTTACTGACAGACTTATATTGACCTGACATGCTTTCTATCTATTCAGCCAGTACAGATGTGAGAATCTGGACAGATTAGATCCGCACACTGCCACTTGCAGCTTCAAGAGAAGAGTTTATTTAAGAGCAACGTTTGGGGTCATGAGACCTTCCTCAGGCCCTGGGGACCTGCTGGGAAAAGATTAAGAACTAGGCGTGTGGGAAGACTTCTTTTCACTATCTATTCTGCCAGAATGCTAATTCCAAAGACTCACTTTGTGTACAAACTCCTCCATCTTCTCCATGGCATGGTGGGCCTGAAGAGGTAAGGTCAGGACATCCTCTACATCATCCTCATCATCCTGGTCAGAAAGCATGGCGGCTCCCTGTGAACACACACACCAGGGTTGTTATAGTGAACGTTGTGAGCATGTAGATCTGTTATTTTCACAATAGAACCGCCTCAACTCTTAGTGCTCGTCAGGGTGGGGGTCCCCAGTTAAAATATGATTATTTGGGGGGTCGTGGCCTGAAAAGGTTGAGAACCACTGCTGTACTGTACTGTACTGAGTGTACAGTACTGTTCTGAGTGTACAGTACAGTAATGTTCTGAGTGTACAGTACTGTACTGTTCTGAGTGTACAGTACTGTACTGTTCTGAGTGTACAGCACTGTACAGTACTGTTCTGAGTGTACAGTACAGTAATGTTCTGAGTGTACAGTACTGTACAGTACTGTTCTGAGTGTACAGTACAGTAATGTTCTGAGTGTACAGTACTGTACAGTACTGTTCTGAGTGTACAGTACTGTACTGTTCTGAGTGTACAGCACTGTACAGTACTGTTCTGAGTGTACAGTACAGTAATGTTCTGAGTGTACAGTACTGTACTGTTCTGAGTGTACAGTACAGTACTGTTCTGAGTGTACAGTACAGTACTGTTCTGAGTGCACAGCACTGTACAGTACTGTTCTGAGTGTACAGCACTGTACTGTACTGTTCTGAACACTCAAAACAGTACAGTACAGTACCGTACACACATACAGTACAGTACTGTACTGTTCTGAGTGTACAGTACTGTACTGTTCTGAGTGTACAGTACAGTACTGTTCTGAGTGCACAGCACTGTACAGTACTGTTCTGAGTGTACAGCACTGTACTGTACTGTTCTGAACACTCAAAACAGTACAGTACAGTACCGTACACACATACAGTACAGTACAGTACTGTTCGGAGTGTACAATACAGTACAGTACTGTTCTGAGTGTACAATACAGTGCTGTACTGTTCGGAGTGTACAATACAGTACAGTACTGTTCTGAGTGTACAATACAGTACAGTACTGTTCGGAGTGTACAATACAGTACAGTACTGTTCTGAGTGTACAATACAGTGCTGTACTGTTCTGAGTGTACAATACCGTACTGTACTGTAATGTTCTGCATATACAGTACAGTACTGTACTGTTCTGAGTGTACAATACAGTGCTGTACTGTAATGTTCTGCATATACAGTACAGTACAGTACTGTACTGTACTGTACTGAGTGTATAGTACTGTACTGTTCTGAGTGTACAGTACTATACTGTTCTGAGTGTACAGTACTATACTGTTCTGAGTGTACAGTACTGTACTGTTCTGAGTGTACAGTACTATACTGTTCTGAGTGTACAGTACTATACTGTTCTGAGTGTACAGTACTATACTGTTCTGAGTGTACAGTACTATACTGTTCTGAGCGTACAGTACTGTACACTGGCTTTAGTGTGAGAGGAATATTCTTTATGTGTATATATAATTGATTTATTTTAAATTTCAACTAAAATAAGTCCCCTCACATCTGTTAGCAAATTACATCCTGCACATAATTCTACATGCATTCAAACTCTTGACTCTGGGGAGGGAGTCTGTGAGAGATGTGTTATTGCTCTCGAGTCTACTCATCAGTACAATGTCTTGATGTGATATTTCAAAAGTAGAAAAACATTGATTGTCATGAATATGACAATCAAGTGTCCTTGAGCAAGACTCTGAACCCCTAGTTGCTCCTGATGAGCAGGTTGGTGCCTTGCATGGTTTCCTCCACCATCTGTGTGTGAATGTGTGAATGTAATGCACAATCTCTGTAAAGCGCCTTGGATAAAGGCGCTATATAAATGCACCATTTACCATTCATGTCAAAAAGATTGCTGACCCCTGAGCACCATCATCATGTAAATTGTACAGAAAGAATATAAAACAGTAGTAAAACATCAATTAAATATACTGTATGACTGTAAATTAAATATCATCATGTGATGAATTCAGATCGGCATAGACTGGCATACTCGCGCGCCGATACCGATACCAGCATTTCAGGTAGTATCGGCAGCTTTACTTATCTTAAAGGGGATGACAACCCATTTTCAGTAATCAAATATATCATGTATATATGTTAAAGGACAACTCCGCCCTAAATCACTTCTAGGCTCATTTTCCTACTTACATTGATCCCAAAAGACTGTCCATGGGGTCTATTAGGCAGAAATGCCCCTGTTGTCCAGTTTCCCCAGCAGAACCCAGCAGCTCTCATAGCATAGAGTGGAGCCTATAAGCCTATCACTTTTACACTATTTGTTGTGTTCAAAAGTGATTTTCTTTTTCATGAATGTGTTACTAGTTGTCATTACAAACACATCCATGCCTTGGTTGTCGCACACAAGCCACCACAATCTCATAAATAATGTTTTGGGGTGAGCATTCGGCACAAGTGCCAATCAAAGTGACTGCACTGGCCAATCACAGGGCATCTTTTACGGGACTTGGCAAAACACATAAAAGCATAACATCTATTTAGCAGAGCGTGATGGCTTGTGTGGGACAACGATGACATGGATGTGTTTGTAATGACAACTAAGCCCCGTTTTCACTGAGCAAAACTTCTGGGAGTTTTTTCAAAAATGACGGCAATTTTGAAATTCACGCCATGTGAAAACGGCCACTTATTTTGTGTCCCGGCAGTTTTGGGGGCCGAAATTTGACGGGAAAATACCTAGTATTTTTTGCTTAAAGTACCGTGACAATACAAGTTTCCCTCCAGTGAAAACGCATGCCGTGAATTTGCCGTTTTTTTGACAACCAGGTGCATGAAAGGAGCCAGTTAACAGTTTAAAACATTGTATCTGGGATTGAAAACGACCTGAATGTAAAGGAATATAGAAATAAAGTAGGTCTACAGCTTCACCTTGAATAGGGGATTAATTATTTAGGCTAGAATCGCATTGACAAACACAGCAGAAGTCTATTTCTTTCGTTTATGGTGTCGCATGAAGAAAGAAAACACAGCTAATAATCTACAAGCCCACAAGTGCAACACGTTGCATCATGCAGCGACCTTCTGAGCTTGCTCATGGTTCAAACTTATTTGTATTCTATAGCCTATTTTTAATTAAACTGTGTGGGTTTTGATACAAGTCCGGTCTGGAGAACGTGATGATACGGGATGCGATGCGCTCGTAATGTTGTGATGAAAGCTGGAATCTTTACCAACTCAAAGAGCTGCATCATTAGTTAATAGTTTCTCCTCGTTGCATGATTAAAAGTGTTTTACAGAGCAGCGAGCATCGAGTAAAAAAAAGCTAAATCTACAAGCCACAAGTGCATGGGGGGAGCGTTTCGCTGTTAAGAGCGAGATTTCCCCCAACAGGTTGCATAACGCATGAGCTATCCTTTTTTTTTTTTTTTTTTTCAGTCCGTGTGTTGCCATGTCTGCTAATTATAAGCGACTCTGGGCTTGATTTCCGTAAAGTTGCTTGTATGTATTGATAGTGGCTGGTTGCGGTTTATTTGTTGTGAGCTTGTAGATTGGCAATTTTCAAGTAGCTGATGCGGCGATGCGTATAGTTTTAAAGTGCTCGTGTAGGCTAGATAATATCACTTTTTGGGGCTTATTTCTGTACACCTGGTTGCTTATTTCTCTCGCAAAATCTGGCAACACTGGTTTTGATCCCGTCACAATGGCTTGGTGAAAACGAGCGATACCAGTATTTTTGCTGCCGATGAGGGCATGTGAAAACACCCAAAAAACTAAACTCCCGGCAAGTTATGCTAATTATAATTATTTATTTTGCCGGGAAAATTCCGGAACTGCAATGAAAACATGCCTCTTGTAACATAATGAAAAATAAAAACACATTTGACCACAGCAAATAGTGTAAAAGCGATAGGCTTATAGGCTCCACTCTATGCTATGAGAGCTGCTGGGTTCTGCTGGGGAAACTGGACAACAGGGACTCATTTCTGCCTAATAGACCCCATGGACAGTCTTTTTGGATCAATATCAGTAGGAAAATGAGCCTAGATGTTATTTAGGGCGGAGTTGTCCTTTAATGTTGATGAGTGAACATTAGCTCAAGTGCCCTCCCTCCTGTTGAGAGGGAAACGGAGTTGTGACGATTTGGGGGTCACGTGACCAGTGACGTCAGCACATTGTCAAATGCATCCCTCCCCCATACCCGTTTCAGTGGGATATCAGAAACAGCCCGACTTCAATTGAAACACAGAGCCTTTTCAGCCATGTCAGTTGTATTATGTACAAGGGCTGTGTCTTGTGAGCTAGTGCAGTATATGTATCCATATGCCATCAAAAAACGAGCAGGATCTACTCCTTCCGCTATTATTACTTTGTTTACACAGAACTAGGGAAGTAGGGCGAAAATACGTGCCCACATTTGGCGGAACGTGATGACGTCTTTCAACGAGGGGGGCACTTGAGCTAATGTTCACTCATCAACATCAACATATATACATGATATATTTGATTACTGAAAATGGGTGGTCATCCCCTTTAACTAAAACTTTAAAAAGAAATTACCAGTAAAACTAACAGAATGACATTGAATTAACTCCAAGACACTATAATAATCTTCATGAAAGGCACAACACACTGATATTAATGAAGCTACTGAGAAGCACACTTTCAGGAAACAGGAGAGGAAGAAATCCTTGTCGTTCCATCCATAGTTAGCCCAAGTGTAAAATCTAATTTAGGACACTGCACAAACACACTACTATTAATGAAGCTACTGAGAAGCACACTTCGGTAAACGGGAGAGGAGAGGACCTTGTGATTCCCTACCATAGACGGTAAAAAAATATGGACGGTGGGAAGCCATTGGTTTCTGTGCTGTGAAAATGACGCTTTTTTTGCCCCATCATTGTAGAAATCAACGTTCATTGATAGAAATGGTACCATCTCGAATGCTATTGGCTGCCAACGGTCAAGCGCAACTGCAGGGATACTTGGGAGAATGTGGTGTTGAGCTTGCCGAAAAAGAAAAGCACACGAAGAATCATCATCATGAGCCTATGATCACAAGCCCCTCCTACAGCATACCCTGCTATAATATCAGATATAACATAAATTGGACCGTATTTTCACAAAAGATATCATGGTGATTGAAACAAGGCGTTAAACTAGCGACAGGGACCATAAAGTATTCATGACAATGTTATTAAGGTAAGAAAATCAATGTAAAACTTCAGGGGAAATGAATGGAATCCTATGAAGAACACGTTGCTTCTGGTACCAGAACAGCGCAACCAGCAGACAAACATAGGGAACTTTTAATTCCGCATTCGCTTAATTTTAATCCGGACAACTGGCCCGCTGTTCCCTCCCTACCTCTGAATGGAGGCCTTTAGTGGCTCTCTGCCGGCCCCCCGTAGCCCCCTCCTCCTCCAGCAGGGGTCCCAGCTCCATCAGCTCCACGTCCGGGACGTTGCAGTCCTCAGAGATCCGGCAGTCTGCATCACATGCGGCGGACCCGTTTCGGCCTGACATAGGGAGACTGACCTGGATGGGCAGGGACGTCACAAGGGGGGGAAAAGTGGGACTGAGTTACCAGGGCCCAAGGTGGAGGGGCCATAATTATTTTGTACTTTAGCTATTGAAAAAATAGCAGATCTACAAGCTCACAGCGCGGCACCAAGTGCCGCGCTGCGGGCTTGTAGATCTGCTATTTTTTAAGCAAACATCTGCTCAACTCAAATGTTGCTTCTGGGGGGGTCCATGGAACTAAATATTTTGAGATGGGGGTCCGTGGCCAAACACATAACATTTTGGGGGTCCTTGACATGAAAAGGTTTGAGCACCCCTGACATAGAAACGTATGTTTTTTCAAAAAACCTTAGACGGATTTGAAATATTCAAAGACTTAAAAAAAAACAATCACAATTTTTCAAAAATAGCAGATATACAAGCTCGCAGCGCGGCACTCAGTGCCGCGTTGTGAGCTTGTATATCTGCTATTTTTCAATAGTTAAAGCATTCATGCGGGGCCCGCAGTGAATCTTTGTACCCAGGGCCCAGAATTTGGTGCGACACCCCTGTGGATGGATCCAGAGGTGGGAAAACGACTCACGTTTCTTTACTGGTAAAAGTATCGATACTGCAACGTAGAAATGCTCTGTGACGAGTACAAGTCAGGAATTCAAAATGTTCTTCAGAACAAAAGTATTGGTATCAAAATGTTAAAGTGCCAAAGTACTCATTATGCAGAATGTCCCATTTCAAGTTTTCAAATGTGTACACACTACACATCTTTAGCCAATCTACAAGCTCACAGCCTGTGTTTGTCAGATCATCTGACACACATTCTGACCTGATGGTCAAGATTCAATTTATCCCCAGAGCAAGCGAGCAGGCAGGCTCTATTGGCTCAAAATGGTAAAACTTTAATCTCTTACGCAGGAAACCGGGTTCGAATCCAGGGTAGAAGAGGAGGGTTACATTAAAGGAGCTATAGTCAACTTTTTCTTGAAAAACGGATGCTATAATAAAAATAATGTTTCGATAATATTTTATAAAAAAATAAGCTTATGTGTTTCTATTAAAAAATGACCACAAAAAGCGTAAAATAATGATAAAATAATCATTTTGGCCATTGCCAGACCGACACTTTGTTTACATTCCAGTCTGTAAACAAAGTGTCAGCCCGACAATGGCCAAAATGATTATTTTATCATTATTTTACGCTTTTTGTGGTCATTTTTGAATAGAAACACATATATGAAGCTTATTTTTTTATAAAATATTTTCGGAACATTATTTTTATTTTAGCATCCGTTTTTCAAGAAAAAGTTGACTATAGCTCCTTTAAAGCTAGGGTCTTGCTTCCTTTGTTTCCATGTATTCAATTCATCAGCATAGCATACAAAAGTTACACAATAATACATCATCATCAACAAATACAAAACACTATATTAGGGATGCTACAATACAATTTTATTTCAGACCCGAGTACAAGTACTTCATTTTGAGTACTCGCCAATACCAAGTACCAATACAAGTATTTATTTATTTAGTTTGTTTTTGTTTTTTAGTAACCAATTATTTAATCTGTGTAATGTACTTGCAATGTACTGTAATGATACTGTAATGTTCAATTACCACAATAATAAAGACTTCTGATTCTTAAGATACAGTTTTTCTTTTAGACATTTTCTTTAACTGTCAATTGAATGTCTTCGGGTATCGGGTCAGAGTATAGAGATTTTGAGTACAGAGTATGAGTGCATGAGTAGGTTCTATCAGGGTACCAGTACCGGTATCGGAGCAACCCTACATTATATATGCAAGAGCGATGTGAATATAATGTTTACCTGAAGACTTTTCCTCACAATGCCTCGGTTTTCTGCTTGAATCGTGTTCCTTTTGATATTGTCTGGATCGATCCAACAGAGTGAAACAGCAGAGATCAATGATCATAAATTGGTTATACATCTGAAATGTAATGACCAAATATTAAACTGGGTGTCCTTAAGATTGAGAGTCAATGAACAAAATTAAGCTTTACAGGTGTGTTAAGTTTTTTTTATATATATAAAATAAAAAAGGGTGCAAATTGGACCCTTACTGGTCCATTAAGGTTGTGGATAAATGGACCCTTACAGGTCAACTTGGTTCTATATACTTATTTTTGTGAGTGCAGTCAGTGCAAAAAAATATAGCATCATCAACATCAGTTTAAATACTTGTACATCCATAGGCTATTTGAATACAGCCGATCTACAAGGTCACACAATGAATCTTTGCTATTAAATACAAATCTTACAGTATCTTATTATTATTTCTAAATGTCAAATGTTTATTTATTTATTACATTTGAACAACACACATCTCGTACTTATGCAGGATGTCTGCCATAAAATATGCTCAGATGAGGGCCAAATACAATACAATACAATACATCATTCAGAAGGAATGACCTAACCTAACAATAATAATAGTGCACATCAGAAGTGAGGCTCTTTAAAGACAGACATCCATGCTTCATGGCAGAAAACAGACATAACAGACAGCATCATTCAGTGAAAGACGATATGTGTGTGGGGGGGAGACAGGGTGACAGACACACAACAGACAATAACAACAGACGGCTTATAGACAGACACAGACTTGACTGTTGAATTATCATTATGACGCATGTATGATATGACACACTATGGCCATTAAAACACCACAACTCAACATTGATGTTGTATAATAACAAGAGAACAACGTACAAAGGGCAGAGTGATTGCTAACCCAGAGATGCTAACGCTATGCCTCTATGCTACAACACAGAGAAGCTAAACCTGGAGGCTAAAAACAACTAGACACGATGATAAAAGCCCCTCGGAGCTGCAGAACGGTCGTTATGAAGGGTTATTATCTGCTGTAAAGACATGGTTTCTGCCTTCACAAGGTCTTACCTGATGAGGTTGACCCACAGGTAGACGAATTAACAGCGAATGAACTGTAATATGAACCTATGCCGGAAATGTACTGATGCTGCTGCTGAGAGAGAGAGAGAGAGAGACACCGACTGACTGTGTGTGTGGGGAGAGAGAGAGAGAGAGAGAGAGAGAGAGAGAGAGAGAGAGAGAGAGAGAGACACTGAATGACTACTGAGAGAGAGAGAGAGACACTGACTGACTACTGAGAGAGAGAGAGAGAGAGAGAGGGAGGGGGAACACATTTCCAAATTAATAAAAGAAAGTCATTGAGTTCAACAACAAAGACTGTGTGTGTGTGTGTGTGTGTGTGTGTGTGTGTGTGTGTGTGTGTGTGTGTGTGTGTGTGTGTGTGTGTTGACTTGTATGCAGTGGAGTAACTACACGTACATTTTACTCAAGACGTGTACTGTAATTAAAGTAAAAATGTAGAGGTAAATGTAATTGAGTGGAGTATTTCAAAATGTCAGTACTTTTACATGTAGGGAGAGAGCGGGGTAAACTGAGACACCGGGTAAACTGAGACACTCCATTTATCTTGGCAATGGAACACATTTGTGGTCATGTGACCATTATATTTTCAAGCCCCTTGAATTTCCCACTTGCCATGAAAAGAGAGACCTGATAGTGCTGTAGAAAACATGATTTTTTTTTTCACAAAAATGTGTTTTTGCAAATAAAAGTAACTTTTCTTGCTGTCAACATAATCAGCTGTTGTGTCAAAGCAAATTGATGCAGGGAGAACATTTTATATCATACATGTTGATGAACTACTAACTTATAAATCCATGTGATAGATGCTAGCTGAAGATTACCCTGAATTGATAAAAAACATCCCTTTTCCCAAAATGTGGCTGTGGGGTAAAGTGAGACAATTGCTTCGGGGGAAAGTGAGACACTATCTCACATTATCCCAACATGATAGACAGGGAGAAAGCTGTAAAAACCTGGTTAAAGGCTGTAACAAACTAGTCTCAGTTGATTCTTATGTATTTTCCCCTGTAGAATCCATTTCTGATATATATTTCTTTGTATTGTGCATAATTAATGAGATAATTAGCATATTTGACTAGATTTGACTAAATATGCAAATTATTTCATTAGTTATGCACAATACAACAATATACTTTGCAGAAATAGATTCTACAGGACAAATTACATAAGGATCAACTGAGGAAAGTTTGGTAAACCCTTCTATCAATTTTTTATAGGGTTTTTAGTTTTTTCCTTCTGCCCATGTGTCACATTATTTGACACATGGGTGGAAATGACAGGACAAACCCTATTAGAAGAATGTCTGCTATGTACATGTTTGTATTGCGCATATTTAACCCGGTTAACCGGGTTTTTGTGTTTTTATGGTAGATTTAAAGTGAAAAAAAGTGAGTGGATCACTTTACCCCGTTGATTTCTCTGGTCTGTCTCAGTTTACCCCGGTCTTGGGGTAAACTGAGACACAAGACCACTTTTTTTAAAACAATCATATTTTCTCTGCCTTTTGTCTTGAATACATTCTGATAACTTCCATTGTTAGGAAACATCCCAAATTACTGGGAAATGTGTAAATGTTTACGGATATATCTTTTAGTTCGCCTAGAGGGGAGCAAATGTAAAAAGTGTCTCAGTTTACCCCGCTCTCCCCTACTCCTGCGATTTTGAATATTATCTGAGTGATGGGCCGAAAGGACATTGCAAATGGGCCACAAAATAATACTGGCATTATAATTTAACACATATTTTAACCAACAGGTTAACAAACCCGTATAAGGGTCCAGTTGGTTCCACTTGAGAGAATTATATTTTCATTTTAAATTTTTAATTTAGAAACATCAGCAACATAATGTGTTTGATGGTAGAGACCGAGTTGCAGACCTGTTACTTCCACCAGGGGGCCTCCTGAGCAAGAACAGAGGATTAATTAGTCACCAGATACCCTGGTGATGTTTCAGCTGTTAACCTGATATATGATGATATATGATGATAAAAAGTGATATACTGCCAGTGTCAAGACACTGGGCGAAAAGAGCAAGAATCCCAAAATATCGAATTTTGATTCTTTCTGGAATACGGACATTTCCGTCACATATCCTGACTTTTTTTGATATGCACCATATCTGGTCAAATATGAACCAAATATACATCATGAAGACAATATGGTGTACTAGGATACAAGCAAATATTTTATTTTTGTCATATATATGTTCCGTAAATGACCTTAGGTCATATCTGTAAATATCTGATCACAATATTCTTTCTAGAATACTTGATGTGTCAAATATTGATTCATATATGACCTAAAGGCATATCTTTACAGTGGATCTGCTAGAGAATACTGACCATTTATGAGGCATATTTAAGGTTTTGTTGACATCAACCATATCTTATCAAATATGGACAAAGTATACATCTCCTTGTCATATTTTGACAAGAATAATGACAATATCTGTAGCACATATATCATCAACGATTTTCATATCAAATATGCTTACCACAGATTTTGCCATTTGGCATGTTTTGGGTGAGATATTTAACTGATATTGATTGGTCATGAAACAGAACGTTTCTGATGCATATATGAGTTCCATAAAAATGCCATATCTGGTCAAATATGAACCAAATATATATCATGGAGACAAATGTTGTACTAAGATACAGGCGTAATTTTAATTTTGTCAAGTATATGTCCTGTAAATTACCTCAGGTCATATCTAGAAATATCTGATCATAATATTTTTTCTAGAATACTTGATGTGTCAAATAGTGAGTTCATATATGACCTAAAGTCATATCTTTACAGTGGATCTGCTAGAGAATACTGACCATTTCTGAGGCATATTTAAGTATTTGTTGACATCAACCATATCTCATCAAATATGGATGAAGTATACATCTCCTTGCCATATACAAAGTATGAATATACGCAACGCAGTGTATATGAATATACTGACAGCATATTTTGATAAGAATAATGGCAATATATCATCAACGATTTTCATATCAAATATACTTACTACAGATTTAGCCATTTGGCATGTTTTGGGTGAGATATTTAACTGATATTGATAGGTCATGAAACAGAACATTTCTAATGCATATCCTGACTTTCATGGAAATGCTAGATCTGGTCAAATATGAACCCAATATATATCATGGAGACAAATGTTGTACTAGGATACAGGCGTAATTTTAATTTTGTCAAGTATATGTTCCATAAATTACCTCAGGTCATATCTGGAAATATCTGATCATAATATTTTTTCTAGAATACTTGATGTATCAAATACTGAGTTCATATATGACCTAAAGTCATATCTTTACAGTGGATCTGCTAGAGAATAATGACCATTTCTGGGGCATGTTTAAGGTTTTGTTGACATCAACCATATCTTATCAAATATGGACAAAGTATACATCGCCTTGTCATTTACAAAGTATGAATATACGTAATGCAGTATATATGAATATACTGACAGCATATTTTGTTAAGAATAATGGCAATATCTGTAGCATATATCATCAACGGTTTTCATATCAAATATACTTACTACAGATTTTGCCATTTGGCATTTTTTGGGTGAGATATTTAACTGATATTGATAGTTCATGAAACAGAACATTTCTGATGCATATCCTGACTTTCATGGAAATGCCATATCTGGTCAAATATGAACCAAATATATATCATGGAGACAAATGTTGTACTAGGATACAGGCGTAATTTTAATTTTGTCAAGTATATGTTCCATAAATTACCTCATGTCATATCTGGAAATATCTGATCATAATATTTTTTCTAAAATATTTGTTGTGTCAAGTAGTGAGTTCATATATGACCTCAAGTCATATCTTTACAGTGGATCTGCTAGAGAATACTGACCATTTCTGAGGCATATTTAAGGTTTTGTTGACATCAACCATATCTTATCAAATATGGACAGAGTATACATTTCCTTGCCATATACAAAGTATGAATATACGTAATGCAGTATATATGAATATACTGACACCCTATTTTGATTAAAATAATGAGAATATCTGTAGCATATATCATCAACGATTTACACATCAAATATACGTACTACAGATTTTACCATTATGCCTGTTTTGGACAAGATATTTAACTGATATTGATAGGTCATGAAACAGTACATTTTTATGCATATTCTGAGTTCCATGGAAATGCTAGATCTGGTCAAATATGAACCCAATATACATCATAAAGACGATATGTTGTACTAGGATACAAGCATCATTTTATTTTTGTCATGTATATGTTCTGTAAATGGCTTTAGGTCATATCTGGAAATATCTGATCACAATATTTTGTTAGAATACTTCATATGTCAGATAGTGAGTTCATATATGACCTCAAGTCATATCTTTGCAGTGGATCTGCTAGAGAATATTGACCATTTCTGAGGCATATTCAATGGACGAAAAGATCTAGAATCCCCAAATATCAGATTTTGGATTCCCTATAGATACGGACATTTCTGATGCATATCCTGAGTTGTGTTGATATGCAACATATCTGGTCAAACATGAACCCAATATACATCATGAAAACAATATATCATACTAGGATACAAGCAAAATTTAAAATGTGTCATGTACGTGGTCCGTAAATTACCTTTGCGCTAAAATATCCAGAATCCCCAAATATCTGATTTTGGATTCTCTCTGGAATACCGACATTTCTGATAAATATCCTGAGTTTTGTTGATATGCACCATATATTGCCAAATGTGAACCCAATATACATCATGAATGTTCATGAATACAAGCAGCAGTTTAATTTTTTCATGTATGTGTTCCGTAAATGACCTTTGGTCATATCTGAAAATATCTGATCACATTATTTTGTCTAGAATACCTTTAAGTCTCTGGTAAATCTTGATGTATCAGACTTTGACTTCATATATCACTTAAAGTCATATATTTACAGCATAACCACTTCCGAATACAGACCATTTCTAATGCATATTTAAGGTTTTGTTGACATCAACCATATCTTATCAAATATGGATGAAGTATTCATCTCCTTGTCATTTACAACATATAAATATGACCTATTGCAGTATATAGGAATATACTGACACCTATTTTGGGTAGAATAATGATAATATCTGTAGCATATATCATCAAATATTCTCATATGAAATATACTAACTACATATTTTGCCATTGGGCCTGTTTTGGGTGAGATTTTTAACTGATATTGATAGGTCACGAAACAGAACATTTCTGATATATATCCTACATTTCATTGATATGTCATATCTGGTCAAATATGAACCTAATATACATCATGAGGACATATTTTATAGAAGGATACAGTTACATCTTTCTTCTGTCATGTGTATGTTCCAAATATCACCTTATGTCCTATCTGGACATATCTGAGCTCAACAACTTTTCTAGAATACGCATCAAATCTATGGTATGTATATGAATGTGTCACAAATACAGCCTATATTACATTCATATATCACTTAAAGTCATATATTTACTCTGGAATTGACACTAGAATTACTACCAATTCCGATATTCAATATTCACTTGGCCCATCCCATATCTAATCAAATATGGAATATGGAAGTATTCATCTCCTTCTCATATAAGAAGTATGAATATGAGGTATTGGAGTATTGCTACTACAGATTTTGCCATTGGGCCTGTTTTGGGTGAGGCATTTAAATGATATTAATAGGTCATGGAAATTCACAGAATTGGGTGATTTATACTGGGCAAAACAGACCAGTGTCATTGGTGTTTCATATTTGGTCAAATATGAACCCAATATACATCATGAGGATATTATATACGGAAACCAGTTACATCTTATCTTTGTTGTGTGTGTTCTAAATATCACTTTATATCTTATTTTTGTCATGTGTATTTCAAATATGACCGTATGTCCTATCTGGACATTCTGACGAGCACTATCCTTTTCTAGAATACAGATCAAATCTATGGCATATCTGAAGGTGTCCCATTTTCGATGGTTCGATTTTCTTGGCATAACCCATATCTAATCAAATATGGATGAAGTATGAATATGGCTTAATGCAGTATACTGTCTGGAATGTTGATAACCTATTTTGAGAAGATGACAATAGGGCCTATACTGTATGTAGCATATGATCACCTTTTGCCATATATTGGGCCTGTTTAGGGTGAGAGTTTTGGGTGACAGTCCAAACTGATATTTCATGAAAAGTGACTGAATCTGGTCATTTTTACTGGGTGAATTCCTCAACGTTTCTATGGAATACGGACCATTTCTTATTCTTAGTTTTCTATTACCTTGGAACCTTGGAAGACAGTGACATATGTCATTTTTCACTGTATTAGCGTTTTGTGAAGTTTGGAAGTTATTAGCAAATGCGGCCACAGGTTCTGTTATCAAGGTTATGTCCCCCAGGTTATGGGATCAGCTCTGTTGTCACAGATACAGTCCCATGCAGTGGATGGAATTATAGCTACAGGATGCAGTACACACACTCGACCCTGTCACACAGACAAGAAACAGACAAGAAAGCAGTAGCGACAGCTACTAAAAGGTCTTATAAAGGACTTGTGGAGCTGTGTCCACACAAGACCGCATTTATGAGCATAGCTTTGGATAGCATGTCCATAGAACAATGTTTATTCACAGGAGCAATGTTAAACCTTGTTATTTGCACATTGTTGTTTGCACATACCGGTATAACCTAGCAGCCCAAAACAATGTAAGTGTAGTGGGTTGACCTTTCCTGTAGGCAATCCTTAATTATGTGATGCTCCCTAATCACCCCTAATCAAGACAGGTGAGACACAGATGACTGCTAGTTTAATAAAAATGAAACACACCAGGCCATCATAGTAGATGGCTGGCTTGGGTTTATCTGGTGGTATGTTAGGTCACAGGGGGAGCGTGTCGCTGTTACTACATGTCATCTTTTCGACACCCGACTCTAACCCTCACCCTAACGCTAACCTCCGTGGAGTGAGTCGCTAACCCTTCGGTCGAAATGATGGTCGTTCGAAAGAGCGTGATTTCCCCGGTCACAAGTTCATGTCCATATTGGCATTCCCAGATATGGGCTTAATATTGATCACTCAGGGATCGACCACACTGGTTATCGTGAGACTGACACAATATTTATGACAACAGGGATCTTGGCAATATATGGAGATTGATATAAGGCATAACTGACACACGCACAGACGGACAGACAGACAGACAGACAGACAGACAGACATGATCTGCAGGTGTTCATGCTAAATAGATTTTAAACTTTGTCTAGTACAAGCAATTGATAAACTATTATATATTTCCCAAACTGACTTCTCTGCTCCTCTCTTTCATTCTGAACTGTGAATTTATAGAGCAAAATCATGCACTATTCATGGTTGTGGTAACGACTTACTCAACATCAGGTAAATGACACACAGCCATGATCAAATGATCAGCCTCCACTCCTGAAGTTTAACTAATCATATACTGTGCACACAGTGAGTGCATAACCCAAAGAGTGCTCATATGTATCAGTATTGTATAATACCGATTACATCTATGGCATATCTTTGTGTGTCACAATTACAGTCTATCTTGGGTTCATATTATGTAAAATATCTAACTGATGCAAGTTACAAAAGAAATGGGTCGAGCTCAAGAGCTTTAAGTGGATACAGACTGTCTCACAGGTCAAAATGGGATTGGGCCTATAGATTCCAAAGACCTTACCAGAGAAGCTAAGCATAATCAGTCTGTTTTTATACCTTTAATAAACAAATTGAGTCAGCTTGTAAATGTCCTTATTTCTGTATGCATTGCAAAGGATTATGCTTTGCTGGGGATAAAAACAGAACATGTCTGGGTAAAGACCACATAAAGTATGCAGTTTAAGGGACAGTAAGGTGTCATTACAGTTAGGGACATCTGAATGTTTATGAAATTAAATTAATTAGGATCATAGCATTCATTGGACTATCAGCGTCTCTCTTGAATGTAATGGTAGTTACAGGTAAGCATGAGCATTACGTTAATCTTGGAAGTGAACAAGACGAGTATAACTGGGGAGTTTATTGGCATTGACATAGTGAACAAGGTATCTAGCAAGAATGTCAAAGTTCCTTGATAAGCAACCCCTGAGGACACTAGCCACTTCATTGGTCCAGCATACCATTACATTGGCTCAACAAAAAAACTAAAGATAGGCCGCAACAATGCCGATTATAAACGAATGTGGGTTGTCCTTAAAGTCCAAGACCATTTAAATTTCAATGTTTTGAATCCTAAATAAGAGCTAGTCTATCTAATCTGAAATGACAGGAACTTAGAGGACAAGTAGGCCTATATTTCTTCAGTGAGGGTATAACAAAATGCATTGTGGCCTGAACTCGGGCGATAAAGACAAACAGACAGACAGACAGACAGACAGACAGACAGACAGACAGACAGACAGACAGACAGACAGACAGACAGGCACACAATGATGCTTATCTAACAGTACACAGCAGCACTGCTTTGATAATGACCTCTGAATCTTGAACCCTAGAGTCCATGATTAAAGGCATATCATTCAGCCACAGAAGGGCTTACAGTACATAGGCTAGAAATGGCTAACTGTTAATGGAAAGGTCTTGACCTCAGCTGTCATAGGTCATTGTTGAACATCTATGGGACACCATCAAATGGGGTATACCCATTTAAAGATAAAAAAATAAATAAAAAATAAAACTCACACAAAAACAACATATCCCATCATATCTCCTGGCACAGGGATCATCAATGTCTGTACATTGACACGTGGCGAGACTTGTCTTTGTCCATGGTAGATTTTAGATTTTACTTAACAATGTTGACATTTTGATCATGAGACTAAATTTCTGTCCAAGTCTCCAGGGTTTCTTCAGGATATGTATGACACTATAGTCCACTAGTACAGTGGTTCTCAATTTATTTGTATTATTATTATTATTATTGTTAAGGACCCATAACTCTGAGAGTGTTTATGGGTCCATTTGGTTCCATACACTCTCAGAGTTACATACCTGTAATGTTCGATTTGGACCACATTCAAGGAACTTTGAGGTCCCTCTCAACCCGCTTTGAGAACCACTGTGCTAGTATACATTTGAGACTGGCACTTTGTGTGCTTCTGGTAACATTATTGTTCACTCCATGGCAAAAATATCGTTCAGACAAAAATGTCCACCCCAAGCCAGCATGACGATGAACCCTGCCTGGGGTATATCCACAGTTTAATACTGCATACTATTAACTATGAGGTTTATCAATGTAAAACATTATAGATTTGACATAGAACTTGTTACAAAGTGTACAACTCAGCCCAACATACATGTACACAACCCATTGTGGACGGGAACCCCTGTTTTATCCCTCAGGTGGGGAAAACATTTTTGTGTTGTTTTTCTGAAAACTTAGGTCAGGCTTTAGAAGGTATCGACCTTAGGTCTTAATGGGTAAAAAAAAAACAGTAAAGATATATGGAATGGCAACCTGATATTAACTGCATTATTTCTCGAAGTGGGGTCCTTGAGGGAGTTCCAGGGAGTCCCCGGCTAAAGGAATGAAATGGACCCTTATGGGTAACTCATAGAGTGTACAAATGGAACCAAAATGGACCCATTAACATTGATTTTACAATAAATTGGGGTCTCAGATAGAATGCCATAAAATGGGGGTCCGTACTTAGACCAATGCATGTCAAACTGGGGTTCTTGCAATTAAAATAGTTGAGAATCACTGCTAGACTCAAAATCTTCTCTAATGGAAATGTTTCTTCTTCCACTACCATACTGTATTCCTCAATGCTTCAGAAGCTTAATATAAAACTATCCTGCTTGAAATGAGTATAATACAATAAAAACATCATCATACAACAGACACAACATACAAGGTTATACAAGCAAATTATCATCTGTAATTAAATCTGATTAAAACACATTTTAATGCCTATCTTTTGGGATATTATAGTTTGGAGGAAACATATGAAATATGAAGGGAGGAACAGAGTATATGTGTGTTTATGGAAAACAGTTTGAAAGTCAACTACACTGCCCACAATGCAATTGCAAATGCCTGATTAGCTGTGTGTCATGTGACTGTGACGTGGCCAGCTACCATTGGCTCTGCTGAGAGCACACCCCCACTTTGAAATCCAAACAGCCAGCAGCAGTTACATTTGTCACCAACAGCAAGCATGAGAGCTGCTTGTGTAAAAGTGATTTAGGATAAAGCTAAACTAAATAAAATCACTGTTGATTGTTGAACAGGAAGATAGGTTGCTGCCAATCTATTTGTGGGATAAAATCTACATTATGGAGACTTTTGGCACACAGAGAAGGAGTTTTGGAGCAGGGAGATGGTATGTAAAGCTATTTCAATTGATTGCTTTTGCTTCCATTATTATTATTTTATTTATTTTACAACTTCACTATTTAGAATTCATGCTTCAGTGTTTTCAGCCCTTTTCATGTCAAGGACCCCAAAATCCAAAATGTAGACTATGGCTGCAGACCCCTTTTAATATGTGACAGGAACCCTCATTCCTGTTAAAATGTTTCCATTATATAATGTTTCCAAGGTCAATTATTTATTCAGCAGTTAAATAGCGTTATTGTGACAGTAATCATTGCTATAGAGTATTTGTTTAGTAACATGTTAGGTTGAGAACCACTGCACAAGTGGTCCGTGAGGTGGTTCCAGCCTTCCAGGTGGTCCCCAGCTAAATGATGGGGAGTTGATAACCAAATGGACCCCTATAGATCTTTTAATTATTGTAAAATCAAACCAAATGGACAAGCTAAATTGTTACACATGATCTGTATTCCTTAAGTATTGGGTATGAGACTGAGAGGCTAAATGTCACTAAATGGTGGTCCATGGCTCAAATGCATAAATAATTGATATCAAAAAGGTTGACAAACACAGATTTGCCATGGTTCTCAAAGTGGGAGTGGGAGCTGATTTACAGGAGTTCATACTGCGTGTGTGTGTGTGTGTGTGTGTGTGTGTGTGTGTGTGTGTGTGTGTGTGTGTGTGTGTGTGTGTGTGTCATGAAATGTGATCTTACCATAATCTCAGTAATCCTTAATAATATTCCATCATATTCAAGGGCTTTTGAGAAAGATACATTCAAATTAGACCACTGCAGAGGGCAGGTGTGTTTGTCCAGCCACCAGCTGACACTAGTTTGAATCTGCATCAAGGCAATTATGCTTCTGCCCAGTCAAAATCATTTCAACAGAAAATGTACTAGTATTAGGCTACTTAAGTGAGTTCACCAACAAGTAAGACAGTAATTCTAAATTCACAACTATATATTATTTTCTCCCACATTTTTAGAGAACTATAATTGCTCAATAACAGGCAGGGTTGGTGACCTGGCAGAAAACCTACATTCAAAATGGGATGCCATCATGGAGAATATTGATGGGGTGGACACAAGGACTTCCTCATCCAAAATCCCATCAGAGTTTTCTGTAAGTACTTTAACATTGTTCAGGCCAAGGACCCCTTATCTGAGAAATATCAAGCAGGAACCCACCATTACATATAGTGTATACAATTGTGTGTAGTGTATACAATTGTGTACAATTGTGTACTAAAATTGCATCGATGTTGACTCCATATATTGGTAAACAGTGCCCTCTAGTGTTGAAACAGGTACATAGTCAAATGTCTGCTGCATTCTGTGCAAAGTGATAACTCCCAATGATGCTGCTAGCCCTGCATCATGCGTCCCTGACACATATGTTTAATAAAGGACACAATAAATTAAGTATCACTGCATCCCCAGTACGCATTCAACTCTATCCTTTCTGCTATCAGTAATTTCACTGGACCAGCTGAGCTGCATGTGGTGGTCTCCACAGCTGTGTTCTGGCACTCTGCCTTCTCCATGGCACATGATTTGACACCACTGTTTTAATGTCCCTGCAGTCCTCAGTCAAGCAAATCTACAGAGGCCTTGGAGAGGATCTTAGATGGCATTTTTACATTTTTATTATTTTTCCTTCTGAAAATGCCTTGCTTGGTGAGATGTCAATTTGTATAATGCTATGCTGAATGAGTGCTATCTTAAAAGTGTTTTTTTCCCCCCATAGATTCCGTACCGCACACAATGAGTCTGTGACGCAGGCTGAGGTGCAGGCCATAAAAGACGGCGACTCCCAATGGTCCACCTGCCTCATCAGAAGTAAGTATGATATTGCATTAATTTGGGGACATATGCCCTTACATTGGTTGTAATTTTAACTATAGGCTGTCCTGGCATACTTGTGATCCTAGTTTACTGAGTTACTACACTGTCTCTCTGCATGCTATGTATGTGTTAACTTTGCTCACTGTAAGTTGCTCTGAATTAAAAGCTTCAGCTAAATACCTAAATTGTAAATATGATTTTACACAGTAGAAGAAAAATGTAATATTGGTGCAAGTGATTTGTTTGAAAAGGTTTGTTTTCTATTCAAACATTAGTGATTTCTATAATGTTTGCTAAATTAAATAACAGGGGTCTCCCATCACTGCAACTTGATTCTTTTTAAATATGTTGAATCTAGAGCTGCAACAAAAACCTTTGGCAGCCCATACATCTAAACAGAAATCAGAAAACAAAAGGTGAGTTATACTGTCAGTTAGGACTGTTTGTTTGGATGTACGGGCTGTCAATGGTTAGTGGTGCAGCTCTAGAATAGATTGCAGATTTGTACATTTGGTCTGCTTATTTCTTCGAGTTATCATCCTTTTTAGATGCATTTATTTCATATTTAGAGTTCATTTAGTTGTATTTGTTGTTTAATTCACTAGAAGTTTGCAATAGAGCTATGAAAACCTAAAGGCCAGCAAGAAGATGGAGCTGGATGGGCCCATAGAGGACGTGAAGAGGAGGAAGATGATTACCAGCAAGAGAGATCGGGTGAGGTATTGCCCTGTTGTATTATGGTTGCATTTGTTTGATCATGTAACTTCAATTACCTTATGTAAGGGATATAACAGTGAGGTGGTCATTGCTGAGAAATGGTTTCACTACTCACAAAAACAAAGGCAGGTTTATGATCTTAAGTTTATTCTACAGGTCTGGGCAATAGCATTAATAGGTGGCACACTTGAGTGAATCAAAGATTCTGTCTGGTGGGCATATTCTATTTCCTGGCCAAAGGTGGATTTTACCCAAAAGGTGGGGTTCTGAGAGGCTTCCTACCACAGGCTTTCATGATGGTATCATGAAACTGCCTTCGAGTCAGTAAATATCAAACTGTTTACTCAAGTGTTGATGATTCCCAAATGGGGGTCCACTGATGAGTAACTAATGCAACATTGTTTTCTCACCCAACTGTAAACATATCAACATACAGCATATTTTTTTAACTGCTTTCATTGTGAGCTTGTAGATTTTAACAATAGTTATCAGTGGAACAGTCAACTAAATGTAATAAATCAACTCCTGCAAGTCCAAGTCCTTGTCAGGGTGGGCATCCCCAGTTCAAGTATGATTGTTATTTTTTTTTCTAGACATAATATAGCCCCCATACAGTCATTTTTGATGGAAGCTGGCAGTAAGGGCTGCTTGTAGCAGTGAGTTGGATGATGCCTGTGACAAGCTGTTGAGCTGAAGTTAATGCATCTGTAAACCAATTGAAGTAGTAACTAATAACTACTTTTTCTTCCCATCTGTAACATGTAGAGTATTGTCATACAGTTCATATTGGATGAAAGTAATCTCTGGTTTTCCAGGGCTTTAATGCCTATTTCATTGTTACATTGTGTTGCCAAGAACAGGGTCAGATTCATTTTGTGACCTTGAATAAGTGTTTCATCTGGACCAGAATAATCCCTATTCTTTAAGATCCTAGTTGGTTTGGAGTTTGGAAAGGGTTGACATTAACTTGTTCCTGGTCCTTCTCTAGTCGCCAGCATTGATTATTGCCCTTATCTGTTTCATTCAACTTCCTCCTTAGTGGGCAGCAAGTTTAATGCAGGTAATCGCTTTATTGCCAGGTTTGACAAGAGAAACAAGGGACTTGGTATAAGTAAAACAAGCACAAAAGAACTAGGCTAAGTTTGACCACTCTAAAGTACACCGGCTATTTGAAAATGGCAGATCTATAAGGTTTGTTAACCATCTATGTGTGCAGTTAACCTGGTCACGTCTCCTCCTATCTATGCTGGCCCACAGCTGTTGCTCAGAGTGTGCTCAAAATATGGTTAGCTGTTTGATATATATTAAGTTGATTTTAACAAATGAGGATGGAAAGGCAGCATTCCCCTCTTTATCTGGCCGACATGGTGCTCAATGATGTAGACCAAGTCACATCATTAAGGTAACTTTCCACCAAACAGACTACAAGAGACTCTTTCCAGCTCCTTCAGACTGGCAGTCTGTCGCTTTAGTTTGCACAGACTAAGCACAAACTTTAGTCGTCTGAAAGAACATGTTTTTGTACTGATGTGTGTTGCCAGGTCTGCTCATAATAAGAGACTTTGGACTTGTTTTCCTGTATAGTCGCTTGTAAATATATAGTTGCGGGTTGCTTAGTTTGGACTTGTTTTCTTAAGTGTGGTTGCTTATTTGGGCTTGCTTTTAAGTACATAGACCTGTTCCCCATGTTTCACTCACAGAATATATGTGGCAACACCAAACAATCAAACCCACATTTTATTATTCAAGCTTTGCTTAGGAATTGATCGATTTATGTTGAAATAGATACACTAATATGGTATTGGTTCAAATGTGCAATGGGAAAATGTCCCTGGCTTATTTAGGCTTGTTTCTGTTGCAGACTAGAGGTCCACAGAACTAGAGTATATACTTCCTCATTGCTGAAAGGCTCCCAAAGGCAGCTTTTTGGCGCTTTTCCACTTGTTCCAACGCTGCGTTTTAAAATATGTTTGGTGGGAAAAGGGGCTTTAGGGATGTCCTCAGTGGTTTTGATGTTCAGAGACTACTGTAAAATATATGCACAACCCAATATGCTGTCACGCATGAAGGTCACACGATGGCGCAAACACACACAGTATGCAAATTAAAAAAATATATATTGTTTTTGCCAAGTTAAATTATTTTCATTGTAGGTCTGTTTTGTCTTTACATGTACAACCTGCTGCACAATGTTTTTTGTAACACCAACTAACTTTAGAATGGAGCTCTGGTCTAGACAGAAATCAATGGCAAATATTTTACACAATCCAGGGCAAGGGTTTTTCCTTGGCCTCTAGGTAGTATGTTTGAACAATGTTTATTCAGTGGAGTTATAGTGAAAACGGACAACCAGTAGCAAAAACATTGTCTCCCTATGCCTTCGGCCTGGTTGAGGCAACAAGCCTAAAATTGCTTATCATAAGCAGACAAGGCAAAACTGGGGGCCCCATATCAAAGGTTTTCCTTTTGACCAGAATGGGTGAATAGAACATGTTGAGTCTAACCTCCTCTTCCCATCTGTTACACAGCTCTTCAAGAAACAGGTCGGTGTTGGACAGAAGATACTGTCCAAAGAGGACCAGCTATACCTCAGCGGTGCAGTCGCCAATTTCGTCAGTGACAAGGACAAAACTGTTTTCAAAATCAAATCACAAAAGTGGCGCTCATCACGGCTGTCCAAAAATGGCGGACTGTCAGAAGGTCCTGGATGACAATGGGAAGAAGGTTGTGCAGCCCAGGTCCACCCATGTTCACACCTATCGTGGACAGTTCACAAGAAGAGCCCCCCCTCCTGCCGAGGGCAAGCAGATCTACCTGCAGCAGAGTGAGGAGGACACCTCTGGGACTTAGTAAGGCTTGTTATAGGCTCTGTGTACAACTGTACTCTTGGGTTTTTAGAAGGGGCATAAATGTTTCCTGTTCAGATTCCCATGGCTTTGTTTCATTGGCTCAGCAGCAGATTTGAACCAGAATAACCAGAACAAGCTATGGAAGAACGGGAACCATTCATGCCATCTTCTGGAAACATGGGATTATAGTTTGCACAGTGCCAATTAACGGTGGTGTTCTGTTCATGCTTTTGGTTCTGATATGTTTATTCTGTCCAACACTGACCTGTTTCAAATAGTGTTCTTACCTACCTGGAGTGTGTTAAGTAAGAATTGGATGTGTTCTATTTATTTTACAGTATTTACCACCTGTACCCTTTTGTTTTACACTGTCCTTAATCAGATCTGTGCCACATCCAGATTGGAATCCAATCGGTATTAACATCATGTGACCATTAAAACCAATTGGATTCCAATCTGGATGTGGCCCAGATCTGATTCATGCTGGATTTGGCTGCCAGAGTAAATGAAAAAAAAAGGATTGCAGTTTTGAACACAGCCAATCAAGGGTGTTCTGGTGTTTTTTATTTTTATTATTTTATTTTTTGTTCTCCTCGTCCTTTTTCTTTTTTCCACTCTTTCAACCACCAGTGTTCAAAAGTTTTACCACATGCACCCTTGTTTTTCAGTAATTGAGAAATGTTTCTTTTAAGGAGGTTTTAGCTCATTTTACTTTTACCATTTGTACACTTGTTTTTCCATAATTTAGGTGCTCTTAGGAGGGTTTTAGCCCCTATTTTATATTTGAAGAGGACTTAATATATGGTTACAGGTCGTATCAGTACAGAATCCTGAGATAAATACACCCCGTGTTTGGACTTCATATATGGTCACAGGCCGTATCAGTACAGAATCCTGAGCTAAAATACACCCCGTGTTTGGACTTCATGTATGGTTATAGGCCGTATCAGTACAGAATCCTGAGCTAAAATACACCCCGTGTTTGGACTTCATGTATGGTTATAGGCCGTATCAGTACAGAATCCTGAGCTAAAATACACCCCGTGTTTGGACTTCATATATGGTTATAGGTCGTATCAGTACAGAATCCTGAGCTAAAATACACCCTGTGTTTGGACTTCATATATGGTTACAAGCCGTATCAATAAAGTATCCTGAGCTAAAATACACCCTGTGTTTGTACTTCATATATGGTTATAGGTCGTATCAGTACAGAATCCTGAGCTAAAATACACCCTGTGTTTGGACTTCATATATGGTTACTGGCCGTATCAATAAAGTATCCTGAGCTAAAATACACCCTGTGTTTGGACGTCATATATGGTTATAGGTCGTATCAGTACAGAATCCTGAGCTAAAATACACCCTGTGTTTGGACTTCATATATGGTTACAGGCCGTATCAATAAAGTATCCTGAGCTAAAATACACCCTGTGTTTGGACTTCATATATGGTTACAGGTTGTATCAATACAGAATCCTGAGCTAAAATACACCAAGTGTTTGGATTTGAAATATGGTCACAGGTCATATCAATACAGTATCCTGAGCTAAAATATATCTGGTGTTTGGACTTGAAATATGGTCACAGGTCGTATCAAGACAGTATCCTGAGCTAAAATACACCCAGTGTTTGGACTTGAAACATGGTCACAGGTCGTATCAATACAGTATCCTGAGCTAAAATACACCTGGCGTTTGAACTTAAAATATGGTTAGAGGTTGTATCAATACATTGGATATGAGTTATGACTCATCTCCAGAAATGACAACTGTCCATTTCTGATGAGATATTTTAGACACTGCCTGGAGTTATTTTCAGAATATGGCATGTGGTCGTATACAGTATCTGGGAAAAGATTAACTCCATATTCTAGCAAGAATAAAGTGGTCCCATATCGGGGGTTCGATATGCTCCGAACATGAAATGTATTTCACTTGCTGTTCGGAGAGTATCCAATCTGGATATCAGCACATATATAGTTACAGGTCATATCAATACAATATATGGATTTAAGATACTTCTGGTGTTTGGACTTGAAATATGGATAGTGGTCATATATGTACAATATCTTGACATTGGATATGAGTTAAGAATCATTTCCAGAAATGACAGCTGTCCATTTCTGATGAGATATTTTAGACAGGGATTAGAGTTATTTTCCGAATATGGCATGTGGTCGTATACAGTATCCGGGATAAAGATTAACTCCATATTCTAGCAAGAATAAAGTGGTCCCATAATGGGGGTTCGATATGCTCCGAACATGAAATGTATTTCACTTGCTGTTCGGAGAGTATCCAATCCGGATATCATCATACATGACTTGTATCTGGTAATATTCGGGCAACGATATCTAGGGATTCTTGGTCTTTTTGCCCAGTGAAGATGTTTCTTTTAACCTTGTTTGTTTACAGTGTCATTTATTAATACACATTTTGTAGTATCACTTTACTAACCTCATGTCACCAGGCTATCACTTCACAGAGCAGCTGTCAGCAGAGATTCGTTAAAACATTACTACCTTTCATCAAATGTTAAAGAACCCCAAACTGATACTGTATGTACATACCGGTAAATACATATGTATGTTTATTTATTTGATGTAATGCAAAAACAAAAGCCTGAGCTATTCTGGGAAGAAGTTGGAGAGGTTATAAAACGGCATATTCAGATTCTAGAGCCTGGAGTAGAAGACAATCTCAGCTTTTCAAACAGGTTCATGTCCAGTCTCCTAGCTGTTAAGGTGTCAGGTATTAGGCCCAATGTTGCATTTTAGTATTTATGTAAAGTAATGTACAGTATGAAGCGTGAGTGTTTGAAAGTTGGTTATTCGTTTGATCATTGTGATGTCGGTTCATTGTCTGTCAAATGAAATGTAAAAAAGTGTCTTGTAAGTCCATATGGGCTGGGCTTCCATGGAAGCGTGACACTTTAATGAAGAAAAATCATCATCATCATCATCATCATCATCATCATCATCATGATCATGATCATCATTATCATTATCATCATCATGTATTGGGCTGCAGGCCCTAAATAAATTAATAACTTAAATAAATATGGATATGGATAAATCCATAACCAAAATAAGACAGAGACAAGCCAAAGGACTATCAAAAAATTGCTGTATTGAAGAGAGTCAGACAAGGAAGACAATACAGTGAGTGAGCATACCATCCTAGTGGCAGCCTGCTAATTCTCTCTCTCCCAAGATGGAAGTTAACATACAGTATATAAAGAGTACAGTATATGACAGACAAGATCGTGGGACTCATTGATTCGTTCCCAGATCATAACAAGAAGACAGAGACACGTAGTGTTGGTAACTTTCCACTAGTGACATACAGTATAACCAAAACCAAAACATGGTCTCCTATAAGTTCAGATAGGAGTTCATAATATAACCTTATATGGTCATATGAGCCTCATACACAAATCATACAATTATATACCAGTAAGACTCCCTAATCGGGAGATAAGCGACCGTAGGTCACATGTACACACAAAGAGGGCTGTAACTGCCATTGGTTCCTAGTTGTGTGGGCAATGTGTAGACATACTGTGTACCGATGTGCGTGATTTTAGGGCAAAATCTGTAGGAGCAGTGTCCAAAAATGTGTTTTGCAAGAATCGGCCTCATGGTGGCGCTAGAAGAGGGCCATGTGAGAAATGAGGGGTGGGGTCTCCGCGTTGCCTTGGCGGACGAATAAGTACCGGCCCCGGCTCTCCCGGACGCTCCTAGCCCGAGTTACGGCATTTTATGTGAGCTGCAGTGGAGGGGGTCCTCCACTGGGGGCGCCACCACTTTGGCATCCGTTCTGGAGCACCAGGAGTCGGTGGTCCCCGGGAATTCCCCGTGAGCAGCCATGTTGGAGTGGTCATTTGGTCATTTTTGCACATTTGGTCTTTTTTTACATCTGGGGGTCCCCCAGGGACCTGGGGGTCCCTGGAGCTCCGGGGGTCCTTGGAGGTTGTAGTTTGGCAGCCAAGGAGCGTGTGTGCAAAATTTGGCATGGATCGGGGCAACGGTTGCGGAGATATGAGCAGGGCAATAGTGTGACGTGTGAGGTGTGACAGACAGACGGACAGACAGACTGACTGACTGACGGACTGACGGACTGACTCACAGTTTGTGCAGGTTTTGATAGTAAGTGCGACCTACGGTCGCGATCATAATTCATATCTATCAGGCCCCCCCATCTGAAAAGGTATGATTTCTATAAAGGTCTCAGGTCTTCATGGGCTCAGAGTTAAAATGAGGTCCAGTAATGCTCTGCGAGTTTCAAATTTTGCTTCAGGAGCTGAGAGCATCTCTTCGTCACCCCATCATGCATTTCAACAGCTTGAAGCCCCATCATCAAAGGGCCAGATCACTCTCTTTTGTTTTATCTTTTGAAACAATAATGTATATTTTTTAAATATACTGTATAGGAAACCTAAAAAAAAAGAATATTTTTATTTTACTCGCGACCCCTAAAAATTGGTGCGCGACCCACAATTGGGTCCCGACCCAGTGTTGCTTGGTGCTTCAAGGCCCACATTGCAGCGATCAGTCAATCTACTCTGTACAGTAGGTGTACACTCTGTGCAACATTCAGAAGGATCAGGCCCTTCCTCCTCACAAAGGAATCTTGCCCGGCAGTTCCTTATCCAGACCTCTACAGTCATCTCCAAGTTAATCTCTCAAGAACAGATTCCCTGAAATGAAAAGGAACAAAACAGAGAATGCGCCGTTTTTCTTTTTTCTTTGACTACAGTCAACACCTACCAGGCAACTTCCTCCTGGCTGGTCTGTCACGCATGCTTTACTCCAACCTGTGCTGATCCACAATGCTGCAGTGACACACATGGTCAACCTCCCATCATTTGTCATGTCTCCTCCTCTTCTGCGTTCCCTTCACTGGCTGCCGGTTGCTGCTTGCTGACAGATGAGCATGGCACCGTATTAACTTCAGGTTATACAACCCTTCCTACATACTTGATCAGCTAACACAGAGGACACCTACCTTCCCTAGGACTTTCGAAGGGTTTCCAAACTTTTCAGGCCACGACCGACCCCCCAGAACAATCATATTTGAACTGGGGACCCCCGACCCTGACAGCTTATGGAATTGTAGCTATTACATTCAGTTTGACTCGGTTCCACTGTCTTCCACGGATAAATATGGTGAAAATAGCCCATCTACAAGCTCACAACGCCTCGCTTCCTTATGTAATATTTGATAATTTGGCCAGTTTGGTATTTAAAAAGGTATTAAAAGTCCTTAAATTGTAACTTTAGAAATGTGTGGGGTGCCTGCTGGCCCAACGGACCAGGCACATACCACATATAGCGTACATGGGCAACTGGCGGCCCGGGGGCCACATGCGGCCCCCACCTTCACTTAATGCAGCCCGCAGGTTAATACCAGAATACTGATATTATATTATTGATTTCAGCTGTTACAATTCAACCTGCTTTGATTCCGTCAGTCTATATTAGTAGCTTAATGACTAGTATAGTAGTATTAAAATGTATTTGTATTTAGGTTCATAAAGTTAACATGAGTATATAACTAAATGCGTTTGAAATTTAATCAAAATGTTACATTTCAGAATTCCAATTAAAAAATAATTCAGTATTCCAATTTAAAAGAAGCAAAAATAAACTATTTTTGCTTCTTTTGTATGAGATACTAGAGTGACAAAGTAGGAAGTAGCAATATGCAATGTGGCCCTCTAGAGTGAAGGTGGAAATAGTGGCCCTCGCCATCATCAAAGTTGCCCACCCCTGACATATAGGCTAATGCAGCGCATCGAGGGTTCGAGTCCTGATCCCGATGATGTTACTCCCCATCTCTCTCTCCCTGTTTCCTGACCTGTCTCCACTAAATACTATCAATAAAGGCATAAAGATATCTTGAAAAAAAGAGTGAGTGAGAAAACAACGTTGCATATTAAGCTAAACATCAGCAACTGTCACCACTGGGTCCCTTTTTTAATTTTCTTTGCGGATTTCAGATTTCCTAACGCAACGAAAAAAGTGTGCAACCAGCTTTAATGAACAACGGCCGCAATGTGTGTAATGTCATTACAATCTTTATTTGAATTCCACAAGAGACAATATTTTCACTACAAAAAGTTTCTTTGAATTTCTCACAACAACAACAGTATTATTACATCCATTATGTTCACTTGTAAAAACTACTATAAAGACAACATAAATAGAAAATCAGTAAAAAATAATAAAAACAAGCCTAACTGTACAATAGTGCACTGCGGTTCTGTTATTTCATGCTGCCACAACATAAACCCTGTGCTCAGAAAGTTCATATTCAGCTCAATATTTGATTAATATTTGATTGTAAAAGCCTATGCTCTTCCCCAGACTCTGCCAGGGGCTTCCAGTAGTGGTACAAATCATCATTAATAAATTAATGAATAAATACAGACACAGCCCTTGGCTATACTCTGTCATACGACGACGAATAGCGAAAAAGATTGCCGGTCTACAAGCAACAAACGCGTCTCCAGGCGACGGACACACATTGTAAAGTTTGTAGATTTGCCGTTTTCGCTATTTTTGGATATTGTTGAACATTTCTTTTTGACGACTGACATTTCATAATATTAACGACAAGCCCACAATAGGGATGCCAGGTTGAAAGTGGTTAAAACCTCACTATGTAACTAGTTTTTTTTTGTATGAATAAAATGTAACTTTGTCCAATCTATATGTTAATACACATAACTGATACAATCGGAGTGGTTGTACATTCTGTTGAGACATTTAGATCATGTCTCACCGGGACACATGATCTGAAATACATTTTTGACCTGATGGTACAAGATTAAATGTATCCCCCACGAACAAGCAGACCGGCTCTATTAGCTCAACGGTAAACATTTCAGCTCATTGAGCAGGAGACCGGGTTCAAATCCCAGGGAAGAGGAAAGTTGCGTTAGTGCTGTTCTAAGAGGAAGCCAAATAATCCACCAACAGAACAACCAATTCTTACTCTAAATATGACATGAACTGTTAACGATCTTCTGGCTCAATCAAAGAGCTCAGGTTTCTCTCTCTGAATAATGTCTTCCTTGTGAACAAACAGTATTTGGCAGTTAGATTAGTTCTCCCTATACAGGCAATAAAGGTTCTACACGTTTTTAAAAATGTTATTAGCCTAGAAGAAAGCCCTCCCACGCACAACTCTCTTCTTTACTTGCAGTTAAGAATTCATTTATTAAACGAACAATGTTTTTGTTCACAGTTCACTGGGGCTACATGATAACCAGATGAATATCTGTGTACCGAAACGTTTGTTCCCAATAAATACATGTTTTAATAGGCCACTGAAGAAGACAGGTGCGTGTGTGGGAGGCCCTTTCCTTCCACCATAAGCCTGATTTATATCCAGCTGCTCAGTAAATGAATGGCAGATCTACAAACTCACAACACATCACAAATGTGACATGTTGTGAGCTTGTAGATCTGCCATTTACTACGGGCAACACCAGTGTGCGACTGAGTCTAAATCAGGCTATAACTAAGTGAGCGTCTGACACCTTTATCAACGCAGGTGTGGAAGGTTGTGCTCTTTCATCTTTATTAGCCTGGAAAGAGAGGCTAGTATTAAAGAGAATCTGCTTTCTATGAAAATGGTTTGGCATAATGCCCCAACAGTTGAAAAGTCATGCATTAATTATGATGATAAATTGCTAACAGCCTACGTATTGACAAGCACAGGTCTTTATTCTGCTTCCTTCACCTAAGATTAATATTATGTTAAATGATGTTAATGGTTTGTTTGAACGGCTTTCTTTTCCAATATCTTACTAGCGGAATGACTTTGTTTTGCAGGTAAACTATCAAGCCCTCCAACTCCATGTATAGTTTCAATGTACAGATTATAGACCTTTTCTATTTTTTGGTTATTCTAATTCAGCTATTTAGTCTGATGATAGGTTAACCTATGATCCTAGATGACTATTTCTATACATTTGATGTATTACCTTGCGCTGTCCCTGCTTACTGTAAATCCCTCTGGATTAAGAGCGTCTGCTAAAAGCCTAAATTGTAATGAAACTAACTGTGAACCCCACTGCGGGCGGCAAAACAGACACATCATCAAAACCAGACCAAGCTTGAATTTACATGATTTGGAGGATTGCACGCGAAGACTTCAGAAAGTGCAATAATAATATAGGGGATTGCATGGACGCATCACTACCGGCTACACACAAATAATACCTCTTGATATTGACTTTATGCTGGTTCTCATTGATTAACCACTTAACCCTGTATTATATTTCGTTGTACAACGGCGGTGTACACATTTTTTTTAAATAACCCTGCAAAGCATCACGTTGTACAAATTCAAGTACAAATTCGAAAAGTGATTATCGATTAATCGATTAAATCGATTAAGTCTGATTGATTAACCACTTAACCCTGTATTATATTTCGTTGTACAATGGCGGTGTACACGAATTGTGAAAATAACCTTGCAACGCATCACGTTTGGGATCTGCCATTTTCACCATTTATTTCAATAATTATTCATTTATCATAATCTTAGGCAAAAGTGTGAAATAATGGTGATTCCTTTTTGAAGTCATATCGCCCAACACTATTCTAGCTGTAATTGTTTTGGTGTATATACACATATATATACCTTGTGTACTATTTTCTTAATGTTCTGTGTGCTTTTCATGGAAATGAAAAAGCTTTTTATTTTTGTTGATGATGATGGGATGATGAAGGGTTTTTACAGGCAGACGTTGTTAAAACATCCGTCTAAAAATCTTGATTTTAATACATTTAAAATCTGTCTAAAAAAATCTAGTTTTTAATACATTCAATCTGAAGCCTAGTAAAATGTAAAGGGTTAGAAAGAGGAAAAAGCTAAATGCATGCAGATTTGTAAACGTCCACGGTAAATGAACCGTCACGGAGAATGTCATTTCTTTTATGCATTTGAGCAGTTTAGTCCAATATGGCATCATTTTCTGACAACTTCAGCTGGTTGTAGTGATAAAGAAACCAGCCGCATGTTGTTATGTAAACATGTCTAGTGAGAACAGCATTATCAGCCTGGAAACCACATCAATCATCTGGCGCTCCTCGGTTTGAAGTACCTTTCACTCACCTCCGAGTTGTGGTGGGTGACCAATCAGAGCCCACGATTCAAAAGTGGGATTTATTTTTTATTTTTTTGCAGTGACGTTTCAATCTGTTTATAACCCCGCCTGTTGGAAATGGAACTTCCACACCGAAATTCCCCGGCCATCGTGCCAGGCTAGGTTTTCATGTCCTTTTAAGGCAGCTCTCCACCGTACGGACGTCGGCAAGTGTTGCAAAGCGTCTGTGGCTGAAAGTCTGCTGTTGAATAAATCTGCTGTTGAGTGGGCGGTGGGTACACTGTTAAATCAGCCGTTGCATGGGCGGTGGGTACACTGTTTAATCTGCTGTTGCATGGGCAGTGGGTACACTGTTTAATCTCCTGTTGAATAGTGTTAAATCTGCTGTTGAAAGGGTGGCGGGTACACTATCGTGTCGGGTCGTTGTAGGGAAGCGTCGAAAGCCGTCGCATAGCAGCCAACTAAAAGACATCAAGCCATAAGCTATTTTAGCACCATAGTAGCCGGCTGTCTGTGTCCGTTCTCGGGGTGCATTCAGCAACTTTTGTTCCACACCTTCCAACTGACTGATCTCCTGACTTCATTAGTAGTAGTCGGTTTTGTGGAGAGCTTGTTTGGTGGAGAGCTACCTTTACAGTCTGTAGTATTAATCCGCTGTCTGTTTGGTGGAGAGCTACATTCACACCTGACTGAAAATCTCAGAGTTATCGTCGGTGGTCCAGCATCGCAGCGGAGAGTCGTCAACAGCAGCAGGCCTCTGAGGATGGACCCGTCTTTGGTTCATCTGCACGATAAAGTCACAGAAAGAAGAAAAACAACAAAATAAGAGCTATGTTTTCTAGGAGCTATTTAAAACGTAATCACCTCTTATTCAATTAAGCTTAAATGTATTACCCACTTATTTGTATAAAACAAAGCATGCTGTACAGAATCAGGTTGTTGTGGTGCATTAGAAGTATTTTAGGTTACATCTACAGTGTACCATGGCTGGGACTTGATTTGTAATTAATAAATTGCATGTTTAATCGCATATAAATATTTGATCTGAGAGGGACTGCCCATAATTCCGAAGGTTCATTAGTCTGAAGGTTCATTAGTCCGAATTTAGTTAGGGTTACTGAGGTTAAGGTATAGGTTAGTTAGAGTTGGGGATAATATTCTTAACAAATTCGGACTAATGAACCTTCGGAACAATGTCATGGCACCGATCTGAGAAGCAATTTTATTTCAATTGAAATGCATTTTGGTGAGGCGCCTGCTGGCCTACTGGTCCAGGCGCATACCACTTAGGCATTGCCACATAGGCATGGATGCCTTGTGGCGTTGCCGGTTCGATTCCTGATCCGGATGACCTTTGCCGCGTGTCACTCCCCATCTCTCCCCCCATTTCCTGTCAGTCTACTGTCCTATCAAAAGTCAGTCATTTAAGGACATGGGTATCTGCAGCAAAACGCCTCACAATCATGAGTGTGCCTCATCTTGTGGTCCATCCTTTGTGGATTGGTTAGAAGTGACTTCAATTAGAGCTACACAACAATGGCCTGTTCACATGGCCTGTGATACAGGATAAGAGCGTCTGCAAAAATGTCTAAACATGAATTGTAAATGTTCCAAAATTCCTAGCAGGCTTTGCTGATGCATGACTGCGTGAATGAAAAGTTGGCTAAAACTATTACAAAACAGGCATAAATCAAAACAGAGCCGTGAAGACATAGGCATCATATGAGAACATATTTTCCTGGTTGTCCTGGTTCAGTGGAATTTGAACAGGCCTCAACAGAACAGTCTTTCACTGACGTTAATGTTTACTGACAACAACAAACCTTCCGGGCGCGCTCTCGCACTCTCTCTCTCATACCCGTTGGGGTTCATAACTACCCACACCTGGCTGACAAGTACGCTGACTAAACCTTTCCCAAACAGTGGGGACGCAAGTAAATATCCCTGTTTTGTTTTCTATTTTCTATTTAGTTTTTAATTATGTTGCCGTCGAACGAGCGATCGTTTCTTATTTCATTTCTTATTTTCAGATGGGGGTCAGCCACCAAATACATATCATTTTGTGAGTCCTAGACATGGAAAGGTTTTGAGCACAACTGATATAGAACGATTTAGAGCAGTGGTTCTCAAAGTGGATTCCTGGGACTCTTATGAGATCCTTTATGGGGGTCTAAATTGACCCATACAAGTCTGTAACTCAGCGTCAGCGACAGCGTACAAATGGAACCAAATGAACCCTAACGGGTCCATTTGGTTCCATTTGTACACTGTCAGAGTTAAGGGGAGTCTGGGGAGAGTTTGAGAAACACTGATTTAGAGGATTTCTTTAGAATGGGCCTCAGTCAGGTCTTAACAAAACGGCCGCCAAGGTTTCTAACATTTCTAGCTGTTGCTGGTGCCGCCGTTCACTTACGCTTTATTTTGAAGAGCCTCGGAAGCTTCGTGCGAGTGCACGTGAGTGTCCACTGACGATTGAGGAAGAAGATCCATTTGTTTACAAACGCTCACGAAACTAAAATCCAAACCGGGGCCAACCATCGCGGTAAAGTGTCGCCGTGAAAACAATCGGATCTCTGCTTCCCTGGCGTTCTTTGCACCTTATTCAGAGATAAAGCCGTTTTTATGTTTCAGCATAGAACAGGAGTCAATGCAGCATAGACGCTCCATTTTGTTTCTGTGCGCGTCACGTTATGACATATGCACCAGGGTCTTTCACAGGGCACGCAGAATGCATGCAGCATGCACGTAACAATGTTAACCCTTGACTCGTCTCTGGACAAGACAATTGAGTTTTGGCACAGCGACCTCCAGTGGCCTTGTCTCGTTACTGAACGAGTTTGGCGTATGTTGTCTTAAGGGGTCAATTAAAACGTTAGAGATAACCACTTGGACTCGACTCTTACCTGTTGATCTGGTGGTTGGTATTGCTGACGTCGTTGGAACAGCGGCGACTCGCGGCCCGCGGCGGGGTTCTTCAGCCTGACGGCCCCCTGCCGGTCCAGGGAGCGGGGCCTGGGCGGGGGTCCTCCTCCTCTGGGTGGGGGTCCTCCTCCTCTCCTGGGTCCTGGTCCTCTGATGGTGCTGCGCTGGTGCCAGGAGCACAGCTCCTCGTTGACCACCTGTCGAGGCAGACCGTTGCTGTGGGCCTGGTGGTGGAGGGGGTGGTCCTGGTAGTAGTGGTGGTCCGGGTGGTGTTGTTGATGGTGGTGTTCCCATAGCGACGGGGAGCGGGACAGCCGGGGGTCCGGGGGCAACAGGACGCCCCTCGCCGGGGCGGCCCTGTGCTGAGGATGGTGGTGGGGGTGGGGGTGGTGCACAGGGGCCTCCATGTACCTGTAGTTAGGGCTGGGAAATGTACGTTGACCATTAACACACTGGATGCCCTTGTTGAAACTTGAATTTAATCGCAGTGCCACAGTATTTTATTGATTTTTCCTCTCTTTTTTTTCGGAGGATAGGAGTAAAGGTTATCTGAGTAAATTTAATCTGAGTATTTCGGGAAATTTCAGTGCGATTGTATTTTCTTTCACTCAGAACAGAAAAATTACAATCGCGGCTATCGGTGCTCTTGTAACGGCCGGTAGGGAGGGGCTCGTTTTAAACATGAAGATCATCTGTCTCAATTATTGCCAGACCCATGAAATGGGTAGGCCTACATAAGCAAATGTCGGTCTGTCCCTTTTCTATATAAAGGGTATATATGATGATGACATGATGATGACATGCCTACAAAAGGCATGATGTCATAAATGATGATGACAGACAGGGGGTTGGCAGAACCGGGGTCTGGCACAACCAGGTTGACCGACAGACCCTCAGACCCTCTGGGTCGGCCTACAAAAGGCTTTGTGGCAAAGGTTGTCAGGCAAAGGTTTGCATTGTGTGTGACGTCAGGCCAGAGTTCTGGTCGACCATATAACCTGCCAGGTCAAACAATCTCTTTAACTTCAAACATAGACAGGGATAAGGAGAGAAGCCTATAGGTAGAAGCTTGTATTTACATTTATTGCAGAGAAGGTTTTAGGACTTAGATATCCATTAGAGCCTGCACAGGGCTATTGACGAAACAAAGGTTGCGCTCTTCAGGAGAGCCTGTATTGTTAACAAATTTAAGGGCCACTCCACTGTTACCCAGACAAAGCCTTCATGTCATCACAAGCCTTTTGCTTTGTCTGTCGGTCTGTCCCTCCCTCTTTTCTCCATATTTGGTATGATGTCACAAATGATGATGACATGAGGGAGGGACAGACAGCCTATAAAGGGACAGACAGCCTATAAATGTACCATTACATTTATAGGCCCAGAGGGTTGGCAGAACCGGGGTCTGGCACAACCAGGTTGACCTGGTCTAGTTGTTAAACACCTGCTGGTCACCAGTGGTGATGCCAGTGACATCACCCCTGGCATCACCAGGAATGCTGGTCGCTCATTGGCTGTTAATGATGACGTTGCCAGAAATGCAGGTCCCTGAGTGGGCTACAGGCTTAAACACACGGCTCCCTACCTATCTACCTACCTACATACATACGAACCCGGACGCAGTACTTGCGCGCCCGGCTGGCGCCAGTAATAATGGACCTTGATACGAAAGGGTTGAGAAAAAACAGTGTTCATGAATCATTGTGACAAGACAGGCCTCACCTGTAGTCATGTCTGCCGTTGGGACAGGGTGGGGCCTGCTGGTGACCATAGTAGCTCCTGGCCATGTCCACGTGGTCCAGTGGGGGGAGGTAACCCCCACCTCCACCCAGCTCCTCTGCGTAGAAGCTCCTGTGGAAGCTGGGGCTGCTCTGGTGCCGGGGGTTCTGGTAGAAGCCCCCAGACCCGCCGGGGTTGGGGAAAGGAGGAGGAGGCGGCTGGGGCGAGGGTCCCATTCCCGAGGGGGGCGGCGGGCCGACGGGGCTGAAGTGCTGCGGCTGGAACGCAGGGTACTGTCTGGGGTCGGCGGGGGGCAGGTCCTGACACGGGGAGCTGGCGTAGGACGTGGCGGAGGAGGAGTGTTCAGAGTTACTGTCCTCCGAGGCGGCGCGGCTGCCGTAGCAGGGAGACTCTGAGGCAGCGTGGCCGCCGTAGTTCCCCTCCGGCGGCAGCGCGATGGAGTATTCCGTCAGCCGCCTCCTCGGAGCCCTGATGCGACCCCGGTTCTCCTGGTCTCCGCGAGAGGATTCCGTGTTGTTGTTGTTGGGTAACCTGTTGGAAATGACAAAACTAAAATGTTTGCGAATGGGGAGGCAATTGTTGCGCAAATTTGGACGCATCTGTGTCACTCTAGATTTTAACCACTTCAACCATTATTTTATGCTTTAACTCAGAGGTCTTCAACAGGGGGTCCGGGACTCCTAGGGGGTTACTACAGGGGGTCCTCCAAATCTTAAAATCCTTTTAATATTAACAACTTAAACCCTAGTGTCCATATTCTGAGAACTGTAGCCAAAAATGGCAGATCTACAAGCTCAAGATCAGCTATTTTCGGCAAAGAAGTTTGGTGTAGAGGGGAAAAAGAGCAGACTAAGTACAGAGTAAAAGGTCAAGTTTATACGGCTCAAGTGGTTAAATATCTGAAAACACAAATTGACATGAATCCAAAATACACTGATGATTGTGCTGTCAAAAGATGAAACTATATGGAATCTATGAACAGGTTGTGGGGGTCCCTCCCTGCTTCATCTCTCTCTCAACTAAGGGGTCCTTGGCCTGAAAACGTTGAAGACCCCTGCTTTAACTATTAAAGAATAGCAGATATACAAGCTCACAGCATGCCGTGCTGCAAGCTTGTAGATCTGCTATATTTTTTTTTTACAGTGAACATTTTTCCAAATTGGACTTGGCAACACTGACCTAAGGGAGAGCTGGCGGCGCACTTGCATCTCTGGCGTACAGGGGGTGCTGTTGGACACGGTGTGACGCAGCTTCAGATGGGACAGCTTCTGAGGCAGAGCGGCTGAACTTCCTGTTCCTGTCAGAGCAGCAGAGCTTCCTGTTCCTCCCAGGACGGCCTCCAAGGGTGGCAGCACCTGGGGCGAGGCGGGACTACTGGATAGAGACATTATACACGTTATAATACACTTATAACAAGTTATAAAACACTTATAACAAGTTATAATACACTTATAATACACTTATAATACAGCACCTGGGGCGAGGCGGGGCTACTGGATAGAGACATTATAGTAGTTATAATACACTTATAACAAGTTATAATACACTTATAACAAGTTATAATACACGTATAATACAGCACCTGGGGCGAGGCGGGACTACTGGATAGAGACATTATACAAGTTATAATACACTTATAATACATAGAGACATTATACAAGTTATAATACACTTATAATACACAGCACCTGGGGCGAGGCGGGACTACTGGATAGAGACATTATACAAGTTATAATACACTTATAATACATAGAGACATTATACAAGTTATAATACACTTATAATACACAGCACCTGGGGCGAGGCGGGACAACTGGATAGAGACATAATACACGTTATTGTGGGCTCGCCGAAGGCAAGAACACTATGTTATCCTCATTATTTATAGAGTGACCGAATATTTGTGCCGCATATTTGTGCCGCAGACAGTAGAAAGGCAGAGCCACTAGCCAATGAGTATTGGTTGAGCTTCACATGACAGTTAGCACACTGCAGAATATAGTCACGTTGGCAAACATAAGAAATGAAGAACAATTTATTTGATTAAGAGTTTTTGCCAGACCCATGAAATGGGTAGGCCTACATAAGCAAATGTCGGTCTGTCCGGGTTTTCTATATAAAGGGTATATATGATGATGACATGATGATGACATGCCTACAAAAGGCATGATGTCATAAATGATGATGACAGACAGCCTATAAATGTACCATTAAATTTATAGGCCCAGAGGGTTGGCAGAACCGGGGTCTGGCACAACCAGGTTGACCTGGTCTAGTTATTTTAGTTATTGTTGTGGGCTCACCTGAAAGGCGAGAACACTGCTATCTTCATTATTTATATATAGTGAGTTCCGTCGCAGACAGTGCAAAGGCTAACCTGACTTTCGCCAGATAGTTGCAGCAGTGCGTAACGCTCTGCCTTACATCTGGGATCTCTCGGCCAGACTCTATCTAAGGGGCGGGCCATTTTTTGAATTTCTGTAGCAGGTGATTGGATGTGGCCGTTTCTATCACAGTCTGGGAGTGCCAACTCCAACCACTCATATTGGCCTGTCTGCATGACGTTGCAGACAGGCAACGTCATGCACTCAGGCAACGTCACTCTATTGGCTCAGAGCCGCTCAGAGCCCGCCCATAGCTGCCGCTGATTGGTCCGGCCCGGGACTTTACGAGTGTTATCAACGCTGGCGGACCGAGCCCAGATGGTAAAGCAATGCAACGCAATGCTGCCACCATCTGGCGAAAGTCAGGTAATGCAAAGGCAGGGCCCTTAGCCAATGAGGTGCAATTGAGGTGTGGAAAATCTGGGAGTGGTGTTAGCTGGAGTATTGGTTGAGCTTCACATGACAGTTAGCACGCTGCAGAATATAGTCACGAGCGAGCCCACACTGTTTCGTAGGAACAGTATTTCAAGTAATACACTTATAATACAGCACCAGGTGAGGCGGGATTAGTGGATACACAACAAATTATGATCCTTAACTTTTGCCCAAAATAGGAAAAGAACATGTTTTGTGTCAACCCATTAAGACCTGAAAAATGTCTTCTAATAAATCGTAATGTTTCTTTATCTGTGGTGCTCAAAGTTTTTAATGTCAAGGACCCCTAGAATGATATGTATTTGACCCCCATCTAAAAATATTTTGTTTCATTTATCTGTTAAAAGTGTGATTTTTAAGGCAGAGTCTTGCCATCACAGTGAGAGTGAATGGAGGCGTTATTCTCATCTCGTGATGGAGCACAGAAACAACAAATAAAGATGATTCAGGATATTTGGAACAAATTCCAACATCTCTGAACAGAAACACTTCTCAGCACGTTGAAAGAATTAAAGCCAATTAACTTCCCCAAATTGCTTTATCTGTTCTAACTTCATGGGAAAAGCAGAGTCTCCCCGGGATGTGTGTGTGTGTGTGTGTGTGTGTGTGTGTGTGTGTGTGTGTGTGTGTGTGTGTGTGTGTGTGTGTGTGCACGGTAGGCCTAGAATTATTGAATGCTTTAACCAGTGAAAAATAGCAGATCTACAAGCTCACAGCGCGGCACTCGATCTGCTATTTTTGAAAAAGTCGTAAAAATGTGTGCAAATCTTTGAATATATGTATTTTCAAAGCGAACGTTTGTAACTCAAATTTTGCTTCAGGGGGGTCCCTCGAACTAAATATTTTGAGATGCTGGTCCGTTTCACGATTTTTCAAAAATAGCAGATCTACAAGCTCGCAGCGCGGCACTCGGTGCCGCGCTGTGAGCTTGTATATCTGCTATTTTTCAATAGTTAAAGCATAAAATAATGATACACAATAATGTGTACGCGTTCTGAATGGGTTAAATCAATGGCTTATTTATAGGCAATAACAATTTAAAATTATTAATAAAATGTTACGGTACGTTAAGCTGTAGTATGTATGGTAGAGTATGTTATACAACATAAAGTACATCTACAGTGGAAGTGATCTCCCTAACCTTCTGCCCGGTCATGCCAGGGAATTTTAACCCATTACGGCCGGGAACGCGTCTTTGTCGCTTTAGATTTGAACCACTTTAACCATTATTTTATGATTTAACTATAAAAAATAGCAGATATACAAGCTCACAGCGTGGCACTCGGTGCCGCGCTGTGAGCCTGCAGATCTGCTATTTTTGAGAAATCGTGAAAATGTGTGCAAGTCTCTGAATATTTTGACACAATTCTATAAATGTCTTCTAAATCCTTCTTCTAAAGTAAGTCCAGCCGCGTCTCAAGTCCTTAAATTATTCCTATTTCCTTCACTTGTTTCCTATTTCCTTGTCTGTTAGTCCCGCCCACTGGGAGTTGGCCTATCACCTGTGATGTTGTATTGTATTGTATTTATTTATTTAGACGGGACAATGCATATTAATGAACACTACATGAATGCAATGTAAATACACCGGAATTAGCAAGAATGCTAAATTTCATCCGTAGTCCCCACATGAAAACAAAAACAAAACAAACAAAAACAAACAAAAAAACAACAGACATAAGGAAAACCAAAACAGGTTGACGAACAAAAACACAGGAGGGGAAGAAAGAAAAGGCATAATGTGGAGGGGGGGGGGGGGGGGGGTTGCGTGGGGGGGGGGGGGGGGGGGGTTTGAAAGGCGGGTGTATGGTTGTGTGTGTGCATGCGTGTACGTCTGGGAGTCATGTTTGTGTTGGCGTGAGTCTGTGTAGAGGCTTCCAGATAGCAGCCTAGGTCAGAATGTCTTTTCCGCTGGTGTCAGTGCGATAATTGTCTCTCCGCGATGTTTGGGCTATGAGACATCCTTGGCTGGAACAGTCCAGAAGACACAACAACAGGTGTTTGAGGGTGGGAGGGTGGGAAGGGGGATAGGCTTTCTTCAGTGTCAATGGGAACCTTGCGGGAATGGGGGGGGGGGGTCCAATCCGTTGAATTCAGCTTGTTTTAGAGCGAGTGAAATAGAATAGAGTATTCACTCTAATGTCCGTTTCCTGGTCCTCTGTATAGGGCAGTGAGTCTCTCCATCAAAGTTTACGATCAATCTCCATGTTGTTATCTCCGTAATGCCTCAGCTCAGCGATCAGTGTTCGCATCAGTCCGGGCACACGGCCCTCTCAGTTCATTGATCGCCCCGTTCAGAGTACCCACAGCCCTACCAATTTCAATTAGCATGGCAGGCAGCTTGTTGGCTCCTTGGATTGCTGCCGTCTTGCAAATCTTCCGATAATCCAGGGCAATGCTCGTGACCAATCAGCAGAAAACCTGTTATCATCGTTCCGAAAAGATACGTTCCGAAAAGATACTTGACTCCCCCGAGCCAGTTTTCTTGATGAGAAGTAATCAAAAGCAGGAGCCAGGTAACCATATCCATTGTTAGTAGTTTGGTAATTCCGAAGACAGTGTAGAGAAAAACTCTCCTTAAAGCAGCGGGAAGACACACGAGGGAGGGAGAGGGATAGAGAGAGATAGAGAGAGCGACCGCGATGTTGTCAATAGGAATGGCCAATGGGACGTCTCCTCTTCACTATTTCCTGAAATTTTCCTCAATGGGAGGGACTAACAAACAAGCAAGGAAATAGGAAATAGGATTGATTTAAGGACTTGAGACGCAGCTGAGTTCAATGGGAGTGCTGCTAGCTTGAGGATTGGTCCAGCTTCACATGACAATTTGGCTATCCAGACAATAAATAGGCAACCAAACCCGCAATTTCGCAGAATTACCATCGTTTCTAGTTCTCACCTGCACTTGCTGCTGGTGGTGGACGAGCGTGACTTCTTCTTCTCGTAGGGCTGGTCCAGGCTGGACTCTGTCCAGGGAGAGTGTTGGATGGGAGGGGCGTCGTAGAGCTCCGACACGCTGCTGTTGAAGCTCTGGGACGACTCCAGGCTGGCGCGGCTGGTCTGGCGGTGGGCCAGGGTGAGGGGGGAGGGGGTGGCACAGGGGGGGAGGGGGGAGGAGGTGGCACAGGGGGGCAGGGGGGAGGAGGTTGGCGGTGGCATGGGAACAGGAAGAGGAGGATCTGTCGGACCCTGGCTGGGTGCTTCTGGAAGAGCAGGAAAGAGACGTGGTTTTAGAACAGGTTCCCCAATTAGTTTTCGCCAAGGGCCGAATTAATGTCTAGGGTACAGCATTGCATGGGCGACGGTGGCGTTCCCACTACTCCAGCGACAGTTCAGATATCGTCGTTGTCGGGTGAAAACCTTGTATGTCCAAAACCGTTTGTTTTGCATTTATCATTTTAAAAATGATTTATACTAGTGAAAACAGCCGATCTACATCGCGAGGCGTTGTGTGCTTGTAGATCTGCTTTTTTCACTACTTTTGTGCGACGGCCTTGTATGATGAAGCAGGGCTTTACTTTGCGAAAAAAAAAACATACAAATTTGGAGATACAAGGTTTCCACCCGACAACAACGATCTACTAGTGTTGTTGCTGCTCTTATACCACCATTATTACTGGGGTTGGTGGGGGCCAGACAGTAGCCCACCGCGGGCCGCCTATTGGGGAACCCAGTCTTAGAACATCCACTGATCTGTGTTTTATAACTTATAACTGGTCTGAAAGTGAACATTTAGACTTGGCCTGAAAACGTTTAGTCTTCAACGTTTTCAGGCCAAGGACCCCTTAGTTGAGAGAGAGAGATTAAGCAGGGAAACCCACAACCTTTTCAGAGATTCCAAATAGTTTCATTGAATTTGAACGCTGAAAAGTACCAGTTTCGGACACGAGGTTTCCACCCGAAAGTGTCAGCGTCAGGCAGAAAGCTTGGTGCTTTCAGAGAAAAAAAAGAGAAGTGATTCTTTAGTACAGTGGGATGAGCCAGCATCTCCTTACCTTCATCAAGTACAGCCGAATCCGATAAGGAACTGTCATCAGAGTTACCCTGATCTGAAACACAACAACACATAGCTTATTAAATAACCAGTAAGACGCCTAAGGGAGAAAAGCGACCTCGTCTACAAGCTCACAACGCATCACGTTGCGACGTGTTGTGAGCTTGTAGATTTGGCAAAGAGATATGGTAGAGAGTGAAAAAAAAAGTTATTTCCAGGTCCGTTATACCATAGAAGGTTTAAGTGGTACCGGATATGCAGCTCGGCAATAAAAGGTGAATTGATCCCAGTGCATGACGGAGGATAATTTCACGATGAATTTAAATCTCCACGATACGATTATTGTGTGTTTTTTTATCCAGGGTTCCCACACATCTTTACCAATTCATTTCCAAAACTTTTCCAGAATATTTAACCCAATTTCCAGGACTATATAACAATAATTCAGCTCAATAACAAGTCGCTTACCCCTATGCACAATGCCCAAAGACAGGTAGTGTATGCCAGTGGTTCTCAACCTTTTCAGGCTTGTGACCCCCGAAATAATCATATTTTAACTGGGGACCCGGCACCCTGACGAGCACTAAGAGTTGAGGAACTTTGTATAACACGTTTCTATTGTGAAAATAGCAGATCTACATGCTCACAACGCCTCGCAACGCGAGGCGTTGTGAGCATGTAGATCTGCTATTTTCACAATTTCTGCCTCTAATATTTGACAATTTGGCCATGTTTAATTTGTCATTTCAGAGGATTAACAAAATCAATAACCAAAGACAATGCATAGCTATTTTTTTCCAGGACCCTTAACCAATTCCAAAACTTTTCCAGTACCGGAAAAATTTCGTTCTAATTTCAAAATATTTCCAGGAATTTCATGACCGTGGGAACCCTGTCTATCACCATAAACGATCACAGCGATCATGGCCCCGTCCCTACCGTGCAGCGCGACGTTGCGTCCTCTCTGCAGCCTCAGCTGGAAGGAGGTGTCCTGCAGCTCTTTCAGCTTCCTCTCCTCCCTCTTGCACTGCTGCTGGCGGCTCTTCTTCAGGCCCTTGCTCAGGTGCTCCTCCTGGAGGAGCTTCCGCGACGCCTCGTAGATCTTCATCTGCAGGGACAGCTCGGCGTCCACCGTGTCCAGCTCAGACTCCTGAACCACGGCAGAGAGAGAGAGAGAGAGAGAGAGAGAGAGAGAGAGAGAGAGAGAGAGAGAGAGAGAAAAGAGACAAATCAAAACATGAATCGTCTTCTCCTCTGGATGCTTTTTAGCCTAGTTCCAGACCCTGAATCGCTATAGCCACACCCCTTTAAATTTTTGTTTTGGCGATTCAGGGGTCTAGAATTCCTCTCATTGAAGAGGCCTTCCTCGTTCGAAAATCCGTACGGCGAATCAGCGTCGTGAATCAGCGTCTTGTGATCAGCGTGGGTTGGGGTTTCCCAGAACTCATGTGCGTTTCCAAGTAAACTAGCGCCGCCGCAGTACCGTAAAATGCTGTAAATTGCGGTAAAATGTGATCGCTATGAAACACCAGTAGCAGGCATGTTATGTTGTGTTTGATTACTAGTTCGTAGTGCTCCTATTCTGCCTGTTTCTTTGGTTAGCAAGTAGCACTAGCAAGCAACAGGCTTGCCACACATAACAACACTACGTCATGTGTTGGTCAGACGGTGAACCAATCGCAGAAGACTGCCTCTTTGGCAACGCCCATCCCAGCAATCGCCCTGGGCGGGAGCGACCTCAGACTGAATAATGGAGTGAAACGAAATGTCAATTCAGGCTGAGTGTCAGGCTAGATGCTTTTACACATGGTTATAGTTTCTGTGGAATCTCGTGATAATTCCTGTCACACAGATCTGCCTAATGCAGTGAAATACATCAGTCTGTGGTGTTTCTGTTAAACAGATGAGTGATGAATGAGTCGTTATTTCATAGTTAAAGGTAGGGTACGTGATTTTCTTTGGTTAAAATAAGTGCTACTTCTGTTAAATAGCTATTCTGATTCATTGCTATAGAGTGTTTGTTCAGTAACAGGAGTCTCCATGTCTCTCCGGCTCTTTATTAAACAGAAAATGCATTTTCAGGTCTGCATCAGTGTTGTTTTTGACAGCAAATTTTGATTTAGTTTTAGTCATAGTCTTTTGAATAAAATCTCATTTAGTTTTAGTCTAATTTTAGTCGACTAAATATCATGAGATTTTAGTTGACTAAATCTACAGTTGATTTAGTCAACTGAAATGTATTTTGGCAGGCCTTGATGGCATCGTAATGACTCCTCCACTAGTCCCTCCCTAAAGTTTTAGTCTAGCTTTTATTTTGTTGACGAAATTGTCAATATATTTAGTCTTAATTTTAGTCATCCCAGCTTAGTTTTTATTTCGTTTTTATTTCGTTTTCGCCAGTGAAAAAAACACACTTTTAGTCGACAAAATCAACACTGGTCTGCATCCAATCAGAATAGAGAACTCAGGATACAGATTAAACTAGTACTGCACTCTGTCGAGGTGCCAACTTGCGCCTGGTGCACAAGTAGGCCACTTTAGATACTGGAGTAATAAATTACCTCTGCTCCTTGAAGGATGCTCTGCTCGTCCAGTTTGAAGGCGGCGCCGATGCGTCTCCGGATTTGAGGAGGTTTCTCTCCTGGCAGGAGAGGATAATCTGCTGATAACTGACCCGTCAGCTCCTAAAAACACACAGAAAAACATAATTCAAGTTATTGATTGATTGAATACCTTATTAGAAATGTAAACAGCGTGTGGTACAGTAAAACTTTAAAGCTAAAGGGATAACACAAAAGATTTCCTGGGGACAGAATTAACACAATAAGACATGACATCAACAATTAAAAACACTATGTGTTGGACCTAGATGAAGGTCAGTTGTCTTTAAAAAAATAATTATAATCTTTGGAAGAAACTTGTCTTTCATCTGGCATACTATATTACAAAGTCCAAACCCATTAGATTATGGACTACGGGGGTGTGGAGAGAAGAGTAGTGTTATGAGTATGATCTACACCTGGTGACCCCTGGGTCGGGTCAGAACATGTAGAATGCTAGCTGGAGGCAAACTAAGGTTTCATATAATATGACATGTTGATCCCTGAGGCGTTCTCTGCAGACACCAGTGGTAGGAAAAGTACATATTCTCTGCTCAAGAAAATATGTACATGTACAAAATAAGTACATATATAAGAAAATATGTACTTTACTTAAGTAAGAGTATTAATACTGCCAGTAGAAATAGTCTGTTATAAGTAAAAGTCTGGTGTTCAAATTTTACTTACGGTAAATTAACTGAAGTTTTCAAAAAATTGTAGTGGAGTAAAAGTATATTTGTCTCTGAAATGTAGTGGAGTAGAAGCACAAGTACTGACAACTGGAAACACTCCAGTAAAGTACAAATACCTAAAGAAAAGTACATTTACTTAACATTTACTTAAGTAAATGTACTTAGTTACTTTATACCACTGGAAGACAGGAAATCACTGCTGTGCACGTTGTCCTCACGTCCCTTTGGAGCACCTTTTCATTTAAAGTACAAGTACACATAATAGCATTGTGAAACCAGACTTTTATTACGTGTCAAATGTCAACGGTAAATTAATTTTGTCATCGGGGACTGAGCTGTGTAGCTGCTGTAGGGCGAACTCCTCATGCATGTGATCACTCTTTTCCTGTTGACAAATGGGCTTGGCCCCGTCCTGCTGGGACATGTTTTTAAGGAGAGGTGAACAAAACGGGGAGTTGACACCTCTTGCCTTTTTTTTTGTAGTGACAAAAGAAACTAAAGGCATGGGAGAGACGACACTTCTCATGCGATTGTATGTTCTTTATTAACCCCCTTTTCCACTGGCCCAACACCACACCACACCACACCACTCCACACCACACCGCCCACTTGTGCCAGGTTTTCCACTACAAGGACCTGGGTAGAGTGGTGTGAAAGCGGTACTAAACGTGGTACTAAAAAGTATCCAATCTAGAGTATGTCTGAGCTAGGCCAACAGGGCCAAACACTTCATAATGACTGATCCCTCACTGACTTTTCATTTAGACCACCAGAATATAGTTGTAATACATGATAGTAGATTCTATTGTGTTATAAGATAACCACTATTATAATCTATTATAGTGTATTATAATCACAGTTATAATCCATTATAGTGTATTATAATTTAGGATAGTTGTAATACAAATTTATATTGTATTATAATCACAGTTAAAAACGGTCCATTTGTTTCTTACCGATAAGGGTACTTTTGTGTAATGGAAAATGTAGATATTTGTATGTGGTGCGGTGTGGTGTGGTGTGGTGTGGTGCTAAAGCTGCAGTCGAAAAGGGGCTATAGAGAGGAATAAGCAGTGATTCAGAATAGAACAGGACAGGACAGGGTGTGCTCTCTCTCTCTCTCTTTCTCTCTCTCTCTCTCTCTCTCTCTCTTTGCCTTGACTGTTTCTCAGGTGAAATCACGTCATGTGATTGTTTTAAATGCGGGTGGAGTTCTGTTCTGGTGCTCTAGGTTTTCTTTGGTTGGAGGTGTTCTAGTGAGGAGAGGAGAGGAGTGGAGGCCGCCTGGCTGCTGCCTGACACTGGATACACCGAAGCATGAGACCCAAAGAATGTGTTGTGAAAGGGAATCTTTGGGAAAAAATAGCGTTGTGCAACTTATATGCCTCAACTTGTTGTTTTTTCTGAAAGGCGGGGATATTTCCAAACTAAAGCCCGCTTTCAATTTCCTTGAAAACGGGCAAAATTAAATGATGCACTACTATTATATAGAACCAAAGAATGTGTTGTGAAAGGGAATCTTTGGGGGAAAAATGCATTGTGCAACTTATAAGCCTCAACTTGTTTTTTTTCTTTTTTCTGAAATGCAGAGATATTTCCAAACTAAGGCCCACTTTAAATTTCCTGGAAAACGGGCAGAATTAAATTATGCACTACTATTTTGAAGGAATGAGGGTTATTATTGAAATGCTCTTTAAAACAAGAATATGTCATTTTGACCCCCAAGTGTTGCGAACTCTGATGTGGTGCTAAGAGTTTGCCAAAAATTCACATTACGTTACCAGTAAGAAATAATGCCTACAATTCCAAGGGCTTGTCAGGGCCCCACCATGACAAGCCCTTGGAATTGTAGGCATTATTTTTTCCCAGTTAAAATATGATTATTTTGGGGGGTCGCGGCCCAGTTTGTGAACCCCTGCCTCAAAAGATACTTTTTCGACATGCTTAATTCATTTTGAGCAGTAGTCATCACCATTGTGGCTTGTGGTGGATTTCTTTTTCTTTTTTGGTCAAAATGTGCAGACAATAATATTACCAGAAACACATTAAGAGATAGCCCTGAATTACCATAACAGGTCTGTAACTCTGAGAGTGTACAAATGGAACCAATTTGTACACTCTCACGAGTTATGGGGGTCCTTGCAAATAAAACATTTGAGAACCACTGGCACTAGTTGGAGTCCTAATGTGCCATAGTGTTGTAGTAAATCAGTGTCATACATACAAAACCTGGAGATTTGACGTTCAGTAATTGGGTCTCATGATCAAAATAAGAACATTATAATGGTGTGTAAAACAGAAAATCTAAAATTTGCCACGGAGAAGAAAAAGTCTTTGCCACAGACATATTTTGAATATTTCCATGTACGGACATGTTGACAACCCCTGATTTTGAGTGTGTTGTCCGGTGGTGCATTTGTAGGTCATCGTCATCATTGTCCCAGTACTTACAGCTTCTCGGATGCAGAGTTTCTTCAGCTCCAGCACACACAGCTCAAGCCGGTCCTGCAAGGCCTGGTGCTTGAGCTTCATGGCCCGGGTGTGAGTGGTCACATCCTTGGTGTGAGTGGTCACATCCTTGGTGTGAGTGCTCACATCCTTGGTGTGAGTGGTGGGACTGTCAGAGCCTGTGGGACAACAGAAAAACAGAACTTTATCGTCAAGTCGCAGGTCTAAGGGTGGGTCCTTCATGGGACGAGGCACAGGCCAAAGCACGAGACAGGGTTCAGTGGCAGTGTACTGTATGACTGCGGCCTTAATGCCCCAACCGGGACGAAGAGGATAAGTGAAGTAAGTACAGGTATACAGGTGTATAACAGTGGGTGGAATTCGTTTTTGAGCAACAAGCTCCATTGTTTTTGTTATTTCCCTAAAAAAGAAAGGGAAGAAGAAGAAGAGTGAGGAAGAGAGATTAATAAAAACAAGTGATCTACATATTTACACATGGTACCGGATATCTGTCTGGTGCGGTGACAGGGGCCGTCATTTGGGGCATCAGGGGATGGCAAATGCCACCCCCTAGAGTTGCACATTTAACCCTAAATTGGGTTATTTTATGCATATTGTCCCCAACTCATTTATCATCAACCACCTTCGACGTGGCATCCCAATTTTGGAATAGTGAAAATAGTGGATCTACAGGCTCTCAATGCGTCGCCTGTAGATCCACTATTTTTGCTATATTAGAAATTAGGCTTACGTGTGACCACTTTTTTGCCGACCCCCTATTTCTTTGTGGAATTACGCCTCTATGCGGTACCCGAGGTAGGACATAAAGGAGCATGAGAATAGTAGCAGATACATGCTGTACAACAGGGGTTTTCAAAGTGGGTGACAGGGCACCTTGGGGTGCCGTGACGGCAGTCCAGGGGTGTCGTGAGATAATTTGATAATATTTGGACACTTGAAAAAATATTTAGTATCACTTTAAACTTGAAGTACAAAATTATCTTCAGTCAGTTCTAACCAAAATGGCTATTATCTCAACATTTTCCTCGCGACATAATCACTAAAATACCGTCACTGTTGGGCAGAAACCTCGCATCTCCAAGTTTCAAATGTTTGCGTCTTTTGATAAAGCAAAGCCCTGCTTCATCATACAAGACTGTCGCACAAAACGAGTGAAAACAGCCGATCTACAAGCACACAACGCCTCGCGATGCGAGGCGTTGTGTGCTTGTAGATCTGCTGTTTTCACTAGTTTAGTACATTTTATGGATGATAAATACAAAACGGTTTTGGACATACAAGGTTTCCACCCGACAACGATGATATGCTATAAATATAAGGTGCTGGGAGTGAAAATTATAATGTAGGGGTGCCTCGGATTAAAAAAATATTCATGGGGTGCCCTGAGACAAAAAGGTTTGGGAACCCGTGCTGTACATGATACGCTATGGACGTAGTTAAGGTGCGAGAAACAGTGACACGATGCAATAATACATGTCAAGTCTTGTCTTGTCATGACATGATGACAACACATGACATGATGCACATGGAATAAGGACTGTCAGAGCCTGGGTGACTTGATGCACATGGAGTAAAGCTAAACAAAATCTCAAGACTGAACCACTTTGTCTATAGCAGGGGTTCCCAAACTTTTTTGTCTCAGGGCACCCCATAAATATCTTTTTTAATCCGAGGCACCCCTACATTATAATTTTCACTCCTAGCACCTTATATTTATAGCATATCATCGTTGTCGGGTGGAAACCTTGTATGTCCAAAACCGTTCGTTTTGTATTTATCATCTATAAAATATACTAAACTATTGAAAACAGCAGATCTACAAGCACACAACTCGCGAGGCGTTGTGTGCTGTTGTCGGCTGTTTTCACTAGTTTTGTGCGGCAGAGGTTTCTGCCTGACAGTAATGATATTTTACTGATTATGTTGCTTGGAAAACGTTGAGATAATAGCCAATTTGTTTAAAACTGACTGAAAATAACTGTGTACTCCAAGTTTAAAATGATACTAAATATTTTTTCAAGAGTCCAAATAAATTCCAAATATTATCAAATGATCTCGCGGCACCCCTGGACTGCCGTCGTGGCACCCCAGGGTGCACCGTCACCCACTTTGAAAACCCCTGGTCTATAGTACCATTACCGGCAGGTGAGTAGCTAACCTGCCGACGCTGGTGAATGTTAATCACTATGCCTAAACCTAACCCAAAAAATCCAAGCCCCTAACCTCAGAGGGGCTGAGGGAACATAGCCATGATCCCACTCTGACTATAGTGATCTCAAAGGGACATAGGGACCTACACACCAAGTCAAAAATGTAGGAGCGTTTAGTGCCGCTCAAACATAAATGAACACGATGTACGATGACTATGTTTAACGTATTAAGTATCATTCTAAAACCTACGACCAGTTGAAGAAATTACAGATTGAGGCTTTAACCTTTTGCTTTTTTAAGAAATATCCAAGACCATTCACATGTTTCATGGAAAATGCTTCTGAACATGAATTCTATTGCTAGTTTGCCCACTTCAAATACTCTTGTCATCTTCGAATCTGAAAATGTTCACTGTGCAATGTGCATCCATAGAAGACATGACAACTTTCATATGGAATCCAAAAGACTGCTGAAATCAGTCATCATGACAACTGAAAACTTTAATCCACGAGTAATGGATTCAACTGGAGTTACTGTAATATGTGATTGAAACAGTATAAGTTATAATGTGTCAGGTGGACGTGGTTATAATTTAATTTATAACCACTTTAACCTGGTCTTGTCCCTATTTTGGGCAACATCATTACAGGAGGAAATGTTCAAACTTTGTCCAACTCCCCAAAAAATGGGAAAGAATTCACACAAGAAAATGAAGGGAAAAAAAGTGGTTATATGCACACGACTTTTTCCAAACTTGAATGGTAATGTTATGTGATTAGCCTAATTCACGGCCCGCCCACCTACTTCCGTTTCTCAGTTTTCCCCGGGTGCTGACTTCAATTTAGAAGGGGAAACTATACTGGACTTAAAGCCAACAAATCATTATTTCTAACAGTAAAGTAAATTATAGTGCATTGTGCCGTTTAGTATCATGTGTTCTTGATCATGCTAGCCGTATTTTATACTTTACTATTCGGAAATTGCATTAAATTTGCGATTTCTGTGCTAACTCCATAGGCTATGGTAGGATTTACCCCTTCAAAACGGGACTTCAGCACCCGTGGGATGCTGAGTGGGCGGGTCGTGAATAGGGCTAATTCTTAAAATCTTAAATTATAAGTATATTGTCGTTGTCAGGTGGAAACCTTGTATCTCCAAGTTTCAAATGTGTACGTTCTTTCGCAAAGTAAAGCCCTGCTTCATCATACAGGGCCGTCGCACAAAAGTAGTGAAAACAGCAGATCTACAAGCAGATCGTCTGTTTTCACTAGTTTAGTAAATATTCTTTTTAAAGAATATTTAGAATATCAAGGTATAATTCAGAGATTCTGCCAGAATAGTCCAGTCTCGGCACCAACAGACACCACTGAGACTGAACTGGTCCGCGCCGAGACTAAAACTCAGAACAATATAGCACTATAATAGGGAACTGTAATATGAAGAATGTTTTCACTGTTGCTACACAACAAAATATAAAGTGTGAGAACCAACAGCCTAGTTGCCTGTTTGTACAGAAAGTTTGTCAAGTTAAAAAGTCAGCAACGCAGGTTATCTAACGTCACCAAGATTATTGCTATGCAACAAAGACTGAGGTATAATGACTCCTTTTCAAGAAACACAGGTGATTATACATATTAGGTTATGCTATTGCTATAATCCACTCAGTGGCACAGCAGCAACATTATGATTATTATAGATGGTTTTCAATCTTGAACTTATCAAATTTCTTTTTACAGTCAGTTGAGTGTGAGCTCAGTTTAGGAGGTATAAATTAGAACGCACACAAAAACACAAAAGAAAGATCCTCTCCCTCACTTGATAGAAGAATATATGTCACTTAGAAAAAGAACAGATCTACAAGCAGAACCGCAACGTCCCGCATCGTTACATTTCTTTTTTTTTTATATGTGAACGCACCTTTATTTTTCGCCTGCAATGACACGCTTTAAATAGGGATCGATTATCAATCGATTATTTGATTAACTTTCGATCATTATTTTTTTATGATCGGTTTAGTTTGATTAACTGTTTGCACCCCTACTTTTGAATAATACCTCTATTTATCTTTTACTAAAGTGCCTTTTTGTAATGAATGATAAAGTCATCTGATGTTGTTGTGTTTCCTGTTACTCAGTATTTAATTAGTTCTGGGTCGTTCTCCTCCTGCTCGCACAGGCATGTTAACTGCACTGTTCTCTTCTCTTGTGACGTGCACCGGGAGATAGCGAGATTAAGCAATTCATTTTTATTTGCAACACCTAATAGCCTTCCACAATGCACTTCTTGTGTTCACATTCTTAACCTTCCGTCAAGTAATTGAGCCATGTGATGTGACGACGGCCACTCTGTGTCTCTACAATGTTAAGCTCTCAAGCCAGGACAGGAGATTCAGTAACCAGACACAAAACAAGTTGTTGTCACTATAACTGGTGTATCACTGTTTATTCAGCTCAGGCCTTAGTAACCGTTCTGGTGGCCCTGCTGCAGTATGTATTCTTCTGCTTGTCTTTTGTCCTGTCCTGTCACAGACAGTCACACCTCTGCTCTCATATCAGTCAGGACCTGCAGGGAATTAGGTCATAATCTCTCAAGCATGTAGGAGCCTCAGTGCATTTTTTTCTTCCTCAAAACCAGTTCTAGAGCGACTGAGAACGATCCTAAATGTAGTTAAGTCACCAACGCACAGCACGGCGGAGGAGGAAGGATGAGGAAGAACAATATAGAAGTACTCTGTTAGGGCAGGGGTTTTCAAAGTGGGTGACGGGGCACTCTGGGGTGCCGCGACGGCAGTCCAGGGGTGCCGCGAGATGATTTGATAATATTTGGAATTTATTTGGACACTTGAAAAAATATTTAGTATCATTTAAAGTACAAAGTTATTTTCAGTCAGTTCTAACCAAAATGGCTTTTATCTCAACGTTTTCCTCGCAACATAATCACTAAAATATCGTCACTGTCGGGCAGAAACCTTGTATCTCCAAGTTTCAAATGTGTACGTTTTTTGTTAAAGCAAAGTCCTGCTTCATCATACAAGACTGTCGCACGAAAGTAGTGAAAACAGCCGATCTACAAGCACACAACGCCTCGCGATGCGAGGCGTTGTGTGCTTGTAGATCTGCTGTTTTCACTAGTTTAGTACATTTTATAGATGATAAATACAAAACGAACGGTTTTGGAAATACAAGGTTTCCACCCGACAACGACGATATGCTATAAATATAAGGTGCTGGGAGTGAAAATTATAATGTAGGGGTGCCTCGGATTAAAAAAATATTTATGGGGTGCCCTGAGACAAAATGTTTGGGAACCCCTGTGTTAAGCCCTTTGCACACAGGACAGTTGCGTTTCTTCCGTTTGCTGTATGAATAAAACGCATTGGATTTGGTGTGCAATGCTGTGCGGAATCGGCACTGCGGATTCCCAAAAGGAGTCATAAAAGGAGTGATGAGTTTTTTACCGCATGCGACAAGACGCACAAATCAAACTGGGTTCGATTGAGAAAAAAACGCACGGCCGCAGCCACTCGTCGCACGGCCAATTCGGATCCGGTGTGCATGAGGTCGTAGAGAATCATTGTTTTCTTTTTAAAAAGTGAAATTGTCTGTTTTATCCGTACGGATAAACGCGCCTGTGTGCAAAGGGCTTTAGGGTACGTTCACGCCGAAGTTTAATCCTATCTATGAGGGCGGATTCTGCCCATGCTATTCCATGGGAATGGGCACGAGTGCTGCGTGGAATAGCAGCTATTCCATGTATTTGGCCGCTGATCCGAGATATTATGTATCAGGGACCCCCCGGAAGCAAATATTTGAGTTACAAACTTTAAGAAAGATATATTCAAAGATTTGCTATACGTTTTGAAAGTCAACATGTTAACTGTGTTCTTCAATCAACTTACGACTCAAGTTAAATTCTACACCAGTAAGACTCCCTAAATCGGGAGATAAGCGACCGTCAGGTCGCATACACAAACTTTAGAAGGCAATGGTAAATTCAACATAATTTATTTGGTTACTTCGTTTGAGAAGTTCATGGTTCCTTCAAATGAACTAACTTATTTTTAGTTATTTCTTTAACCATAATTGTTTTATACTTTTGGCTTTTTAGACGTTGCTGCAAGCTATTATTTGTCAAAAGTATTGACACGGCACATATAGAACCACACACAGCAATTATTTCATCCAACTTAACATTGAGGTGCCCACAATATTTAGGTGCCCTTATTGTGAAGGCAGAAGTTTCTAACCGCCACACACATCTTTCCGCGTTGGTTAAAATAGCTGATCTACAAGCTCATGTTGTCTCGTGGATGCGACGCATTGTGAGCTTGCAGATCAGTTATTTTCGGCATGCAACACACGTCATACGACGAAGTATACTAACTAAGGCTTTACTTGGGAGATGGCGTAACGAGGTGGAGACTTCATGATGTGAAGAGAAGTACCCAGCTGCAGACAACACCGCTCACATATCAACATTCGCGAGTTCTGCAAGTCTCAGGCTATTATATGGTCCGGGCCGCCCATAATAAACCATTAGGCCTGAACACATTATTACGCAATATTTTATGCTTTAAATATAAAAAAAATAGCAGATATACAAGCTCACAGCGCGGCACCGAGTGCCGCGCTGTGAGCTTGTAGATCTGCTATTTTTGAAAAATCTTGAAAATGTGTGCAAATCTTTGAATATTTTGACCCGATTCTATAAGTGTCTTCTAAATAAGTTTTTTTTTCTTTTTTTTTAAAACTATGTTTCTGTCAGTGGTTCTCAAAATGTTTCATGCCAAGGACCCCCAAAACTACATGTATTTGGCCACGGACCCCCATCTCAAAATATGTTGTTCCAGGGACCCCCCCCCATCTCAAAATATTGTATCAGGGACCCCCCAGAAGCAAATATTTAAGTTACAAATGTTCACTTTCAAAAAGATATATTCAAAGAAAAAATATATCTATATATATCACGGTTTTTCAAAAATAGCAGATCTACAAGCTTGCAACGCGGCACTCGGTGCCGCGCTGTGAGCTTGTATATCTGTTATTTTTCACTGGTTAAAGCATTCAATAATTCTGGGCCTAAATGGGTTAAGTCCTATAATATTTCATGCATTTCCCTGCGATCCCCTTTGAACGTGGTTTCCGTCCCTATTTCAGGCATGTCATCATAGGTCAGAATGTTCACACATTCTTCTAAAAGATACCAGGCATATCGTCACTGTCGGGCAGAAACCTCTTATCTTCAAGTATCAAAATAACTTTTTTTTTTTTAAAGCCCTGTTTCATCATACAAGACTGTCGCACAAAACAAGTGAAAATAGCAGATTTGGTCCTTTTTAAAATGATGAATACAAAAGGAACTGTTTTGGACATACAAGGTTTCAGATCTACAAGGTTTTCAGATCTACAAGCATGCAACGCCTTGCGATGCGAGGCGTTGTGTGCTTGTAGATCAGTTATTTTCACTAGTTTAAGTCCTTTTTAAAATGATGAATACAAAAAGGAACTGTTTTGGACATACAAGGTTTCCACCCGAAAACAACGATATAATATAACGGCCGTGAGCTTGAGGATCTGATCTAGGCTTTTAGGTGTTTCCTAAATATTGTTTAAAAAAGTGGTTGTCAAACATTTTCATGTCAAGGAAAGCCACATTAATGAAGGCCTATGTATATTAATTGTCCATGGACCCTCCATCTACAAGTCTTTTGTGACACCCGCCCGTACCAATTTTATGTTTTTTCTAATAGAAAATAGCAGTTCTATTTGAAAACAGCAGATCTGCAAGCTCACCAGCTTGAGCTTGTAGATCTGCTATTTTCAAATATCTGATGCATATTAGGTTTAAGGTACTCATGAAGCCTGGCTTGTTTTCATAGCACCTGGCTGCTTATTTCTTGCGCGAAATCTGGCAACGTTGCTGACCATGAAGCAACATTCTTCCTGAACATGAAATGCTGTGAATGTCACACACCCTGTTTCTGCCCCAGGCCACCAGCGGACCACCATGTACAGGCACACATGTTGCTTATAGGATCTCCTTGTTGTTGGGCAAAAGAAACCTCTTATCTAGGTCTAGGGTGACCACATATTCAGCTCCTCAAACCGGGACCTTAAATCAATGTGCACATTCGTTGTGCACGCGCACTCATATATGCACTGTAGGTGTTGCATACCAGGCAACTGTATTGATTGATGATTTGTTCATGTTTTCTGATTGGTTAGGTGAGCATGTTTACATGAAAAGAACACAATAAACGTCTATGCAGCCACTGAAAACTGTTTTATTTTAATTCCGGCGAAAACCGGGACAATTTTTGTGTTTTCGAGATATATGTCGGGTGTGTTTCGGCTTGAAACCGGGACAATCCCGGCCAAACTGGGACGTCACCTCTAGTCACCAAATCTGTCCTTTTTGCATTTTCTTTGTAAATGTGATGCCCATACTTGATCATACTACAGCGTCACACGAAAGCATAAAAAGTAGCAGATCTACAAGCTTGTTCCACAGGAAATGCATTTCTTCTTCTTCTTACCTGAATGCAGGATGATCCCACTGTCTGTGTCACTGATCTCCCCGTTGCACTCCATGATGCTAGCTAGCAGCGTTGGCTCAGCTTCTGTCAGAGATTCTTCACAGGTGGAGAAGGATCCAGGGGATCATGTCAAGCTTTACCATGCCCTGGAAAAAAGGAAAATGTACCGTTTTATTGCAGCAATTACCGAATATATTATGTTTTATGAAGAAAAGAAAAAAATGTTTCAGCTTTTTCAACCTTCCTTCCACTTGATGTATGAAGTAGTTTTTATGTCATGGTTACAACTCCCTAAACAGTGAGACTTCCATATTTCACACCAGAACCCAAATGGTGTTCATTAGGGCCGCCACGATTATGACATTTCTCATCAGGGTCCAGTAAAATCACTGCGATTATCTCATTTGCAATTAGGTGATTATTATTATGTAATAACTGGCAGGCCTAAGGAGTGGCTCCAATGCAGATCTCAGACATGTAAATAGCCTGTGACATCATCAGTTCATCTATGACATCATGAGTCATCTATGACATATATATGACTGGACTCGCTAGCCCCACCTCCCCGTTCACCCTCCACGTTCCTCTGTCCCTCACATAAGACGCGCTCAAGCGCACACGCACACACACGCACGCACACGCTCAAAGAAAATGGAATGACAACACGACACTCACAAACAAGGGCAAAAAAAGGTTTCTCTGTGAAAACAATAATAAATAGATCAGGGACTGGTGTAGAAAAGAGTGGCAAGCATCACAGACAGCCACATTGAATTCAGTTCCAAAACTAAAGTTAAATATAAGCATAAAACATAGGGAACAAAATGAGTGCATGTACTTCTGTGGTCTATTGTGACTGATGATCGGTCCAGTGGTTTGCAAGATTAGCTCTGGACACATAGACCCTATATAGATGGCAAGCATCTTTGCAGAACAAACCATAACCACCCACCCTGGACAGTGTCATATAGATCAGTGTTTTTAGCTGGTCAGCAGGACCAGCTCTTTAAACAGATTACATTGTCCTGAGACATTCAGGGGACCTAGGGGACCTATTTGCCGATTGGCTGTCCATGTCACATGGTCACCGAGCTCATGATTGGGAGCCAGACCTGTACTGCTGTAATGAAATATTTTGTCCAGCAGGGAGCACCATTCCTTCACACTGAGCCGGTGCCTGTGGCCAGCCTGCTTGTGATAAATGAAACAGAAGAAAAGAGAGGTCTATACTTGAGTAAAAGTACAAAAGTATTGGCATCAAAGTACAAAATGTTTGTATGATTGCTTGTAGATCGGTTATCATTCTTTGATTTTCACAAGTCATTGTTGACATCATCATCCATTTAAGCTTTATAATTAGCTTCATACTAACATTAACATTATTTTTCTTTCAATTCTAAACGTAGAGATTAGGTTATGAAAGGAAGGTGATTAGGTGATGAAAACTAGCAAAACTATAGCAGCCATTCACTTTAATCAACGCGATGCATCCAATGTAATTGTGATGAGGATGTCAAACAAACGTTAATCACGTCGTATTTAATTATACTTCATCTGTTACAGATGATTGTCCAAATAAACCGTACGTTATTTAAACTGTGAGCCATTTATAGACAATATGCAGTGTTGCCCTGGGCATCGTTGTAGGCTGTAGTAGGTGATGTGTCACACCATCTGCATACCATCTGCATTAACATATGAACTGAACGAGTATGCAAGTTGTCAATGATTTAACTCTATGACCATGATATGGGCTTTGGTGTGAAGTCATGAAAATATCGTACCCTACACAATTTGCTTCTTCCTGTCATCTGATCAGTGTCCACACAGTAGATTAATTCGAGTTGCATTTTAATATCAAATGAAACAGAGCAAAAACGATGTGCTGAATGAACCAATGCGAGTCTTTGAGAATTACAGTTAGTATCTTCACCAATAATGAGCACATTTCTAGAGACACGGTAACACATTCATTGTACTAAATGACAAGAAAGCATATATTTAGAACGATATGTAGCAGTGAAATACCACAAGATTTTGGAAAATGCCTACAATCAATACACTTATTTGAACACCTTGGTTACATTAAGTTCTGCATAATGCGTACTTTCTGCTTTTGGTACATTTTAATACAAATACTTTTTATACTTGTACTCAAGTATCCTACATTTTGAATACAAGACTTCCACTGACATTGCAGTATTGCATGATACTTAAGTAAAGAATGCGAGTACTTTTCCCACTACTGCCTAATAAGCATGCTAGTTTTAGTACAATCAGACATCACAGATAGATTTATAGAGTAATAGGCTCTAAGGCAACTGCAAACTTAGCAGGAGTCCTCCAGGCTATGGGGGAAAGTAGCTGTTGGAAAAAGTACTCAAATGTTTTACACTTGTTTTTTTTAAAGTATCTTAAAAGTATCAATACTGCACTGTAGATGTACTCAGTTATAAGTAAAAGTCACACACACACACACACACACACACACACACACACACACACACACACACACACACACACACACACACACACACACACACACACACACACACACACACACACACACACACACACACACACACACACACACACACACACACACGGGGGGGGGGGGGGAGTGACAAAATTCATAGATCTAGAACACAGACTTCATAGATATAGAACACAGAATATGTACAGTACAGTACAGTGAGGTACAGTATACAGTACAGTAAAGTACAGTAAGGTAATACGCAGTTATTACTGTTGTTTGAGCACGCCCGAGTTTTTTCAAAACTTTTTTTTTCCAAAAAACTTTTTTTTCCAAAACTTTTTTTTTTTTTTCAAAAAACATTTTTTTTTTTTTTTTTTTTCAAAAAACTTTTTTTTTCCATCTGACCAGCTTATATATTGACTGTGTCAATTCTTGTTTTAGCTCAAGACCCAAAAGAGAAGGCCGGGGCCTGAGCTGGTGAAAATAGCAGATCTTTTCACGTGGACACAGTGATGCAGTCATGTCCACCACAAAGACAACACCGAATACAACATCCAAACAGGGTAGACAAAAACTAAGAAAAACAAGGCAAAACCATTGACACGGAATATAAATCAGTAAAAAGGAAAGGAAAGAAAAGAAAAAGGGAAAGAAACTTGGAAAAAATAGCAGATCTACAAGCTCACAATGTGTTGCTATTAGTCTTAGACCCATAGCTAAATTTGAGTCTAAATGCTCAATGCTATGCTTTCCCCAGTTTAATGGGTCTACCTCACAGTGGTAACATTTGAATTTAGTTAATTGCATAATGTGAAAAATAACATCTACAAGCGGACATAACATTGTAGATTAGCTATTTGCAGCACAACAAAGCATAGATGTTTGGCCTTAAGTTTACTGCTTTGATGGGTGCATTACACTCTACAGTTTACCCGGTAGATTTGTTTAGTTAATATTCTAGAGCAGTGGTTCTCAAACTAGATTTCAGGGACTCTCTGTGTTCCTTTATAGGGGGGTCAAAATTGACATTCACAAGTCTGTAACTGACAGCATACAAAGAGTTAAGGGAGAATCAAACTGTGGTCCTTCGGCCATCATGTCCAATCATGACCAAGGTTCTTGGTCTACCTATGTATGTTTTAGGTGACTATTTCTATGCAGTTGATGTATTACCTTGTGCTGTCCTTGCTTATCGCGCTGGATTAAGTATGTACAGTATGTAGCACAGTAATATTTGAAATTGCCAAAGGTGTAAGCTATCAAATAGTTTTGGAACTTTGTTTCTAGCTGCTACAGAGGCTGAGTAATACGTTTACCAGAAAAACAGTGGGTCATTTTCAAATCGGACTTAGGTCTTTAAGGCTTTTTTCAAATCGGACTTGGGCATAAATGGGTTAACTGAGATTTTCTGTGTTTAACTTTAGCTAAGAAGATTGCAAAGTGACGTTTCTTTTTTCCTGAAAATGCTGTTTATAGGATATGTCTCAGAAAGAAGTGGTTATTTTGAGGGGGTAAACTGCTGTACTACTTATTGCCTTCTTTCTTCCCTTGGAAGAGAAGAGAGAGAGAGAGATGTTAACCATTGTTTTTGGTGCTTATGGAGGCTTGGTGAGGCTACTAGTCACGGTCACGGTCTGTCCAGGTGTGCGTAGGCAGGGCCGTGTGTGTCTGGCCCTGAGTTGAACTGCACCCTCTGAACAATGACTGGTCAAACAAACACGAGGATTGCTCAATAAGTCTTATGAGTGCTCAAGGAGTGTGAGTTCAGAGTCAGACCCCATAAAGTTAGGAACAATTCAACCTAAGATAAAAACACATCAGTTTTGTTCAATCATGCAAGAAATCCCAGCATAGGCCAATAAGGCGAGGCGCTCATGCATTTTTAACCCATTTAGACCTGTGTGGGTCATGACCGAAAGTATAAGGTCGTGGGTACAAGCGGACAAAATGAGTTTTCTCAGACGGGTGGCTGGTATCTCCCTTAGAGATAGGGTGAGAAGTTCAGTCACCCGAGAGAGACTTGGAGTAGAACCGCTGCTCTTACACTTGGAAAGGAGTCAGCTTAGGTGGTTCGGGCATCTAGTACGGATGCCCCCCGAGCGCCTTACTAGGAAGGTCCTCGATGCACGTCCCACTGGGAAGAGACCCCGTGGCAGACCAAAGACCAGATGGAAGGATTATATCTCCAAGGTGGCTTGGGAACGCCTCAGTATTCTCCCTGAGGGAGTGGAGGAAGTTGCTCGGGATAAGGAAATCTGAACATTTCAGTTGGAACTGTTACCCCCGCGACCCGATTCCGTATAAGCGGTTGAAGATGGATGGATGGATGGACCTGAGTCCGATTCTAAAAAACCAACAGTTTTCTGAAATACCTATGTTGCTATATCAGTGGTTAGCAAACCTTTTTCATGTCAAGGACCCCCAAAATGTATTTGGCCACGGACCCCCCCCCCCCCCATCTCAAATTATTTTGGGCCAGGGACCCCCAGAAGAAAAGTCAATGTTTTTTTTTTATGTTTTTTTAAGATATGTTTTAACTCTTACCATGCCACAGAGGTAGATTGACGTAAATGGGCCAAAAGCCAATTTTTTCAAAGATGTCAAAATGACCTGAGATCAGAGAGATGCTTTTCTCTGTTTGTGTGTTGGCTCCCTCGTTTAGCTGATTGAGAAAATGTGTGTCCATTCTAGTGGATGGACACTTTTTGGAGCGGTGAAAGCGCTCCCAATGAACAGGTATGTCTGTGGGTATGTCTCTGGGTGGCTGGGTGGGTGGCTGGCTGGCCGTGTCCGTAGTCTGGCAATACCTTGAGTGGCCACACACAAAACACTAGTTAAAGGAGGGGCTCTGTTTTGTGCAGGCCAGGCACACTCACCACTCACTCACAGGCACAGTTTACACTCACTCACTCACTCACTCACATAGGGTACAGCTGCTCAAATTCACCGCTCCACTTCGAACGGAGGTTTGATTTTATTTTGATTCATTCAGCTCTATCTCTGGAACCATTTGTCTGATTGACAAAATTATTTTTGCCACTGAATCACAACAACCGTGTCTGTTTCTGTGGGGGGGAAAATGAAAAAAATATTTCTTTTTTCATTGCATAGTAAAGAAAAACATCAAAATCCTGGCACAGGGACCTTGGGGCCACTTTGGCCTGGCATGGAAAGTGTTAATAGCCAAAGCCAAGTTCAACCTAAGAACAACCACATCATTTTTGTTCAATCACGCAAGAAATCATCACAGCCTAGGCTAAGGCGAGGCAGCGCTCAAGTGTTAAAGAGCTCACCAGACTTGAAGGCATGGCTCATGTATTTTCAGTTAATCATTGATGTCCACAACAACAAGCTGGCGATTGTAATGATGATGGTTGGGGATGATGTCAGACTCTCACAAACAGGTAGTCACAGTCACAGGAAACTCCCCAGACAGACACAGAGTATCAAATCTGTGCAACTGGGACTTATCTGGGCTCTGGGATCACAAGTCATGTCTGATTCAGCCCAACACATCACTCATGGCCAAGTAAGCTTTATGACAGGTTTGGTTCCCAAACTGGGAGTCTGGGGGGGAGGGGGGTCCCCAAATTATAATAGTAAGCAGACCAACATACAGTATGTTAACATGTCTGTATGACCAACATACAGTAAGTGTATAGAGGGTATCTGCACATTTCTAAAGTCACAATTTAAGGACTTCTTAATACCTCTAAAATGACAAATTAAACATTGGCCAAATTGTTAAATATTAGAGGAAGAAATTGTGAAAATAGCAGATCTACATGCTCACAACGCCTCGCAACGTTGTGAGCATGTAGATCGGCTATTTTCACAATAGAACCGTGTTATACAACATGTAATGCCTCAACTCTTAGTACTCGTCACGGTGGGGGGGTCCCCAGTTAAAATATGATTATTTTGGGGGTCACAGCCTGAAAAGGTTGAAAACCACTGGATTAGCTTAATGTGCAATGTCTGTTTTTTCTTTTCTTTTTTTTTCACTCAACAGTAAACAAACCAACATACAGTATAATTGTATACTATACAGGGTATCTTCACATTTATAGCTACAGTTTAATTACGGCTCTAGCAAACATTGAGTGAATATAGCCGATCTACAAGCTAGAATTATTATTATTTTTACACAAATCCTGCCTTTTGGGGGTCTTCCTGGCACAAACCATTTTCAGATTGGGGCGGGGGGGTAGGGGTGGGGGGGTTGTTCCTTGTCTGACACGAAAAAGTATGAGAACTCAGGTTTTAAATGGGTTCATGTAGTTAAGTTACATTTCACAGTTACAGTTACATTTACCATTATCCTGATTAGATCACCATCATATTGACCATGTCATCAGGTGCTAACACTGTTCCATTTGTACACTCTCAGAGTTATCGGGGGCCTTGAAATTTAAATGATTTTGAACTATTGGCCTATAGAGGACTCATGAAAAAGGTAGACTTAATTAATTAAAAAATATATATAGAGATACATTTAGTTAAAAGGATAGTATGTATGCTTTACAAAAACAGCACTGACTGACTGACTGACTGTCTGACTGACTGACTGGCTGGCTGACTGACTGATTGACTTACTGACTGGGAAACATTAATGACAGGCAACACTTCCCAAGTTCACGTCATGTGCCACTCGTTAAGTCTAAAAGCAAATTAAAGCACATGAAACAAACCAAAGACAGCCCTGTCATCTCCTGGGACCATTCCAGGCATATGCAGTATACATTAACAACACAAAAATGTCACTTTCAAAAATAGCAACCAACCCCATTCAAGGGTTTGCAGTCTCTTTAAAACAAACTTTATAATGTCTCTTTTTACTATTATAAAAGACAAAACTAATGTGGTTATGACAGACATGGTACTCAAAGTGTACACAAAGGCTCTCAAAGTGGGGTCCATGGACCCTCAGGATTCCTTGCGGGGGTCCCAAGTAGACCCTTTACAGGTCTGTAACTCTGAGAGTGTCCAAACGGAACCAAATGGACCCGGCAAATGGACCTGTGTCCCGGGGCCATTTGGTTCCATTTGTACACTCTCAGAGTTATCGGGGTCCTTGAAATTTAAATGATTTTGAACTTTTGTCCTATAGAAGACTCATGAAAAAGGTAAACTTAATGAATTAAAAAGAGAAACATTTAGTCAGATGGATGTATGCCTTACAAAAAACATTACTTACTTCATTGGCAGCCTGTTCAAAATAAAGGAAGAAAGGAAAGAAAAGAAAATGCCACAAAATGTTGAAAAGTGTAAAGTTGCGTCCAGAATTCCTTGCATTGAATGGTGAAGTAACAGGAGCACCAATGTGTGCAGTGCAGAGCATAGAGCAGTAGGCGTGTGTATGTGTGAGAGAGAGAGACTCACCCACCTCTTACTGCTGGTGAGACTCGCCCATTGAGGGGAGGGGCCACGAGGCCACAAGGCTGAGAACACAGGAGTCAGGGGCAGGGATGCCAGATTTTGAGAGAGAAATAAGCAGCTACTTTTGAAATGAACAGCTCAACATGATCTACCCACCCCAAAAATAAAATTATTCTATGCATGAGGAGTCCAAGCTGCTTCTTTTCACCTGACAGGGAGGAGTTTCCCTGACTGGACACGTTATTCCAACCAATTCCTTTCCCCTCCATCAGGCGCCCCGGCTGGCCAGGGTTGAGCAAACTCCACACAGAAAGGCCCTTTTGTCATCCCCACCTAGGGTGTGACTGTGGGCACTGGTGATGACATGGAGGAGAGAACATGCCCCCAGTGCCCACAGCGTCCCCAGCGGGAATAGAACCCAGGACAGCGCTACCGACTGCGCCACCGTGCCCCTGAGAGCTTATAGATCTGCTACTTTCGAAAAAAGTTATATTGGAATATTTTCTATACAACACAACTCACAACTGGTCTAAACAAGCCCAAATAAGCAACAACACTTTAGAAACAAACCCAAAGAAAGGCAACCTGCGACTACCAATATTTACAAGCGACTTCACAGAAAGACAAGCCCAAAGTGGCTTAATAATGATCAGACATGGCAACGCTGGTCGGGAGTCATACAACACCCTGCTCTCACACTAGAGTTTGGAACTGTGTCAACAATAACACTGATGAAGATGATGATAATGATGAATTAACATTTCTCTTTCAAACTCTTATCAGCGTTTCTTCTGAAAGGCTGCGAGGCGATAAGCGACAAACAGAGTGAAACTTGCAGCAAACCATGACCTAATCCTGTACGTTGCTCTCACAACCAAGAGGGCAGTGGTGGTATCTATCCAGATCCCAGGCAAACACAGCACTGCCCAAAAAGAACATATCAGAGCAATTAGTGTTTAAAAGTTGTACTCAGTTCTTCATTTAGGCTCAAATATGAAGAACAATTCCAAGCTAATGTCTATTTTTTTTAATGCTTTTTGTGTTTTAACTTTGATGTTTTGTGTGTTGTAACTGTCATGCTGGGCAGCACTTTGATTGGCCTTTGGCTACCTACTCCCAAAACGAATCAAAGCTTCTGTCACACACTAACTTACAACTGGATTGGAGAAAGAAAATACTTTTAGCAGACATCGTATTGTACTTTGTTCTTCCCTGCACCCGTCTCTGCAAACTGTTAACCCATTTAGACCTGGAATTATTTTATACTTTAGCTATTGAAAAATAGCAGATACACAAGCTGCGAGCTTGTAGATCTGCTATTTTTGAAAAATCCAGATTTCTGCATTTTAAAAGCAAACATTTGTAACTCAAATCTCTGCTTCTGGGGGGGTCCCTGGAACAATATATTTTGAGATGGCCCAATGGGAGTCTGCGGCCAAATACATATATAGGCCTAATTCTAGGGGTCCTTGACATGAAAAAGTTTGAGAGCTACTGATGATAGAAACATTTTTCAAAAACCTTAGAAGGATTTAGAAGACATTTGTAGAATCGGGTAAAAAATATTCAAAGACTTTCAAGATTTTTCAGAAATAGCAGATCTACAAGCTCGCAGCATGGCACTCGGTGCCGCATTGTGAGCTTGTATATCTGCTATTTTTTAATAGTTAAAGCATAAAATAAGCGTTAAATTCAATCAATCAGGTAACAAGTCTGTTTCTACTGGCTGCAGAGTTCATATTCTAATCAGAAGAACGTGACACAGCAGCATTGTCCGTTCTCTGAGTGCTCTTTGGACTTGAGATAAAGTGACAACAATATGTAGGCATTGTTTAACTCCTGTTGCAGCTGTTCTGCCAATGTAAACCTGTCAAATACCACCGGTCAATGAAAATCTACTGCCACCTTCTGGCTGTTTAAGGGACTGCCCGTCAAATGATGCTGTTCTTTGGGTACAGCATGTGAAACATGAACTTGTCTAGAACCAGAAATATTTTCAGCATTTATACTGCCATATCGTCACTGTCGGGAAGAAACCAACCATCTCCTTTCTTCAGCTTTTTTTTATTTCCTTTAATAAATCAGTGCTATTGAACAGTCTTTAGGTCTGTGTGTGGGTTTTACGAATATTGAACCAATGAAAAGTATTAAAAAAGCTCTTCTGACTAAACCTCCTAACTCAATTGGATCCTCAAACTGTCATTCAAACCTTTCTTTTTCATTTTGTTCCTGTCTGACTTCATAATTCTAATCAATGATGGACAACTGCATCTGCACATTAATGTCTCAAAAACCTCCTAACTCCACACTCCACTTGAGCTGTATGGTAAACATAAGGACACATTCAAGTTTGATGAGACAGTATTGTGTAATTTTAAAAACATTGTGAAAAGAAACTTTTTTTTTTTTTTTTTTTTGGAAAAGTTTATATTTTGGACATAATTGGTTTCCGCCTGACAGCATAGTATAATTCCAACTAATAAAGACTCCAAGTCTACTAAATAGTGTGGTTGATTAACCCTGGTTTTTCGAAACGAAGCGGATAAAATCGCCAAACCTTTTTTGAGGCTTCTTTAGGACCTAACAATGGATTTTAGCCTTGGGTACCAAACTTTATTTTGAAGTTTACCCATAGAATTATTGCGACCGTAAGGTCGCAGTTTTTAGTATGAAAACCTCCACCGGCCGTCCGTCCGTCCGTCCGTCCGTCACACACGTCACACCTTTGCCCTGCTCAATGTATACGTGTAACGCCTGATACTGAGGTGATGTGTCACTGTGACATCACAGATACTGAGGTGATGTGTCACTGTGACATCACAGGTGAGATCGCAGTGATGTCAGATACTCAGAGCAGGGATCTCCATATTTAGGCATAAACAGGTGACATCACAGTGATGTCAGATACTCAGAGCAGGTATCTCCATATATGGGCATAAAATGGATTCTGTTAGGGATCTCCATACTGTATATGGGCATAAAAGGGATTAGTGATGTCAGATACTCAGAGCAGGGATCTCCATATATGGGCATAAAAGGGATTAGTGATGTCAGATACTCAGAGCAGGGATCTCCATATATGGGCATAAAAGGGATTCAGATGGAGATTCAACTTCAATGAGTTAAGGTGGTTGCACACTGCTGCGTTTTTCGGGCCGAATATCGGAGTGAATTTCGGAGCCCGCAAATAAAAAATCAACCTCACGTTATCTCAGTCACGTTTGCACACTGCCGCCCGTTTCGCGCACCACTCGGTCCCTTGCTCTCTCTATCTCTCTCTCTCTCCTTGCCCTGAAAAACGCATTTCGCAACGAAAAACGCAGCAGTGTGCAACCACCTTAACAATGGCAAACTGTCAACTGCCCGTATTTCTTGATAATTGGTAAAACAAACTTTTGGCCTATTTGTGGCTTATCATCACATCCAACCATCTTAAGATACTCAGCTAGTGGGGAATGCTCTCTTCCCTGGTGAGAATTGCCCCTTTATATAGGGCTTGTTTGTGTATTGTATGACATCACGCCACATCATCAGCTGTGGACTCTGTGATGTCATCGTATCTCCATATATGGCCATCTCCGTATATGGAGATATAAGTCGTCCATGCCCAGGTATGGGCTGGTGAGGTCAGACTTTGTGTGATGGGTAGGTTATCTCCATATATGGAGATTCAACATTCCAGGTGTAACTATGGCTGCCCGTATGACGTGAGAGGTGGAGGCTGTGATATTTGTGGAGATAAGCGACCAACGGTCGCTTATCTCCCGATTAGGGAGTCTTACTGGTCCATATCAAGTTGGGCTCCCATCGACTTTCTATACAGGAAAACACCCAAAAAACTGTGAAAAATGACTCATCACTAAACCATCGTGTTGTGGGGCCATTTCTAGCCCAATGAAAGTTTTTTGTGCAAAACAAATGCTTGCAATGGATTCAGAATCATGACAAACCCCTAGTTAGACCACCCACATCCTACTTAAAGCAGATTTCTTTTTCTGGGTATTTTCCTCCTGTATAGAAAGTCGATGGGAACCCAACATGATATGGATAATTCTATGGGTAAACTTCCAATCCATCGTTAGGTCCTAAAGAAGCCTCAAAAAAGGTTTGGCGCTTTTATCCGCTTCGTTTCGGTAATTTTGTTAAGCCAACCCACTATAACCAGAAGTGGGGGGGGACTATGTCCAATTTGCCAGCCTGTGTCCGGGGTCAGGCCCAGGCCCTCAGGGCTCACAGAGGCTCAGCACCTGCTGTGTAAAATGCATGCTTCACATTCACCCAGAATCCTGATCTTGGCTCTGGACCTCCAGGAATCTACGCTCAGAGACACTCTGAACAAAGTCCAGCAATTCTCAGACACCAAGGACGTCTCAAATGACACCATGGCACCAACAAACATGCATGTATAGCCGCAACATTTCCAACATTTAGGGCCCTATCTCGCGCGTCGCCTTAACCACTTATGCCTGAACTTGAAAACCATTTAAAAATGGTTTTGAAAATAGTAAAGAAATGCCAAAACTGTTTAGGCCCAAATTTCCTACTGTCTCACCTGCCAGTGAGGAGCCCCCACCGGGAGGACGTACTGTTGTATCCTACTGACTCACCTGCCAGTGAGGAGCCCCCAATGGGAGGATGTACTGTTGTATCCTACTGTCTCACCTGCCAGTGAGGAGCCCCCACCGGGAGGACGTACTGTTGTATCCTACTGTCTCACCTGCCAGTGAGGAGCCCCCACCGGGAGGACGTACTGTTGTATCCTACTGTCTCACCTGCCAGTGAGGAGCCCCCACCGGGAGGACGTACTGTTGTATCCTACTGACTCACCTGCCAGTGAGGAGCCCCCACTAGGAGGACGTACTGCTGTATCCTAATGACTCAACTGCCAGTGAGGAGCCCCCACTGGAAGGACGTAGAGCCTTCGTCCTACTCCTCCCGCACAACACTCCCTGCTGAGGGAGTGTTGTGTACAGGCCCCCCCCCCCCCCCGCCTGTAGGAGTCCGTACAGTGACAACTAGAACTGCACTCTGACGAGGTGCCAACTTGCCCCTTGTGCACAAGTTAGTAGAGGAGCCTATCAATTTCCGTAATTTTGGAATGTTAATTTTTGGAGACATGTATATCTTGAATCTTGGGGTTCTCAGAATGCCAAAAAAACATGTCTCCAATTTTTCTTTTGGGGTTTAGCATGTGTAATTAGCATAATTAGCCAATTCATTGCCCAAAACAGGAAATGGCAATAACTTTCCTTCTAGGTAACTTATAAAGGTGATCTAAGAGTCTAAGTCCATGTTTGTGAGGTCCAGAAATTCATCTGTTACCATTGTGAAGTCATACAACCTTTCCTAATTATCATAATTAGCATACATTATTCAGAAACGGGTGAAAATAAGTAAATTGCTGCATTTTTTAATTTTTAGTCAACTTTGAAAGCTTCTCACAAACTCTAAGATGTATGTTTACAAGTCATCAATTATCATCATCCTATAAATAAATCATGTAACCCTCTGTCTGTGTAATAATGATGTAATAATCACACCCAAACGAGAAATAGCTATATTTCTTTGCTTTAAGTTAATTAATAAAGATGATCTTGCAGACAGTTAAGTCTGTTTGCATGTCTAGAAAATATTCTCTTTCCATAACTAGGATATCTAACCTTTCATTATTAGCTTAATTTGCATATATATTAACGACCCTGCAAGAGATTGGGCCGTAACTCGCCATGCCAAGCGAGCTAGCTCTCTTGGCGTTGTGGGTTGCTTGCCTTGTCTGCTGAGTGGGGGGCTGGGGTTCGCTTCCCGGTTTGGGAGCGAACTGCCTCACTCAGTCTGCAAAACGTTACATTAGTGTCAGACGGGCGGGCCCGTGGAGCATGCCTTTGCGTGAGGGACGTGAGGGACTCGGCCGTGGGCAGTGAAGCGTGAGGAGGGGGTAGTGTAACGACCCTGCAAGAGATCGGGCTGTAACTCGCCATCTTGCCGTTGCGGGTTGCTTGCCTTGTCTGCTGAGTGGGGGGGCTGGGGTTCGCTTCCTGGTTTGGGAGCGAACTGCCTCACTCAGTCTGCAAAACGTTACAATATATATAGGCCTATATATATCCCTCATATAAAATAAAGAACAATATGAGAAATGGTCACAGATTTATCAGATTGTTTATTCTACTATTTACAGAAAGTTTTGTAAACACATTTAAATAGAAGGGTCTCCATCTTCATTGTCATTATCATCAATCCCCAACAGATGTGCCTTGCTTACATTACAACACACCTATTCATCTGCCCCACACATGCATACCGGTATCTGAGAGCAGTTACACGTTTGAGATCGACAAGAACAATGTGACGTGCACTGGGATTTCAGTTGGGTAATGGTGGCTGGAGCTGGGGGATCATGTGTTGTGACTAGCACCAGTTGATTTCCCTCAGCCTCCCATCCATATTCAGTTGCTGGTGGTATCTGTGGGTGTACGTGGTCCTGACTCCTCATACCATACAAATGCCTGGTAATGGGCACGGGCAATGGCTTGATGTAATGCTCCTTGTGTAGGTTTCAGCTTCTCTGCTTCTAATTGTTTCTTTGTGAATAACCTCCACCTGAGCTCACCAACATCCACAAGATTTGTACCAGGATTGTATTTGTAGCTGGCAAACAAATGCTTCAATCTTTTTTTCTGTGTCAGAACTGAGCTTGTTTGCAGTACCTAGAGTAGCAAATGCAGATACCACCTCCACAGGACACGGGTGTAGGGCTTGCCAACAGGTTAACTTTCCCTTGCCAGCGAAATGGCCTGGCTGGTCAGCTCCAGAAATGGCATGTAACCCTGGTAAGGCTGAAGTCCTTGTTTTACCCAGTGCACTACTGGCTCCAGTGAGATGATACGTTTTTTGTTCCCCACACCGGTGATGAAATAGGTGTCCTTGTACAGCTGATGGTAACCCACACACAGCAGGCTGTGCAGGATTATCCTTGTGTCAGCCTCTTCCTGTGAACTGTGGATATATTTTACATTGATAGAGTTTGAGTGGACATGTTGCCTTGACGTGATTATGAAAATGTTGGGTTTCCACAGGTTCTCCTGGAAGTGTTGGAGGGCTTTCTTAGCCAGATAGACAGTCAGCTCATCTTTGGTGTGGATACCTGACAGTTTTTCTGACACCTTCCCTATTAGTGTGTTGTCTTCCACATGATAAGTGGTAGGGGGCTTGCCACCCTGGCATCGCTTACATGTGGCCTCCCTCAGTGAAGATGCAATGTCATGGCAGTCAAATACTACATGGGTTTCACTATGTTCTTTGGTCTTCCTGTCCAGTGTGGCTATGAAGTGGTCAGCCCACTGGGAACATCTCTTGATCCATGATGGCTTTCCCATTTGCATTTGCTACTCTAGGTACTACAAAAAAGCTCAGTTCTGATGCAGAAAACAAGATTGAAGCATTTGTTTGCCAGCTGTACGAGCCCGGTACAAATCTTGTGGATGTTGGTGAGCACAGGTGGAGGTTATTCACAAAGAAACAATTAGAAGCCGAGAAGCTGCAACCTACACAAGGAGCATTACATCAAGCCATTGCCCGTGCCCATTACCAGGCAATGGTATGGTATGAGGAGTCAGGAACACGTACATAACCCACAGATACCACCAGCAACTGAATATGGATGGAGATCAACTGGTGCTAGTCACAACACATGATCCCCCAGCTCCGGCCACCATTACCCAACTGATCAAATGTGGCTGCAAAAAATCCCAGTGCATGTCACATTGTTCTTGTCGATCTCAACATTTTAACTGCTCTGAGATGTGCATGTGTGGGGCAAATGAATAGGTGTGTTGTAATGTAAGCAAGGCACATCTGTTGGGGATTGATGATGACAACGACGAAGAAGATGGAGACCCTTCTATTTAAATGTGTTTACAGAACTTTCTGAGAATAAACAAACAGATAATTCTGTGACCATTTCTCGTATTCTTCTTTATTTTATAACACTTCACTGCCCACGGCCGAGTCCCTCACGTCCCTCACGCAAAGGCATGCTCCACGGGCCCGCCCGTCTGACACTAATGTAACGTTTTGCAGACTGAGTGAGGCAGTTCGCTCCCAAACCAGCGAACCCCAGCCCCCCACTCAGCAGACAAGGCAAGCAACCCACAACGCCAAGAGAGCTAGCTCGCTTGGCATGGCGAGTTACGGCCCGATCTCTTGCAGGGTCGTTACAATATGCAAATTAAGCTAATAATGAAAGGTTAGATATCCTAGTTATGGAAAGAGAATATTTTCTAGACATGCAAACAGACTTACACTGTCTGTAAGATCATATTTATTAATTATCTTAAAGCAAAGAAATATAGCTATTTCTGGTTTCGGTTTGATTATTACATCATTATTACACAGACAAAGGGTTGCATGATTTATTTTTAGGATGATGATAATTGATGACTTGTAAACATACATCTTAAAGTTTGTGAGAAGCTTTCAAAGTTGACTAAAACTAAAGAAATGCATCAATTTGCTTATTTTCGCCTTGTTTTTGCATCATTTATGCTAATTATGCTAACTAGGAAAGGTTGTATGACTTCACAATGGTAACATATGAATTTCTGGACCTCACAAACATGGACTTAGACTCTTAGATCACCTTTATAAGTTACCTAGAAGCAGAGTTATTGCCATTTACTGTTTTTGGCAATTAATTGGCTAATTATGCTAATTACACAAGCTAAACCCAAAAAGAAAAATTGGAGACATGTTTTTTTGACATTCTGAGAACCCCAAGAATCAAGATATACATGTCTCCAAAAATTAACATTCCAAAATTACGACCAACAGAATCTGCTCGATTGGCTCCCCCACTAAGTAGGCCATGTATGGCCTACTTGTGCGCCAGCAGAGCGTGCCATGAGCCATGCGCTCACCACTGGCGATGCCAGTGACATCACCATTGGCATCACCACTGGCGATGCCAGTGACCACACCACTGGCATCACCAGGAATGCTGGTCCCTCATTGGCTATTAATGATGATGTTGCCAGAAATGCTGGTCCCTGATTGGGCTACGGGCTTAAACAAAGAAGGACATCGACATACATACCCAGCCGATTGCAGTATTTGCGCGCTCTGCTGGTGCAAGTAAATATCACTCTCTCTCTGCCCGATTTCCTTCCCCAAGACACAGTCCTACTGTGTTCGTGTAGACGCCCGACAAAGCCTGGATGCACCACGGTGGATTCAAACCCACAACCTGGGCAGGAACCTTACCACTGGACCACACGTTACGCCCGAGAGTGAGCTTTAAAAGATGATCGGATTAAACAATACTAATAAGTGTCTACTAGCAGAGAGGCAGTCAGTCCACGTGACAGACATATGCCCCGTGATAAGCACTAGATTATCAGATTTAAACATTGCTGGTGAAGTGGTACCACTGCAAGAATGTAACATTATGACAAGTAGTCTGGGGAAGAAAATGAAGCTCACATTGTGGTTCCGATAGACTAGGTCCACTGTTTCCCCAAACAATGGCTCAGCATAATCCTTTGTTTTTTTTCCTCCAAATTCCTACACTTTTTTCCATTATTATTTCCAAAATAATGTACACATGTGTAAATGAATCAGTGAGGTGAATTGGGCCAATCTAGTAGTCAGTCACTGAAGCCAAATACAATAACTTCTGAATCTTGGTAAAAAACAAAGCTCCACATATTTCATGGCTAATGTGGAACAAAGATTTAAGGACTTTTGCGCATTCTCTGCTGACAGCGAGGGACTTCCTCGTGTTTTAAATTCCAATTCTATTTAGAACCAACACACCAAAGATATTTGGGATGTTTTCGTTGTATACAGTAATATGTCAGCTCAACTGTGACCCTGGAGAGGCAGTGGAGGACAACTTAGTTATTTTTACATCAAGGGTTCATATTTTAGGTTGTAATTAGAAAAATATAAAATGTGAACGCTTGTTGTAAAAACAAAAAATCACAAGATCTTTGCCATCATCATTGGCCTCATCAAGTTAAGCTCCCCGTCCCTCGACACTAATGCAATTCCAACGGAGCACATACAGAATTGCATATATTTATCTATAGTGGCATTTTTTTGTTTAAATTGCATGGCCATTAAGGTCAATGGTTCAACTTGTACAAACAGTTGCGCTGCAACTGCACTGCTGAACATGAACATGAATCAAGTAGTAGCCAGTTGGTGGATGGATGGATGTCATGGCTGGGTTCATGTAATAAATACATAGTGGCTGTAGCAGGCTATAGTCCACTTATAAAAGGGCTAAAGGATATTCAAAGAATTCCATTTAGCCAGCTGCTGCTGCCTTCACTTCACTTCATGTCCTGTCTGTGTCACTCTGGGATTTGTGACCACTAGCCTTCTACAGCCACTGTGTGCCACCACGGTCCACAAGGCAAGAATGTCAACAATCTCAATCATTTCCCACGTTGATGTAGCCGTGTCTCCACCGATCTCATTCCCCCCGGATTCAGCACAAACAAGGCCAGGGTTGAAATTCATTCTACCGTTACGCCGCCAAACATGCGGCAGCCATCAAAAAGTGTGACTCCCTCCCCTCCTTCAAAACCGCCACAAAACATCACCTGTCTGCAATTTGTAATTGGACCAAGACAAGTCTTCTAGCTTCCCAAAATATTATTCATAAAACAGTGATTCTCAACCTGTGGTACATGTACCACTGGTTGTACTTGAGCCCCCCTCTGGTGGTACTCAGGAGTCTCCCAAAAAAAAAGAAAAAATGACATGAGTGTAGTGAAATATATACGACAGGTATTAGTCTGTTTCAATGTATGTGGCATTGTGTGACAACTGCAGGTCAGGAGTTAGGGGAGTAGTTCACCAAAAGAAAATCTTATTTTCTAAAGGGTTCCCACTTCCCACACATTTTTACCAATTAATTTCCAAAACTTTTCCATAATATTTAACCCAATTTCCAGGACTATATAACAATAATTCAGCTCAATAACAGGTCGCTTACTCCTATGCGCAATGCCCAAAGACAGGTAGTGTGTGCCAGTGGTTCTCAACCTTTTCAGGCTGTGACCCCCGAAACAATCATATTTTAACTGGGGACCCGGCACCCTGACGAGCACTAAGAGTTGAGGAATTTTGTATAACACGTCACGTTTCTGTTGTGAAAATAGCAGATCTACATACTCACAACGCCTCGCAACGTGAGCATGTAGATCGTCTATTTTCACAATTTCTGCCTCTAATATTTGACAATTTGGCCAATGTTTAATTTGTCATTTCAGAGGTATTAACAAAATCAATCACCAAAGACAATCCATAGCTATTTTTTCCAGGACCTTCCAGGACCCTTGATCAATTCCAAAACTTTTCCAGTACAGTATCTAATTTTAAAATATTTTCAGGAATTTCATGACCATGGGAACCCTGTTTCTATCATTTACACATCCCATGAAGCCTTGAATTCATGGAGACTTCAGTTTTTGTTGCATTCCTAAGCCAATAATTTGATGACCGGTGGAGTCTGTCCTATTGACCATGACCCAATCATCACATTGTTGGCTTAGGAATTCCTCCTGTGTTAACGGCATAGCTGAATAGGATGGGGTAGGTCATTATGGTGGTACTTGGAAAGACAGATATTTTCTGAGGTGGTACTTGTTGTAAAAAGGTTGAGAACCAATGCCCTAAAATAATCATATTTGAAGTGGGGATCCCCTAAAATAATCATAGTTGAATAATCATATTTGAAGCAAGGATCTCTCAATCAAAATATCGTGAAAATATGATTATCTACATCAGGGTTCCCCAATACTACTGTCTGGCCCCCACCAACCCCAGTAATAATGTTGGTATAAGAGCAGCAACAACACTAGTATATCATCGTTGTCGCGTGGAAATCTCGTATCTCCAAATTTGTACGTTCTTTCGCAAATCATACAAGGCCGTCACACAAAAGTAGTGAAAACAGCAGATCTACAAGCACACAACGCCTCGCACCGTGAGGCGTTGTGTGCTTGTAGATCGGCTGTTTTCAATAGTTTAAATCATTTTTAAAATGATAAATTAACGGCTTTGGACATACAAGATTTTCACCCGACAACGACAAAAACTGTCGTTGGAGTAGCGGGAACGCCACCGTAGCCCCCTGCAATGTTGTGGCCCTCGACTTGGTACCCTAGACATAATTCGGCCCTTGGGGAAAACTAATTGAGGAACCCTGATCTACATGATCACAACGTCTCACATTTTCTTAATGATCTGCCTCTTTCTTATGATTTGGCCTAAAACGGCGACTATAGAAAACAGGAGAAACTTTCAAATGTGCTCTGTGTAGCCTACATTGATGTCATTGTTGGTTCCTCCTCTCCCATAATAATATCACATTTCTTCTGTTTTGTCCTTCTGGTTTCTAAGAAGAGGAAGCTCCAGGTTTGTTGACTTCCTTGTGCTGCTTTATTAGTTTTCTGGTAATCCTTCTAAACAAAGTGGCGTTACCATGGCAGCCGCTTAGAAACAACTCTGCATACAAAAGGACAATGAGTGCCAATAAACCCGGGGTCAATGCATAGAGCTCTGGGTTATGCACACGTCACATAGCATTTAGAACAGTATGGGGGGACATACACAAATTCTGCTCCTTAATTCTCTTATATTATTGGTTCCAGGGGGTCCCCAGCAAAAGTAGTTAACTTGGCATCATAACCATTTTCACCACTTCATCCATTTTTACATTGGCTATTTAAAAATAGAAGATATACAAACTTGCACAAACTCTTTTCGGATGGGACACACACACACACACACACACACACACACACACACACACACACACACACACACACACACACACACACACACACACACACACACACACACACACACACAGCTTTAGAGCCACTGACTTATTTATGATGTTATTGTTGCATTATTATTGGTCAGAGGGATGAGCAGCACATTGTTGCACTGTTCTGTCTCCTACAATGATAAGTCAGTTGTAATTATGTCAGATAAAAAGATCCAAACAGAATAGCCTGAAATAATAAGCAAATTATGGTGGCTCTTCCCAGGAAAACATTTCGTGCATTATATGCATTATATCATTCAATAACTCACTCACACAAGTAAAAACATCCTAGATGAATTGAATTCATAGGACAACAATGGAAAGAAGCCGTCAGGGATTTTTGTGTTATGCTTTTAGCATCATATGGCAAAATCACAACACTTGTGCTATTTGCTCATTGTTAATAAAGTATTCAATCAATCAATCAATCAATCAATCAATCAATCAATATATAGCCTGAACTATAGTGGCAGGCTCAGTTTCTTCCCAGCAAAAACAAGACTACAGTAAATACAATTTCATGCAAATAACATTTGTGAACTCTCATTCAATTCAATAAATCACTCACAGTAACTAACAATCCTTGAGACAGAGAGAGACAGAGCAGAGGACACAGAAATCTGTGCATGATGCAATTCTGTCTATTCTTTTTGGGAGGCAAAAAACCCAAAGCAAAAACAAGCTACAACTACTAACTAGACCGACCACTGGCTGAAACTATACATTAAATGACAATGTTGAGTTTAATGTATATTGTATAAAATCCAACAATCAATTCCCGGTGTTTGTGCTGCTGCTGCTGCTGCTGCTAGCTGGAATGCTGCAAAAGTCATGCAGTTTACAGAAGCACAACGGCTTGTGTTTCTTTAGCTAGCAGCGGCATGAAGCTTATTATTTCTGCACAAGCACAGGACAACCACAAGACCCTCTGAAACAAAACCCCCCGTGCATAAAATAAACGCATGCATAGCTTATTAGATACCACGCTAGAAACTTTGAGGAATGCTAGAAACCCCGCATGCACGCCGCACAGACACACCTTTCGATCTTAATCTATAAACCTAAAAAAAAAAACTGCAAAGCTTTTTTTTTAGCCATAGCAACCCAGCAGAGTGCAGACACAGGCAGCTAGTTTAGAGTTAGCTCTCACATTGTGCTCTAGTATTCTCTATTCTTTAGTGATTGTCTCCCATGACTGTAGTAGCATCCTTCAGTAGGCTACACATCTTAAGCGCAATAAAAGCTTTTCTTTCCTCTACCCATAGATTTAATAAAATGTTCTTACGCTGTAGTTGAGGAGGGGTCCTGGTCCACTCCAGATGCAGGGGAACATCACATAACATGCATGCAGACTCACGGGGGTTGTGTTGGGGGGACAGGGGGGGTGGGGCGGTTTGGAGATCAACTTTAGTTGAAGCCCCCCACCATCCAGTCCATACATTCTACATCCATCCAGCTGCTGGCTGAGTGAAGTCCTTTGGATTGGAACAACTCTGCATGTCCTATGCTGTGTGTTGTGTTGCCAGGTTTGGCGAGACTGGAGAGAAACAAGCGACCCGTATCGAGACGGGTCCGACTGCAGTACACAGCCTTGGAGGAGGCGGGCATTGGAGGAGGCGGGCATTGGAGGAGGCGGGCATTGGAGAGCCTTGTAGGGAGCCTTGGAGGGGGCGGGCATTGGAGCTGTCCATTTCTTAAAGGTATATGACGCTCTGAATGAAACTGAATGAAACTGAGACAGGTTTGAACAAACTTACTGCACAGTCAAACTAATAAATGACAAGCATTTAACTTACTCCTTTTTCTGAATTATTATATTATTATAAAATAATTGACAAGCATTAATATATCATAATCATTTTATAATATAATCATTGAGAAAAAGGTGTAAGTTATAACTTACTTAGAAAAAGGAGTAAGTTAGTCTAAAACTCCTTTTTCTCAATGATTATATTATAAAATGATTATGATTATTAATGCTTGTCATTCTAATATTTGTTTTAAATAATCATTATTTAAAACAAATATTAGAATGACACGCATTTAACTTACTCCTTTTTCCCATTGATTATAAATTATTATGATTATTAATAATCTCTCGACAACGGAGTGACGGCAGCGGAGGTCCGTGAGAGGTGCCGTGGGACCCCCACATGGTGGCCGTGAGTCGGCCGTCCTGCGGGGATCCCTCGCCGCCCGCTGCGGTCGCCCCGTTGTCGGCGGCGAGAGACACCCCGGTGGAGGGTTGACGTGAGTCGGCGACCGCGGAGGTCTGTGCGGAGGGGGGATCCCTCGCCGCACAGACCTCCGCGGTCGCCCCGTTGTCGGCGGCGAGAGACACCCCGGTGGAGGGTTGACGTGAGTCGGCCACCCTGCGGGAGTGCGGGGGTCTCACGCCGCTGACCACGGGGTGACCGCAGAGGTCCGTGAGTAGTGGTCTCCCGGTGGTAGCCGTGAGTCAGCCGCAGCGGAGCCGCAGCGGAGCCGCAGTGGAGGTCCGTGAGATGTGCGGGGGTCTCGCTGCTGATCCCCGCACGGTAGCCGTGAGTCAGCCACAGCGGAGGTCCGTGAGAGGTGCGGGGGTCTCGCTGCTGACAGCTGACCCCCGCACCTCTCACGGACCTCCGCTGCGGCTGACTCACGGCTACCGTGCGGGGATCCGTCGACCCTCCACCGGGAGACCCGATGGTCACCTCGCCTCGCCGATGACCGTCGCCTCGCCGGTGACGGTCAACGGCTCAACGGCTCCGCCGGGGCTATAGCGGCGGGGGCCTCGCTGCTGACCACCGGGGTGTCTCTCACCGCTGATTTATTATTAAAAGAAACTTAGGCTACTATATTATTAATATAGAAACTATTTACTGTATTATTATTATTACTATATAAACTATTTACTATATTATTAATATAGTAAATAGTTTCTTTTAATAATATTCTTAAAGAAACGTGTTATTTTCCTGTGTTCAATAAGAATTAATAATCCATGTCGTTGTAGTATTCTAAAAACGACTGGGCACCGTTGGCTGTGTTGGGTGGCGAAAACAGCCGATCTACAAGCCCACAAAGCGTTGCGCTTGCTTGCGTTGTGAGCTTGTAGGTCTGCTGTTTTCAGCACCTCCAAGGCCCGCCTCCTCCATGATTCTATTGGATACTATGAACCTTTCTAATCCGCCTCCAGCTCCTCCAATGCCCGCCTCCTCCAATGGCCGCCTCCTACTGAGTACTGCAATCGAACTCTATTGCCCGTATCTACGAAAAAAAAGCCCCAGAAATTATAAGCATGATCCCCACTTACTTATTGAACCATCTAGCTCTAGGGGTGGGGGTCTTCAACGTTTTCAGGCCAAGGACCCCTTAGCTGAGAGGGAGATAAAGCAGGGACCCCCACAACACAACATATTGTTTAAAATTGTGTTGCAAAAAAATGTTATTGACTTGTTTGACAGCACTGTCAAATTCATGTTCACATTCATGTTTTTTTTTTTTTTTTTTCAGATATTTAACCACTTAAATAATTGACACTTGGTAAATTTGACCTTTTACGACTCACGTCAGAAACACGTTAGAAAAATAAATATTGGAAGAATTCGTTCTTTAAAGACTGTATTAGAAGTTTGCATAGGAAAGGGTAGCCTATACGGTTTCACGACAGTAGCCTACAGTTCACTGGTACAAGGTCAACTAAAAGGATAAACACAATGAAAGCCTTTGGCTTGTTTCAATTGGGGTCTTTCAAAAAAAAAAAAAAAAATGGTGGGGAGGGGGACCCACTCTCGACCCACTGGCCCGTAGCACAACACTGGTGGTCTACTCTAACCGTCAGTAGTAGACAGATAATTTGGGGGTCCTTGACATGAAAATGAACATTAAGAAAATAATCCAAAATGAGCAACTACACAAAAGAAAACCTGCAACCGCGAAACTACCAATAATTTACAATCAACTTACAGGAAAAATAAGTCCAACGTCGCTTATAATAAGCAGACATGGCAACACTGACTCAATGTGTGTGTGTGGGGGGGGGGGGGGGGGGGGGGGGGGGGAGTGGCAGGTATGCAAAAAAGAGAATAGAAATAAAAAGGCTTTCTGTAGGCCTATGTGTGAGAGGATTTGTCATGTTAATGACATGTTGATTCCAACAGTACTTTTATGGAGTTTACTTTCTAGGTGAGATCAGAATGAAGAAGGTTTTATTGTTTTGTTTGTGACCTACATGTTAGTTTTAGGAGTCTTTGTAAATGTCAGCCGCTAGAGGGCGGCAGAGCACCGGCTATGGAACCCATGCTCTCCCTGAACACAACGTCTGGTTAAATAATAACAGAAACAAGTAAACGACATTAATATAATAATAATAACAACAACAATTATAATAAGGGTAATAATAATGCCTGCTACAGGTGATGTTTTAATTTAGCAAATAACAATATAAGTTTGAGTTTCACATTATATTTTTGTATTTTTACAAATGACACTAAAATGACATAGAGATATTGTAGTGTTCACTGTTATTATTTTAGAGCATGACAGTTTAAAAAAAGAAAAAGCATAATATTTTGTAGCCAAATCACATTCTGTAGGCTACTAATCTGTATAGTGCTGTGGTTGGTTCCCAAACCTTATTCATGTCAAGGACCCCCAAAATGATATGCATTCACCCGCAGACCCTCATCTGAATTAGTTTTTGTGCCAGGGAACCCCAGAAGCAAAGATTTGAGTTAAAAATATTCTTCTTTTTTTATAGCAGATCTACAAGCTCATAGCGTGGCACAGAGTGTGTAATCTGCTATTCTTGAATCGACCAACCATGATCTGTGATAAATAAGACAGAGATACAATCCATCTAAGTTTGCATTTGCTGTCATCTAATATTTAGATAAAAGAAGGAAAATACTGTAGACTAGGCCTACATTCAAAATGTAGCTACTTTACACCTCAAACTGCTATTGTTGAAAACTTCTGCTGAGATGAAATGATCATTCTACCCTTCCATAGAGATGATGACCCTTCTGAGCATGTGCAGAAGTCTCTTGTTTCTGATTAGAATTATTGACTGTTATAGTCAACTTTGGATCCCAGTCTTCTCTACTTCAATTGTATATAAGGTAGGCCTTAAGCTGCATGCTAATTCTACATTTAGGGTCTTTAAAAGAAAGCAATGTCCTCTCCACTTGTGGGAGACCCATAATGTGTTTGTGTGTGCTGTCATGTGTATGTTTGAGCATACACTGTAATATGTCCTAGCCTAGCCAGCTAGACATCCCCACACATGTTAAAACAACTGCAGTTAGTTAGCTGCACATTAGTAGGCTGGCCCCAGGCTATATATGTCCATGGAAGCTGTTAGCAACTTATTAGCGTGCATGTGTGTGTGTGTGTGTGTGTGTGTGTGTGTGTGTGTGTGTGTGTGTGTGTGTGTGTGTGTTTGCGTGCGCGTGTGCGTGTGACTGTGTGTGCGTGCGTGTTTGTGTGTGTGCGTGCGTGTGCATGTTCATGGGGGGCCCATTATAGTCAGGGCTTGTCTTGAGTGTCTTCACACCTTTGTGTACGCAGAGATGTGTGAAAAGCGTGTGCTTTATTTGAACAGTGTGGTTTAACACCTTTTTGTACAATATGACCATATTTAGTATTTACCCTGACATTGTGGTCACCTTCGGTTCCAGTAACTGCTTGCATTTATAAAAAAAAAAAGGTAGAACACATACACAGTAACAACTGTGGGCATTTCTTTTCACCTCCCTTGATAAGGAATTAATAGAATAGCAAACTTTACAGTATGTGACATAAAGGGCACTTTATGTACGTTTTGTAAAGCATGAATGTACAATAGGCTATCATTTGGCCTATAGTTCTTACAGTAGTTAGGAGAGACAACATGTGTCATTAAAGGCAGCAGGCCTACATGGTCAGGTGTTCTTTTAGTCCCCCAAAAGTATTTGGCTGCGAACCCCCCATCTGAAATGGTTTGTGCCAGTAGGGACCCCCAGAAGAGAAGATTATTGTTAAAAAAAAAGTAAATTATTCAAAATTTCACTTTCAAGATTTATAAAAAAAGATATATTTAAAAAAATAACTGATGTACAAGCTCACAGTCACAGCTGTGAGACAGATGTTTCTGGTTTTAATGTTTCCAGCTTTCCAAATAGACTGCTGGCATTGGAGCACCTTCTGTCCTAGTTAAATGATGGTCTCTGGACAGAGGTGTGGATTCACATACCACTTTCTTTCACCAACGTTCTTGTCCTAACCAGGACAAAAATATTAAAAAAGCAATATTATAAGATTACAGGTGCATATACAATAACGATAGCTGCTCTAAACATGTTGACATGATTTCTGGGCATTAATTGTGTGCACTGATGCAGTGCTTTGTGTAGAGAGAGACACGCTAACGTAATGCATGTGTTCAAGTCGTGAGTTTCACTTGAGCAGTGTGGTTTTAAGACCTTTATACTTAGAAGAAACTAATGGCCTCTTTCCATTGCATTGTCCTGTCTCTGCAGTCATTGCTCGCCACAACTATACCCTCAGTTTTAGCTTTTCCATTAGTACCTGGAAGCTGATAAAGGGTAGTCAATACTGATTTGTCAGAGAATTAGTGATGCATAGACAAATGCGTCTATTTTGTATCATGTTTTTGTGATATTTTGTAATTGCGGGTGCTAAGAATCAGTGAGATTAGACAGCATTGTTTCTGTCTGTGTTTGCTGTAATACAAGGAGCTCTTGGAGTGTTGTAACCAAAACCTTATTCTCTTGTTGCTGTTATTTTTACTTTCTTATACAATCTTTGCAATCTTTTATCATCTTCTTTGAGTTGTTGCCCAAAATGTAAAGCAGTCGGGCGCTTCCGTGATGTCGATTTGAAAAAGAAAAGGTGGCTTGATTGGCCTATCGTTTTGTACTGAGCAGTGTGGTTTAACACCTTTTTATACGTAAAATGACACCATTTCCCCTGACATTGTCAGCTATAGGGTCCAAGAACTGCTCGCTTTACTTAGAAAAAACGGAGAACAAATGCGTACACAGTAACCGACCAAAAGTCACGACACTATAACGAAACCATAGTACGTAACTGCCCACAATGAGCAGGTCGGTCCTTGCATGCTTGGCTTTCTTATCGGATTTCCCCTACAACTCGGGAGCTGTCAAAATAAGAGTTTATTTTATTTTACACAATTGGAAACCTGTCATGTCATTAGACATGACTAATCAAAATGTTGATTTTCAGGTGTCAGGGCCCCCTTGGCCCCAGGGCCCCTGTGCACGTGCACAGGCCATAATCCATCCCTGGCCAGGGACCCATTAACCCAAAATGTTCATCTATCTACAAGCTCACAACGCCTCGCAGCACGAGGCATAGTGAGCTTGTGAGAAGCTATTTTCACAGTATTTATCTGTGGAACTGAATAAAAACTAAAATGTAATGCATCAACTCCTACAATTCCAAGTGCTTGTCAGGGTGGGGGGGTCCCCAGTTCAAACATGATTATTTGGGGGGGTCCCCAGTTCACATAATACTTTGGGAGGGGTCGCAGCCTGAAAAGGTTGAGAACCTCTGGCTGACACAACAAAGACCCTTGAACATGTTTAAATAGTTTATTTCTTAACAGACATGATTATTGTTTATAATCTTCATTGGTCAGCATATTATAGCAAAAACAACTGTTACAAACATATGTGCATGCAGGATGTGGAGGATATAAACTTTTGCCAATGTAATCGTTTTTAGTTTTGTAATGAAGCAGCTTCACCACCACAGGAACCGAGGAGAGATTGCAGGCCACAGAGCACCCATAGCACCCATGGGCGTCACAAGGGGTAGGAAAGTGGGACTGAGTTACTGGGGCCCAAGGTGGAGGGGCCCTTATAACTTTATCTATTGAAAAATAGCAGATATACAAGCTCACAGCGCGGCACCGAGTGCCGCGCTGCGAGCTTGTAGATCTGCTATTTTTGAAAAGTTGTGAAAATGTGTGCAAATCTTTGAATATGTATTTTTTTAAACAAACATTTGTAACTCAAATTTTGCTTCCGGGGGGTCCCTGGAACGAAATATTTTGAGATTGGTGTCCGTGGCCAAATACATACCGGTATCATCTTGGGGGTCCTTGACATAGGTTTCTTGCAAACATTTTCACGATTTTTCAAAAATAGCAGATCTACAAGCTCGCAGCGCGGCACTCGGTGCCGCGCTGTGAGCTTGTATATCTGCTATTTTTCAATAGTTAACATTCATGGGGGGCCCGCAGTGAATCCTTGTACCCAGGGCCCAGAATTTGGTGTGACGCCCCTGATAGCACCCATGGGAACAGCGCAGGGTTGATATTCTCACCAACCGAAAATGACGCCCACTGCAGTCACCCACTGAAAACAGTCACCCACTGAAACCCCAGTTTCTGCAGCAGAAGGAGTAGAGAGAGGTCGAAAGTTCGCGTCTCTCACTTCGTCATACCGGATTCAACAGAAATGATCTTATCTCCATTGATTGATTGAATATGTTTTATTAGACAAAAATTAAAGACAGTACAAGTACAGTCAACCAAAGAATGCTGTACAACAATCAAACACCCTGCCTAAAAGGAACACGCAAAAAAAGCCCTTGTGGTCTTGTTTCCATTGGAGGTCATTGGTATTCAATTCATCGACATATAAAATAGCTACAAAAACATAGTTTAATTCTATTTTATTAATGCACTACTTGATCATATTACAGCGTCACACAAAAGCATCAAAAGTAGCAGATCTACAAGATAGAAACACGGTGCATTTGAACTTATGAACGGTGACAAGATGGTCAAGTTTCAAATCATCCCCTAAGCAAGCAGGCAGGCTCTATTAACTTGGTGTTGTTAATTTTGTAAAATCTAAGAAAATCTAAATTTGGCATAACATTAAACAGGGGTTCACATGCTGATGAAAGAGACACCTGTCTGCTTTTGAAGAGAGGCAAAGCTCTCTATGATATTTAGAGTAGACCACATCTGATCTGCTTGATTTATTTACTAGTTTTACTAATGGAATGGAGCCTGAAACTGGCTACTGAAATGTCTTTCTTTCTTTCTTTCTTTACAACATAACAACCTACACGTTACCATGGAAATCAATGAAAGAATGATCCAGACCTTATATAGCCTATAAATTATATTTTCTCATCAAAGATATTTCAGCTTTATTACAGGACAGTGTTCAGGAAATAAGGAGATATTTACAGTAAGAAGCGACAAGAACTGAACTCAAACACGAATACACAAATTGATCAAAATGATTATTATAATTATTATATATTTTTACAATATCACTGCTGTCGGGCAGAAACCAACCTTTTCATGAAAAAAAAAAAAAGAAAAAGAAAAAAAAATGAAAAAAAAAAGTACTGCCTCATCAATGCTGCTATGGTGACCTTTTTACTTCAGATACATGAACGCGTCCTTATATTATCATCACTTTACCCAAATACAGCTCAAGTGGAGTTAGGAGGTTTTTGAGCATTCATGTGGAGATAGTTGTTTTGTCCATCATTGATTAGAATGATGAAGTCAGACGGGGGAAAAGAATATGACAGTTTGAGGTCCAATGGAGTTATAGGAGGTTTTAATCAGAAGTGCTTTTTTAATACTTTTCATTGCTTAAATGTTTGTAAACCCCACACACAGACGCAAAGGGTGTTCAATAGCACTGATGGTACACATTATTGTGTACCAAGTGTCTTTTGAATCCTTCCAAGGTTTTTTGAAAAACCTATGTTTCTATGTCAGCAATCTGGCAAGCCATCGTCAAAGAAAAGGACCTTTTCACTTAGCTGGAGCTCAGTTAGTCTGTTCTTGAGAGACTACTATGTCAGTGGTACTCTAACTAAGGACCCCCAAAATTATATTTATTATTTATTTGGCCATGGACCCCCATCTCAAAATAGTTAGTTCCAGGGACCACCCAGAAGCAAAATTTGAGTTACAAACGTTCGCTTTGAAAATACATATATTCAAACATTTGCACACATTTTCACGACTTTTTCAAAAATAGCAGATCTACAAGCTCGCAGCGCGGCACTCGGTGCCGCGCTGTGAGCTTGTATCTGCTATTTTTCACTGGTTAAAGCATTCAATAATCCTAGGCCTTAAAAGATTTGTTGATTTCTGCCCAACAGTGACGATATGAAGGATGCTGTGTGTGAAACTATTCTTTCCCATGTGAAAACGTTAGATCGCAGGCTTCGCAGCAGTCTGGCACCTTTTATTTATAATGCCACCAAAAACAGAAACTCAAGTGGGCACCGCTGAACATTTGAACTCTCACATAGGCCAGTGGTTCTCAACCACATAGGTTTGGGGGGTCCCCAGATGATTAGCTTAAAACATTGGTTTCTCACACAATGGCAAATAAACCACCACTGTATAAGTGGGTACCGGCATATCTGCACATTTCTAGATACAATTTAATTACTTTTAAGACCAAATTGACTAAATTAAAATAGTCAAATGATACGTAAGAAAGAGGCCAACATTGAGAAAATAGCTGATCTAAGCTCAGAACGCCTTGGCGTTGTGAGCTTGAAGATCGTCTATTTTCACAATAATTATCTGTGGAACAGAGTCAAACTAAATGTAATGCCTCAACTCCTACAATTCCACTTGTCAGGGTGGGGGGTCCCCAATACGATTATTCTTTTTTTCTTCTTTTCCTTTTATAGATGTGAACTGATGAATCTAATCTCTCATTGAGACACATCTTTATCATGAAATCCGTCTCAAAGCATTCATTGACAAAACGTTTGGTAAATGGTAAATTATTTATTCAGGGGTCTTCAACAGGGGGTCCGGGACCCTAGTGACAAATAAAGCCCTCTTGATTCTTTTGATTAAAGTTCTATAAAGAAGACTTGTTATCAACTCTAAAGCATCTTTTAAATAAACATTTCACAAATGTCTTTGTTTGTGGAAATAAAATAAGCAGTAGGTCTAACTAATGACATTACAAGATTCCATGTAATTTATTTTACTTTTATTATTAACAATATCACATGTGTGTAAATGTCACATGAAATAGGATAAGCCTAAGTGTATAACAATAATTATATAAGATAACATAATAATGAAAGATTACTCTACAAAGTTGTTTGCAATTTAACTAATGTTACTGTATATTAATCAAAGTTAACAATCATACCTTTTTATTCATTTCTAGAAATTCCATTCCTTTCCTGTCTTTTTAAAATGTTGGCCTATTTTTATTTTATTCCATAACTAATGTGCACAAAATATATTATTACAGAATTTTGTATGCACATGAGTAAAACCACTTTAAAATACCTAACAAATTCACAAGTTCACAAAATTATATTTAATAAATGATTTAATAATATGATTATTATTAAAGCATTGCAAGCTTACTCAAACTTATGACAAGCGCAGCTTTTTAACATATTTACTATTGGTTAAACAGTATCTTGGTAAATAAAATGAATGTCTGAAATATATATGTCAGTGGATTTAAAAAATCGAATGATCTTTGCCGCGTGTCACTCCCCATCTCTCCCCCCATTTCCTGTCAGTCTACTGTCCTAGACTCGAATAAAGGCATAAAAGCCCAAAAAACGAATCTTTAAAAAAATCCAATGCTTTAAAAATAAAAGTAGGGTCATCACAGGGGCTCTTGAAGGGGTCCTTGAAGGGATTCCAGGGGGTCCCCAGCAAAGTGATTTAGGCATAAAGCTAGGAAACAAATGGACCCTTACAGGCATGTAACCCTGAGAGTGAAAAAATGGACCCGTAAAGGTCCACTTGGTTATATTTTGTTCATTCTCAGAGTTAAGGCCCTTTCCCACTGGACGCGACAACGATAACGATGTCGGCGACGGCGTTCACGCCTGTTATGACGGCTTTATTGTTGTGGTATGGACGCTGCCATCCACTTCAATTGAAAACAATATGTTTTATCGTTATATTGCGCCGTGGCATGATGTAACCTTTTCTTTAATGAATAAACTGTAATTATGTTGTATTTTGTTGCTCTTCTTTTGAAACATTTACATTTTGTAGGTCAAGTCTCACCTATAGACACAGGACCAGATTAAATGTATCCCCTGAGAAAGCAGGCACGCTCTATTAGCTCAATGGTAAGTTACAAGTGCAATAGGCTACATACCAAACCGGGGTTCCTCGCATTTTGACAACAAGTTTGATAACCGCAGCCTCTGTCAGACGTTGTGGTCACCAGACTGAAGTCGCAGTCTGAAGGCGTTCGTCCCGAAGGTGTCCGAGGTGTTGGTGAAGGAGGCCGAGGTGGAGCTCTGGCTCTGACCCTTGGACCCCCTCCTCCTCCTCCTCCGCAGGCAGACCGCCAGACCCAGGCTGAGCGCCCGGCGTCTGAAGTGACGGTCCAGGAAGAAGTAGATGGCCGGGTTCACGCAGCTGTTGAGGAAGGCCAGGCAGCTGGACAGCACCACGCCGTCCGTCTGCCACGAGGGAGTACAGCTCGGACCGCCGGTGCCGTCGTTGGAGAGACGGGAGCCGACGACGATGGTCTTGAAGACGTTGAAGGGAAACCAGGACACGACGAAGGCCGCTATGATGGTGAGGACCATCTTGAGGGAGTGGCGGCGTCGGGCCTCGGCCCGGGGGTTCCCGGCGGTGCTGCAGTGCTTGCGCAGGCGCATCAGGACGGTGCCGTAGCAGAGGACGATGATCAGGACGGGCAGGACGAAGGTCAGCAGCACCGTGACCAGGCTCATGCTGAGGAAGAAGAAGGATCCTCCTTGGTCGTCCACGCACATCACTCCGTCGTCGTCGTCGTCCGACCGCTTCACCACGGTGCGGTACACCAGGGACGGCACGCCCAGAAGGAGGGACGCCGCCCAGACCGCCGCGCAAGTGAGTTGGACGCAGCGGCCGCTCCGGAGGAACCTGGAGTCCATGAGCCGGACGACGGCCAGGTAGCGGTCCACGCTCATGCAGACCAGGAAGAAGATGTTGGAGAAGCGGTTGACCGCCACCACGTAGCTGCTCAGCTTGCACAGCTCCTCGCCGAAGTCCCAGCGGCCCTTCTGGCCGGCCGAGACGGCCCACAGCGGCAGCGTCAGCACGAACACCAGGTCGGCGCTGGCCAGGTTCAGCACGAAGGTGTCCACGAGCCGACGACTGCCACCGGTCTTACCTCCCACGACCGCCATCACGCAGAGGTTGCCCAGGAAGCCCACGGAAAACATGAGGAAGTACGCGATGGGAAGATAGATGTGAGAGCCCTGGAGGCTTGTTGTGCCGCCGGGACATTCCTCCTCGTCGGTCAGCAAATAGGACATGTCATCGTCTGTATAGTTGTCGTAGTAGTCGTAATAGTCGTCGTCGTCAGGGGCCTCCATCCTGTGACAAAAGACGAAAGAGAAGTTGCTTACGGTTCTTATGCCAGTGCTTGGCTGGTTTACACTGAACACTTACTGTAGAGATGCAGCAGAAAACCACAGGTTACCTAGGTCACATTTCCTCCCTAGGCCTATCTCTCTCTACGTCGTGCTCAGATGAGCCCTCTGCCCTCCATCGGCATCTCCAGTCATCTCGGTTCTCCATACATCTAGACAGCTCATTTGTGCTTTCTGCACCAGCATCTTTCTTTTGTACGTCCATGTAGGTAGGTGTGGGACATCACTCTCAATTGATGCGTGTGTGTCAGTACAAGCTTTTTGGCCGGAGGTTCTTGGTGTCGTTGGCCGGCTAGTCTCATCCTCCTGACTGCTATCTTCTCCGATACACTTGGTTAGAAAACTAGTTACTTTGTAGATTTTGATTATTATTACAAAATATATACATTTTCCACTTCAGCCTTATATACATTTCAGCCATTTGAAAATAGCTGATCTACAAGCTCGAAATGTGTCACATCATAATAGCGCATTGTGAGCTTGTAGATCTGCTATTTTCGAAGGATTTTATATACATGTGCAAAAGGAGTGCTTTTTACTTTAAGTATATTTTGATGCCAATACTTTTGTACTTTTATTCAAGTACATTTTGAATTCCAGACTTTTACTTGTAACAGTGAGAAAACAAAGCTAATCACCTGGGATCCCCCCGGGGGTCAGACCCACAGGTTGAGAACCACTGGCATATGTGAGAGTTCAAATGTTCAGCTGTGCCCACTCGAGTTTCTGTTTTTGGTGGCATTATAAATCATCCATTCAGAAAGGCTTGGGTGCCAGACTGCTGTGATCTAACGTTTTCACAAAGAATAGTTTCGTACACAGCATCCTTCATATCGTCACAGTGTCGCATCATAGCGCATTGTGAGCTTGTAGCTCTGCTATTTTCGAAGGCTTTTACCGGTATATACATGTGCGAAATGGGACATTCTGCAAAAGGAGTGCTTTCTACTTTATATTTTGATGCCAATAACTTTGTACTTTTACTCAAGTACATTTTGAATTCCAGACTTTTACTTGTAGAGTATTAGGACATGTGAGTACACCACTGCTTATCATTGTTCTTGATCATCATCACTCTTTGATTAGAGGTTTGTAACTTTTCTTTTAAAGATTTCAATCTTTGTTGGAACTAGTTACACTTTACAATATGTACTAGGGCATTCACGAATAGTGATTTTTAGTATTCGAATTATTCGACACCATTCGACAGGACTGGCCAAACTGTCAAATATGATAAGTAAGCAAGAGGCGAACGAGCATGTAGATCTGCTATTTTCACAATATTTATCTGTAGAACAGAGTCACATTAAATGTAATACCTACAATTCCAAGTGCTTGTCAGGGTGGGGGTCCCCAGTTCAAATATGTTTATTTTGGAGGTCGCAGCCTAAAAAGTTTTGAGAAGCCCTGGTATAGAGCATTAACAAATGAATCGACCAGGGGCATTGACAACTCATTCTTATGACTTCCTGTCTAGCCAAGTTTTATAAACTATATGTTTTTTAAAGAGAAAACAATAGAAAAATAAAAATAAGCGAATATTCGACTTCGGTGAACAACGTCAAATAGTGACTTTGATATTCGAATATTTGAATATTCGAATATTTGGTGAATGCCCTAGTATGTACCAAACAGTGCTGTTAGATGTAAGCTCATGAATTCAACTTGGAAACACTGACACCAAGAGGCTGAAATGAATAGAATTGCATCCTTAAAATGAGGTGGGTTAATATTTAGTGTAGTTGCCTGCAGTGATCGTACTTGTCCGACTTTATTCCATCATCCATCCCCTCTTCAGTGATGTTACTAGGTTTTCAATGTAATGGGTCCCGGGACCCACAGGTGGTCATTCAGATGGGTCCCAGAAAGGTTTTACGAGTCCCCAATAAAATGTTTTGGAGCGCTGTGAGCTTGTAGATCGACTATTTTCAAAATGTTTGCCTATTTTTTATACTGTATTTATTTTACAATTTGGCTAATGTTTGAACTTGATGATGATTTCTAAATACACTAGGCTACAGACACCCATTTAATTATATTTATATCACTGGGACCCCAATTTATATTATAAAATCCATGTTAAAATACTAGAGTACAAATGGAACGGGTCCATTTGGTTCCATTTGTTCACTGAGTTACATGGTTCTATTGTGAAAATAGCACAATGCCTCGCAACGCGAGGCGTTGTGAGCATGTAGATCGGCTATTTTCACAATTTCTGCCTCTAATATTTGACTATTTGACAAATTCTAATATTTGACAATTTGGCCAATGTTTAATTTGTCATTTTAGAGGTATTAAAAAGTCCTTAAATTGTCACTTTAGAAATGCATACACTTCAACTTCATGTTGGTTTGTTTACTGTTGAGTGAGAAAACAATGTTGGATATTAAGTTAACCATCTGGGGACCCCCCAAAATAATTTGGGGACCCCCCTAGGGGTCCCGACCCACAGGTTGAGAACCACTGTAGAACGCTTGCAGACATTTTTTTGGTGCTGCAGATAGAAAACCCTCATTATATTTCTGAAAATATTATTTATATATGAATTATAATATGAATATATGAAGCCTGGAATCAAGACAAGCTACTGGTGAATCATGACCATCACACATTTGTTTCTTTGTCCAAAATAAATAAATATAGAATTATTTTATATATTTAATAAATACCCCCCCAAAAAAACTAAAACAATAACTGCCCTCAACACATTAATTCAGCATTTACTATGGTGAAAGAAATGCAAATACCCCCCTTTCCATGCCTTACCAAGGCAGCATTCAGGAGAATTGCGTTTTTTCCCCAAACTCGAACGCAGTATTTTACGTTGAAATAATTTGTCCTCTGTGTGGAAATCCATGTTGTACGCCTCATCTCCAGCAGCTAAAGAGTGCACCCCCAAAATAGCTGATCTACAAGCTATCAATGTGTTGTGAGCTTGTAGATCAGCTTTTTTGTGTGTGAGGGGGAGCTGTCCAAGCAAAATGAAAGCAGTTGTTACCGGTATATTAGTGTAAGTGTTGATGGCCTGCTTTACCAACGCTCAGCATCAGGCTCTGATTGACTACTTGGAGAGGAGACTGCTTGCAATCGAGGTAAGAAGACTTTTCTTTCTTCCCCTGCCTCTCTAACATTCTCTGCAGGTCCCTGACCGTATGTGTTAGTTTTGTGACTCATATATCAGATGTCCAGACCAGATGTGAAACAGTGATACAAGATCCACCAGTCAAACAATGATGCTACACAGCACTTCAAACCTTGTCAAAAAATTTACCCTATAAGTCAAATGTTATGCTATAACACTGAGAATGAACTCACATCCAGACAATGTTTTGAGACAGCATTACAGTAATGATGATGAATGAACTGATGACACCTGCCTGTAAACAATCAAATGGTTTTGGAAAGCTAGACAAACGTTTAGTGGGGAACAGAATGACTGAACAAATGGTTTCAGTTTCCCACTAAAGTAAACAGATCTAGTTCTTCTGCGGCTCATCATCCCTCTAGGCTACTCTAATTTCTGTTCTTTCAACATTGCATGAACTTTTCTCCAACCGTGGTTTAGGTTTTAGAAGAGACCGAAAGGCACGGCAGAACCAAATCCAAATGGTTGCAAGGAAAGGCAAGGAAAAGCACATTTCAACAACAAGTTCATTCTAAGTGCTATAAGATTAAGACACTGGTGGTTCCCAAACTAATATTGGCTTGAGATCCAAAAGAGAAATTGTGGTCATTAAGGTCCACAGAATGAGAGGCATTGTGGGTCAGTACTTTCTCTTGGGTCACTACTTCTTCAGAAAAAGAACAATCATTTTCAAATGTAGATAATTAGATTTCTTTTTATTCATATGACATTCTTTTGAAAGGTGTTTGAATTTGTTTTAAATTCATGAAAACATTTTTGACAATCTTTTGAAATAACAATTAATAACAAGAAAAACGTAAAGGGAATAAAGATGTAGTGTGAGCTATTCTGAGGTTCATGTGGTTACAGAGAGGACAAAACTAACACAAAGGATATAGCCGGGTCGGGGACCCACAAGCCTAAAAGCTCAAGGAATAGGGTATGACCTGTGATTTTCTGCCGTACTTTTTATTTCTGTTTTGTCTATTAGTTTGGTCATTAAGGCTCACAGAATGAGAGGCCTGCTCTGCCGGAAACATTGCGAAAACAAGTTATGGCCATTTGTATATTCACTGTCCCATAGTCTCCACTACACTGTGACTACACAGGAAAAGAAAAATATTTAAAAAAGAAAAAGATTCTGCTTTAAGTAGCATGTGAGGGGTCAAACTGGGGGTTCTTCATGATTCTGAATCCATTGCAAGCATTTGTTTTGCATGAAAAACATTCCTTGGACTACATTTCGACCCCAGAAAATGGTGAAAAGCATCAAAAAATGTTAAAAAAGGTGATGATTCATCACTTTTCACCGTTTTCTGGGTCTGAATTTTTGCCCAAGGAATGTTCTTCATGCAAAACAAATGCCTGCAATGGATTTCTTTTAACTTTTTTTGATGACTCATCACTTTTCACCATTTTCTCGGGTCGAAATGTAGCCCAAGGAATTTTTTTTCATGCAAAACAAATGCTTGCAATGGATTCAGAATCATGAAGAACCCCTAGTTTGACCCCTCACATTTTACTTAAAGCAATTTCTTTTCTTTTTTTAATATTGTTCTTTTCCTGTGTAGTCACAGTGTAGTGGAGTCAATGGGACACTGAATATACAAATGGCCATAACTTTCTTTCGCGATGTTTCTGGCAGAGCAGGCCTCTCATTCTGTGGACCTTAATGACCAAACTAATAGATAAAACTGAAATAAAAAGTACGGCAGAAAATCACAGGTCATCTCACATCCTGTAGGGGTGGGTCCCTGACTAATATGTCAATACTACAATAATAAAAATAAGTTAAAAATAAAACAGAAAAATAAGAGAGTAAAATGAATAGGAAGAAATGATAAAAAACCTCAGGAAAAAGGCAGTGTGGGTCGCCTTTCCCTGAGGCTTTTAATCATTCAGACATGACACTGTGTCATCATGAAATTAGAGACCCCAAAATGTGACTGTGGGGTCTTTAATTTCATGATGACACCGTGTCATCTTATTTGCCTATCGTCTCTGTCAGTTGGAAACCTCATATGTCATAGGATTCAAATTCAAAAGCATCAAAAGTAGAAGATCAGGCATCATAGCGGTCCAGGCGCATATGTGTACCGGTACGTTGTTTCGTAACTTTCCTGCCTCACCATACATATCTGTCACACAGAACTAGTGAAAAAAGCAGATCAACAACATCAAGCACACGACGCCTTGCACCACGAGGCGTTGTGTGCTTGTAGATCGGCTATTTTCACTAGTTTAAATCTGTTTTGGACATACAAGGTTTCCACCCGACAACAGTGATGCATATTTGTACGTAGGTGTGCAGGTTGTGTTAAACTACAGGTTGTGTCAAACTACAGGTTTTGTTAAACAACAGGGCTCTGTTTCCTCTCAAACCCCCTCACTTCCTCCTCCTCTGTCTCCCCTCACACGGGGTGATCCTGTGTCAGATGGTTTTTCCTTTTGGGTTTTCATGCAAAACCGCAAATTTGTTGCCACGATCGATTGTTTTCTCAGCGATTACTTTAATCCAATCTAGAAACACTTTCGTTTTTTTATATCATTGCGGTCGGGAAAGAAATCTCTTATATTCTATCTTTTTGCCTTTTTTTCATAAATTAACGTCCCCACTCATACAGCGTCACACAAAAGCATCAAAAGTAGCAAATCTACAAGCTCGAAGGTGCGAAGCAACACATTTAAATTTTGAATCCTGAAAAGTAAACAGTTCTGGACATAATGTATGAGGTTTGCACCCGACAGAGACCATACACAGTATTAAAACATTATTATATAACAACAACTTTGATTAAACCCTGTTTTATACTTGGTCACACAACATGTCATGCAGAGACAGTTGAAACACCCCTCCCCCCCTCACATTCCCCTTCCTGCTGAGAGATGATCCAGTGTCAAACTGTAATTTCCATGCTCTTGTTCAAAAAGAAAGAAGCCGTGTACCACAATATCCATACATTAAAAAGGGATAGTTCACCCAAAACATGACTTTTTTCTATCGATTACTCACCCCATGGAGACATGAACTCATGGATATTTCTTTGTTTTTGTCACATTCCTAAGACAATAATTTCATGACCAGCAGTGGTTCCCTATGGAGACAGAAAGAGCCTGCTTTGTTCCCTTTTTTAAGATATTTTTTTGGGCTTTTTCTGCCTTTATTGATAGGTATACAGTAGGTTAACAGGAACTGGGGAGAGAGATGGGGGGTGACACACAGCGGAGTATGTCGGGATCGGGACCCGAACCCACGACACGCTGTCAGGCCGGATTACCAGCCTAGTTGCCTGGACCACTACCCTGTGGCCCAGGCCCTGCTTTGTTCCCTATGGAGACACAAAGAGCCTGCTTTGTTCCCTATGGAGACACAAAGAGTCTCCTCAAATTATTCTTAGAAATGCGACAAAAAAATAAAGAATATCCATTCCATGGGGTGAGTTAGTAATCACTTAAGCCCTATCTTATATGCTTTTTCACTACTTGTATATCTTCTATTTTCTCAATATTTTTGGGAAAACCTGAAATGTTTGCCTAGGCCTATACTGCCATGCCCTCCCAAAATTCGGAACAGCAGTTTGAAAGAAGGGTTAATAACATCAGCATTACGTTGAGTATTTATCCTTAAATGGACCACATCAGTGACTAAACGAGGAGAGTAGGTGGGCTGTGTGCTTCTTTGAGAGAATAATAATTATGCTTCCATCGGTGCCAGATGTGCTGCTGCCTCCTCCTGCCTGCAGCTCCTCCTCTGTGTGCTTACTAAAACATTCCAGAGAAGCTTTGGGGAATCAATCTTTCTGCTGGGCTCCTCCACAACGTGGTCCCTCGATCACTCCCAGCCTCGTCACTCTGAAGCCGCAGTGACTGTGGCTCTGTGTCCATAGGCACAATGAGAGCAGTTGTTGTGTTAGTGTTGATGGCAGCTCTGCTGGCCTGCTTTACCAACGCTCAGCATCAGGCTCTGATTGACTACTTGGAGAGGAGACTGCTTGCAATCGAGGTAAGAAGACTTTTCTTTTCTTACCTTTAACTTGTGAAGCCGGGGCTCCCAGAGGAGTCCCATGCAGAGAAGCTCAGGAAACTCATTTTCCAGGGACAGAGGATTCCATGAACGGAATGCAGATGTGGAGAGAGACACGGTCAAGGAAAATAACTGAGAGAAATGCGAGCTCCTCTTCAGTGTTCATTTTGTTGACTAAGACTAAGACTAAAAGACGAAGACTTTTGATATTTAGTAAGACTAACAATATTCAAAAGACTAAATCAGAATTTGCTGTCAAAATTAACACTGCTCCTCTTAGAACTTATTGCAATCGGGTTCAATGAGAGTGAGAGACAGACTGATAAGATTAACAAAGCAGAGTCAAGAAAGCTGAATTGGTTTATCACTAAAAAAAGACTGCTATAAATGTTTTGTGAAACATATACATGTTAATAAATGGATGTTAAAGGAGTAGTTCACCCCCAAAATGACTGATTACTTACTCATGCCATGGAGACTTGAGTTCAATAATATATTTTGTTTTTAGTCGCATTCCTAAGACAATAATTTGATAACAACTAATGTACCCCCATTGATTCAGAATGGGGACCCAAATGCATTTCGGGCCCCATCCGGAATCAATGGGGAAAAATTTACTATTTTACTATAACCTACCTAATATTATTGAACTCAAGTCTCCATGCATGGTGTGAGTAATCAATAGAAATTTTTCATTTTGGGGGTGAAGGAGGGTTTGATGAATCAATCTATGTATCTGAAGGTGATGATTTATCCTGCCTATCGCCGTTGGCGGGCAGAAACCTCGTATCTCCAAGTTTCAAATTTGTATGTTTTTTCATAAATTAAAGCCCCACTTCATCATACGAAAGTGTCGCACAAAAGTAGTGAAAATAGCTGATCTACAAGCACACGCCTCGCAATGTGATGCGTTTGATAGGGTAGAATTATGATACATAATTCTATGATTTGTGTATGAGGTTCATATGACCATATAAGGATATATTATGAACTGAACTTACTGTATAGGAGACCACATTTTGGTCGGATACTGTAAGCTCAGGCTAATAGATTACAGGTCATAGTAACTTTGGTTGCCCTGACTATAATCATGTTTTGGTTTATACTGTATGTCACTAGTGGAAAGTTACCAACACTACGTGTCACTGTCTTCCTTGTTATGATCTGGGAACGAAAATACAGCAATTTAAGATATAGTCCTTTGGCTCGTCTCTGTCTTATTTTGGTTATGGATTTTATCCATATTCCATACTTATTTAACTTTATTCATAATTTATTTAACAGCGTTGTGAGCTTATAGATCGGCTGTTTTCACTATTTTAAATCTTTTTTTTTTAATAATAACCAAAAAGGAAGGTTTTGGACATACAAGGTTTCCACCCGACAACGACGCTTTGCTACAGTAGGCCTAGGTCTTTTTAAGTCTGCTGTCTAGGAGCACAATACAAAGTGTGTCACTGTGTGAGAGCTTATTGTAAGATGTTTAACCCATTAACATCCGAGGCTGATTCTACACATCAGTTTAGTTCTCAAAACCTTTTGGTGCCAGTCGGACCCCCAGGATGATAATGTATTTGGCCACGGATTTGTGCCAGCTAGAGGGACCCCCAGAAGAGAGGATTTGTGTTTATTCACAATTAAAAACACCTTCAAGAGTTTTCAAAAGATTTTCAAAAATAGCAGATGTGCATGCTCGCAGCACGGCATGAAGTGACGCTCTGTGAACTTGTAGATCCTGTATTTTTGAGAATCACTGTTCTAAACCAACAGTTTTCTGAAAAAAAAAACATGTTTCTATATATTGTAAATTATAGCTAAAATCTAAAATGACACAGATGCTTTCCCGTGGGTTTTAACTGGTTAAAGTTTGTTGATCCTATACCTTCCTCTTTTGACAAATCCAGTTTAATGTGTTATTTTATCCAAATAAAAAGTACAGGAGAGAAAGCCAGTCTGAGTCAGGGGTACAGTAAACCAGATGCTTTCCCAGACAGAATCATTTCCTGGAAACTAAACTGTAGCAAAAACCACGACCGTAACCTCTGAAAAAAAGAAGAAGGTGAAGCTGGGGGTGCACTGTAACTGCACTGTAGAACAGTGGTTCTCAACCTGTGGGTCGAGACCCCCAGGGAGGTCCCCAAATTATTTTGGGGGGACCCCGGATGATTAACTTAATGTGAAACATTGTTTTCTCACTCGACAGTCAACAAACCAACATAAAGTTTAAGTATATAGAGGGTACCTGCACATTTCTGAAGTGACAATTTAAGGACTTTTGAATACCGCTAAAATGACAAATTAAACATTGGCCAAATTGTCAAATATTAGAGGCAGAAATTGTGAAAATAGCCGATCTACATGCTCACAACGCCTCGCAACGTGCTCCCCCCAGTTAAAATATAATTAGTTTGGGGGTCGCTGCTGTAATTCAGTGGTTCTCAAAACCTTTCATGTCAATGACCCCCAAACCCATTATGTATTTGGCCGTGGACCCCCATCTGAAAAGAATATTTAGTACCAGGGACCCCCAAGGATTTGAGTTAAAAAGTTAAAAAATAAACTGTAAATACATTTGTATATTCAAAGATTTGCGCAAATGTTCAAAAAATTGCATATACAGACCTGCAGTTCAACTGTACTTGTTGAGATATTTTTCAGCCTACAGTACACCAAGTCTCTTCACCAAAAAATAGCAGATCTACAAGCTCACACCGCGTCACAATGTTCCCCCCAGAATAGGGATGCTGGGGTTCAAGTGGTTAAACACCAAGTATAATGATCTGTCCTAATGGAAACAGATATGTCCATACGTTTTCCTTGTGACATATATCTTTGGGGGAAATGTACATATTTACATTCTGTTAATATGCCAAAAGGTGCTATAAAGTAACAATGTAATTCAGGGGTGCTTTGGATGAAAAAGTTATTTACAGGAGAGACCTGAGACAAAAATGTTTGAGAACCACTGCTCCTCGACCTACTGTATACCATATCCTTATCTAAATCACATCAAAGACAGCTTATACATGCTGAGGTTGCAATTTGCATGACATACGCACATTAACCAAGTCTCATCTTGTTTCCTTCACGTTCTTGCCCTTTATGAAGTCATGTGTATACATACTCCATAAATACTATGTACCTTCCTTCAAGCCCTCCAGTATTAGAAAGCCCCCGTTACTTTTGCCAACACGGATAGTTTCACTAATGGATTGCAAATTGTCAGTTGGCATAAGGCCGGGGAGAAAAGTATGAACAGTGACGATTAGGACTCAGGACTCAGGAGGGCCTTTGCAAGATTATTTTAGGTGACCACCCACTGACAACAAAATATTTTGTATTTTTTTGTGGGGCTTTTTATACAACCGGAGACAGGCGTCTTTGAATGACAGGTGTCGCAACAGGGACGTGCTGGCCATTGGGAAAAGCGGGACAACCCTGCTTCACCATACAAGGCTGTCGCACAAAAGTAGTGAAAACAGCCGATCTACAAGCACACAACGCCTCGCACCGCTAGTTTAAATCATTTTTGAAATGGTTTTTGACAGACAAGGTTTCCACCCAACAATGACGAAATATAACTCATGTAATTGGCCTATTGACTTGTCACTTGTCATGATCTGAAATGGCAAATCTTTGAGTAGCAGCAGCGCTATAGAGAGAGATCTCTCTCTATAGCACGCAATGAGGGCCTCTCCAACTCTTTTTCCTGTGCTGAATCAGGGGCCCAGCACGTCCCTGTGTCGCAATGTTATGATCACCTCAGCACATTGATTCATTACTGACTGGAGCAGCCGTGTGACTGGCAGATCACAACACACACAGTCATAACCACTGCAGCACCAGATCTAAATGTTCTTTTTGGAGGCATATTGACTTGCTCATGAATCAAGTACAGGCAGCCAGCCCTAAGTGACCACTTATATTGCTTATGCCAGGAAACTGCCCTGAGTATGAAGGCAGCTGTCTGTGGCGATCAGTTGGATAAGCAGGTGTCAAACTGTTTAAGAGTCCAATGAATAAGATAGTTTCCATAATAATTAATTCTGGGATAAGAAGTGGTCATAATCTGTTCTGTTCACTCAAAAAATTATTACACAAAAATGGTTAGAGAAGTTATGAGCAATATCAGACATTAGAAGGCATTTTGAAGAATTCTTATTGTAGATCTGCTGTTTTCGAAAAGTCGTGAAAATGTGTGCAAATCTTTGAATATAAGCGAACATTTGTAACTAAGATTTTGCTTCTGGAACCCCCATAGCAGATCTACAAGCTCTACGAGCAGATCTACACGCTCGCAGCGCGGCACTCGGTGCCCTATATCTGCTATTTTTCAACAGTTAAAGCACAAAATAATGCGTAATAATGCGTTCCCAGTCTAAATGGGTTAAACACCCTCCCCCTATGAAGAACATTCATGGGGGGCCCGCAGTGAATCCTTGTACCCAGGGCCCAGAATTTGGTGCGACACCCCTGCCCGAGGCAACAGTGTTTTCTCCTCTTTTTCCTCAAACAGGACCGCATCTCCTTGTGGCACGAGCAGACCACGCGCTATGCGTCGGAGCTGCGGGAGCTGAAGCAGCAGATGGTGTCCCAGCTGGAGAACCTGGACAAGGAGAAGGAGACGCTGAGGACGCACCTGGACGGCGTGGGGACGCGCGTGGACCGCGTGGAGCGCGAGCTGGACTACCTGGAGACGCAGAACGGGGGCGCCGCGCCCTGCGTGGACGTGGACGACAAGCTGATCGAGCAGCAGGTCAGCCTGGTGCAGGAGAAGAACAAGGTCAAGTACGCCAAGCTGTCAGGTGAGGAGGAGGAGGGGTGATTGATTGATTGATTGATTGATTGATTGATTGATTGATTGATTGCATATCAGGGGTCTTCAACGTTTTCAGGCCAAGGACCCCTTAGTTGAGAGAGAGAGAGAGAGAGATGAAGCAGGGACCCCTGCCTCTATCAGAGTCCAGGGTGAAGAGCTATTCACCGCGAATTCTAGGTGGAAAGCTTTCCACCTCAAGTCAGAAAATAAGTGGAGGCCATCATAGTCAGTCACGGTGAAGTCCTATTCACCGTGACTGACTGGTCCAGGTCGACCAATCAGTGAACGGGGTGAAGAGCCTGTCTGTCTGAAAGTGAAAGGGAGATGTGTCGGGATACGCGGTGGAAAGCTCTTCACCGCGAGGAATGACGTAACGTTGTAGTTTTATGACTCAAAAAGACTATCCCGCGGTGGATAGCTCTTCACCGCGGTACCGACTCTGATAGGGGCTTGACTGCTCCTGATGAGCAGGTTGGTGCCTTGCATGGTTTCCTTTGCCATCGGTGTGTGAATGTGTGTGAATGTAGTGCAACAATCATTAGCGCCTTGGGATTTGGATAAAGATGTTTTTTTTGTATGTAATTCTAATGTAATAGAATGAGAAGAACTTTGGAGCAAAAAGCCCATTTAGAGTTTTGAAGGCAAACAAAATACAATCTGAAAACCCCAAACATGCAGGGAGTCATTGTGTCAGTGGGAGGGAAGGGAGGCCAGTGTGGGGGAGATGTTTCCTGTCAGAAACACAAGCAGAATTCTGGACCAACTCAGGGACGTGCAGAGAATGATGTTAGAGAGGCTGGGGCTGACATTTCTAAAATAATCGAAAATAGAAGACCTCCAAGCTCACAACAAGTTGCAGTGCGACGTGACCAGGGGCGTAGCCAAGGGTGGGCCTAGGGCCTGGACAGGCCTAGGCCCACCCATTTCATTTTTGTGCCCACCCAAAAAGAACTAAAAAATCTGCGGCGCGATGCGGCGATGCACGGCTATCAATATAGGAACTAAAGAAAGACACCACAGTTTGATTTGATCATAGCTCAGTCAATTATGAAGCAATTTCTAAACTTAAAACATCTCCATAGTGCTTGGGAAGTCCACTTCCATGACAAATGACTGTATTGCGTCCCTGTAAATATTATTATAAATGTTCGCTAGCCGCTAGGCCCACCCACATTGTGCCAGGCCTAGTCAGTTGGTAAATCCTGGCTACGCCCCTGGACGTGACGCAAGCTTGGAGGTCGTCTATTTTTGGTGCTTGATACCACACTGAACTACTGTAAGCATAATCAAGTCAATACTGGAGATGTGGCGTAACAGCATGGATGTCTACACAGAGAGGGCAATTCTTTCAACATAAGATCCAGCATTCAAGTTCAGGAGAGTTTGGACAAGGCAATTCTCTTGAATGCTGACTTCAGGTATGGCATGGAAAGGGGGCATTTGCATTTCTTTCGCCTTAGGGTCTGGAGAGGGCACGGACAGACAAAAGGGCAGGGGCTCAAGCCCAACTGCAGTGTAGGAGAGGAAAGGCCTGGCTGATAAGCTACTATACTATCCGATACCAAACCACTAAATGGTAAATTCAATCAGATCACTGAGCAGGGGAGTTTGGTTGGCAGTAAAATTAGTATGAAAGTTGCAGTGCAGTACATTACTTACTGCACTTTTGAGGAGTGTTTCAAATCTTCAATACTTTTTATTTTTTACTCCTCTACAATTATTTGAACACTTTAGTTAATAGTTACTTTGTAGATTTTGATCATTAAAACAAAAGATACATTAACCACTTCAGCTCTATGCATTTCTATAGATATGGAAACTTGTGAAAGGGGACATTCTGCATGCATAATGAGTACTTTACTTTCAGTACTGAATTATATATTAATGTGAATACTTTTGTACTTTTACTCAGTACATTTTCAATACCAGACTTTTATTAGTATTTCTGCATTGTGTATTGGTACTTTTACTTAAGTAAATGTGAGTATTTCTTCCACCATTGGAAAGGTGTCTTATCAATAAGGAACTTTTGGCAGATGAGAACTTTTGGAGGAAGAAAGTTCTGACTTTGGAGGGTTAACCTTGACACGTATTCCCAATTTTCAGTACTTTTATTTCTATTTCTACTGCATCATGAGCTTGTAGATCTGCTATTTTCAAAAGATTTTTATACAATTTATACATTTGAAAACTTGTATGAAACGGGATATCCTGCATTATGAGCACTTATATTTTTGTTACTTTAAGTACATTTTGATACCAATACATTTGTACTTTTAAGTAATTATTTTTATTCTGGCCTTTAACAAGAGTATTTCTACACTGCAGTATTGATACTTTTACTTGAGTAAAACATGTGAGTACTTTTTCCACCACTGCTTTCACTGTATAAGAGCACGGTCACACCGGAATAGTATTCTACCCATGAGAGCGGATTCCACCAATGCATATCAAGGGAAATGATTTTAGCAGAAATCCGCAAATGGCAGAAAACCGCTCCATTCCCATTGAAATGCATTGGCGGAATCCACTGGTAGAATTAAATTATTCCCTAACCCTTTCATAATAACCACTATATGAAAAATGTACTTGACCATGAAGATCACAGCGGCCTACCTGAATATAAAAATGCATAAAGTAGACATAGTTACTGCCATGCATCATTTCAGTGATAAGTCAGTAATTACTCATACTGAGGGGTCTGTTTTTTCTCCTTTAATTCCTAGTGCTCACCGTTTTCAACCTTCTTTTTTTTTTGATGTGCAAAGCGTTTCTGAGAATAACTTGGCTATGGCTGCCTGACCTAGTTTGTTTGCCATGATGAATTTGTTTTTCAAAAATACCACTTCCTCCTCCTGAGCCCTCCCTCCCAACAACAACACCCACCCTCTCTTTTTCAGAGGTCTGTCATTTGAAAACATGTGAGAATAAAAACGCACCTGTTTTTTTCTAAAACCATGTGCAGACAATGTACTGTACATACTGTACTGCAGGGTTTCTCAAAGTGGGTGCCGTGATACCAGTCCAGGGGTGCCTCAGAATATTGTGATAATATTTGGAATTAATCTATATCACTTCAGTTTAACACTGTTTATAGTAAAACAGACCTGAGACACTGTACTTGATGAGTTATTTTTCCATTCATGGTCAACTCTCTTCACCAAAAAGAGCTTGTAGATCGGCTACTTTTGGTGAACCTTCCCCCCAGAATAGGGATGCTGGGGTTCAAGTGGTTACGTAAGTCAAGTATAAAGTTATTTTCAGTCAGTTCTGATGGAAACGTACAGTATATTTCCATTACATAGCCTACCGAATGATGCACAGGTTCTGCAGGTTTTCATACCAATTGCGACCTACGGTAATTGTGACCTACGGTCGCAATCCGTGTTGCCAACTCCCCAGTAACGGAAGTAGCTAGTGGCTCTCCCAGAAGTAGCTAGAAGTCGCTAGGGGTGGGGTGCACGCGCGTTGCGCGCACGTGCACACAAAAGCGCGTGCACGTGAACAGGTGCGCGTTTTTTAGGGTAATAATTCGAGTTTTTGTATTTTTTTGCACGGCGGCAGTACCAGTAGAGAGAGAAAGAGATGTGGCGTGTGCGTTTGTGTGTCACTGAGGAGCAGGCAAGCAGCAAATGGAGGCAGAGAGAGGGAAAAGGAAGGAAAAATAGGGGTTTATCTCTGGCTCCTGTAAACAATATGTGTCCCCAAATCAGCAGAAAAAGTAGCCAGATTTGTCTCTAGAAGCTAGGGGGTTACTTTCCAGACGCCCCTCGAGACTTAATTAGTGAAAAGCTTCTAGAGACAAATCTGGCTACTTTTTCTGCTGATTTGGGGACACATATTGTTTACAGGAGCCAGAGATAAAACCCTATTTTTCCTTCCTTTTCCCTCTCTCTGCCTCCATTTGCTGCTTGCCTGCGCCTCAGTGACGCACAAACACGCACACCACATCTCTCTCTCTCTACTGGTACTGCCGCTGTGGAAAAAAAAAATACAAAAACTCGAGTTACTGCCCTAGAAATGCGCGTGCGCATCTGTTCACGTGCGCGCGCGTACACCCCACCCCTAGCGACTTCTAGCTACTTCTGGGAGAGCAACTAGCTACTTCTGTTACTGGGGAGTTGGCAACACTGCAATTACCTGCATCTCTAGATCTGTCTCGTTGCAAGTGCTGTGCATGTTATTACCACCTCTGCTCTCTCTTCTCCTCCAGACTGCAGGGACATGATCTCCAGCATCAAGGCCATGAAGATCCTGAAGAGGCTGGGAGGCACCAAGGGCATGTGGACCAAGGACATCGAGGGCCGCTCCGGCAAGGTGTACGTGTTCAACGGCACGGACGGAGACGCTGTCTACGAGTTCTCCTCGGTGCACGACTTCACGGGCTCCCCGGGCACCGCCCTGGCCAGGGTCCACAAGCTGCCCTCGGCCTGGAAGGGCACGGGCCACGCCGTCTACAAGCACCACGCCTACTACGTGAAGGAGGTGGACGGCATGCCCATGGTGGTCAGGTACGACCTGACGAACAGCTCGGTGGTGGACGGCGCCGTGTTCCCCGTGCAGGTGAGGAGACTTTTATATTATGATATTATTATTGTTTTATCTCCATGATGGTAGAGATATCTCTAGACAGCGCCTCAGACTTTATGCTCAGGCTCAGCCCTGGTCCTGGCCTATTTAGCGCCCCATGCGAGATTGGCATTCAGCGCCCCCCGGGGGACATTGCATGCACGCTGCGTGTGCACATGAAAACCTTTTTTTGGGGGGTTTGGGGGTGGGTTTTCTTCGGTTTCTTTTCTTCGGTTTTGGGCCCAGATTTTGGGGGTCTAATTGGTTCCATTAGGGTCCATTTGGTCCTGTTAGTACACTCTCTGAGTTACATACCCATATTAGGGTCCATTTAGGTTCCTATCATTTAGCTGTTAGTGCCTCTGACCCCGTTTATTCCAACTCCGCCACACAGGACCAGCTGCCGGTCTACGGCCTCAACCCGGACACCAAGATCGACCTGGCGGTGGACGAGGAGGGCCTGTGGGCGGTGTACGCCACGCAGCAGCAGGAGAGGCACATCTCCCTGGCCAAGATGGACGCCGGCACGCTGGACATCCAGCAGATGTGGGACACCAACTGCCCGCGGGAGAACGCAGAGGGCGCCTTCGTCATCTGCGGCACGCTGTACGTGGTGTACAACAGCGCCACGCCGGGGCGCTCGCGCGTGCAGTGCGTGTTCGACGTCAGCGGTCTGGTGAGCACGGACGAGGCGCCGCTGGTCTACTTCCCCAAGCGCTACGGCTCGCACGCCAGCATCAAGTACAACCCCCAGGAGAAGCTGCTCTACGCCTGGGACGACGGGTACCAGATCCTCTACAAGCTGCTGATGAAGCAGAAACTGGAGATCTGATGGCGAACGTTCACGTTAGAGCAGGGGTCTTCAACAAGGGGGGTCCGGGACCCCTAGGGCAGGGGTGGGCATCTTTGATGCTGGAGAGGGCCACTATATTTTCACACATACTCCAGAGGGCCACAATGCATATACATAAAAAATAGCTGATCTACAAGCTCACAACGCGCCGCAGCGCGTTTTGAGCTTGTAGATCTGCTATTTTTGAATTTTTGAATTAGAATCCTGAAAGAAAAAATGTTTTTAATTTCAAATGCATGTACAGGTTCTTATGTTATGTTATGTTACTTCTCACTTTATGAACTTAAATACAAATGCTTTGGACATAAAAAAGACTATAAGCTACTAGTCATCAAGATACTAATAGACTGAAGTAATTAAAGCCTGTCATGTTAGCACGTTTGGAATTAAAACAGCTGAAACCAATAATATATATCAGTATTCCTGCGGGCCGCATTAAGTGAAGGTGGGGGCCGCATGTGGCCCCCGGGCCCCCAGTTGCCCATGTGTGATAGAAACCTTTTTTCTCCTTTTTTTTAATATTAACCACTTGAACCCTAACGTCCATATTCTGAGAACTTCAGACAAAAATAGCAGATCTACAAGTTCACAACGCGTCGCGCTGCGAGGCAAAGAGGTTTGGTGTTGGGAAAAAAGAAAAAAGAGCACATTAAGTGCAGAGTGAAAGGTCAAGTTTATTAAGTATTGACGGTTCAAGTGGTTACATATCTGATTACACAAATTGACACGAATCCAAAAGATTGTGCTGTCAAACAATGAAACTATGGAATCTCTGAAAATGTGGGGGTCCCTGCTTCATCTCTCTCTCAACTAAGGGGTCCTTGGCCTGAAAACGTTGAAGACCCCTGGATTAGACTATGATGATGACGACTCCATTTTTCAACAAGCAAGTTAAAAAGTGGTTGACTTTATAGAAAGGCTCCTGTGGTTATAAGTTAGATGTGATTTGTTTTCCTGCTTAGGTTAAAAATTACAGATGAGTTAAAACATCAGCAGACTCTGACCTCATATAGAGTAACCCGGAAAGCTCACCCCAAAACATGCTCACCCCCATTTTATTCCGCCAACCGCATGCTGGGGCGGTTCTGGTATTTGATTTACTGAGGATAAGGTTAGGAATAAGGTGAGGTTTAGGCATATTTTTACTGACATTACGTTTGGAATTCCAGGTAGAGAACTACCAGGTACTGTAGTTCCGAGGTCGCTGGATTTGTGCCGGTGACGAGCGTGTTTTTAGGACGTGTTTTGGGGCGAGCGTTTTGGTATTCCTCCTTAGGGAGGACGTGTTTTGGGGCGAGGGTTTTGGTATTCCTCATCCTCATGTAGTTTACCATGTCCTGTACGGGAAAACAAACAAAAAAATCGGCCTCGGCATTCCCCTTTAATGTCACGAAAACACTATGTTGCTCTGTGGCAAAGTACGACTTCATTCCTGAATTCACAACAGTTGATTCTGATGATAAGCAGATGGTGGACATTATTGTATTTGCTTCATCTCAGTTGCACTTTTCCCTTCTCCCTTCTGAACAATCGGATGAGTTTCAATGGCAGGACCATTATTTATAATCACGCGTAGAAGTATTGCTTTCTGGTCAAGCTGCAAAGCTGAAACTCGACATAATTTGGTTCATTATAACTTCAACCTAAATATCGTCGTTGTCGGGTGAAAACCTTGCATGTCCAAAACCGTTCGGTTTGCATTTATCATTTTGAAAATGATTTAAACTAGTGAAAACAGCCGATCTACAAGCACACAACGCCTCGCACCGCAAGGCGTTGTGTGCTTGTAGATCTGCTGTTTTCACTACTTTTGTGTACAGCCTATGATGAAGCAGGGCTTTACTTTGCGAAAGAACATTTGAAACTTGGAGATACGAGGTTTCCGCCCGACAATGACGATATTCTTCTGACTACACATATTTAGCATGAGCCAATAGGGGAAGGCGATCAACGTCATGTGACTATTAGAATATTTGGCGGTCCCGTTTTCATTTTTCGGTGATGGTTGTTGCGATTACCTGCACTACAATACTTCACCAGATGTGGCGCTATGATGAAATAAACCAATAAAATATAACAATGTGTACGTTCTGTAATGCAATTCCAATGGTGAAAGCTGTGTTGTTTTCAACCGGTGAAGGAATGGTGGTTTCGGGCCAAGTCCCGAAATGTCTCAAAGAATGCTGTAATTCCTTTGATAATGTATTATCAAAACGTAACATTAGAAAACTATACTCTTGATATTCACAGAGATAGTGTGTAGCCTATACAGTATGTATGTGCATTAAAGCACATTAAATTAGAAATGTCAGTTGCCCACATTAAAAGAACATACCCATTAAGGCTTTGCAAGTCATTTAATTTGGCCAAAAAGCCAATGTCCAATATTGGCTTTTTTGGCCGACTTTCCGATATTATGCCGATTTCTTTTCACAAAGAAAAAAGAAATCTCCATGGAATTAACACATTATGCATTATCTTATTGTCATGCCACGACTGACTGCATTCATAGATGCAGCAAGATTTTCCGATATTAGGTTTTTATGTTAATATCGGTCGATAATATTGGAGGGGGCAGATATTATCAGACCTCTCGAACTTTTGTTCTGGGTCCGTAATTTTCACACGTAATTCTTTTCTAAAAAATATTCACAAGGTGTGAAACCGGTTTATTTCCATATACTGTACCTGAAGTAAATATAAACGCTGTACTGTAACTGTTATTATGTTATTTAAGTCTTATTATTTCTCTCTAAAATGGATCTGGAGCAGTGACAGGAAGACAGAAGATAACCTGTAGTTGACTGTAGTTTGTTTGTTTACTCCAAGGTGACCAATCTGAAAATAAGCATTGTTTAATAAATAACAAACCATAACACAGTGTCACTGTGTCTTTTCCTACATCATACAAACATAATACTGTCATTGTAAAAAGCTACTCCACTTTGCTTATGAAAACAAACCTAGCAGACCATGAGTCAATGATTCTTAGTTATATTACTGTTGTGCCACTGACTGTATTTGGTGCTCATGTACCAGGATGTAGGACACATGTGTGACATTAAAAAATGGGCTTCTTGACTTATTGTATTTGAATACCATACATTAGGCCTACTAACTTACTATCCTTCTCAGTTTATCCTTCTCAGAACCTTTCTTGCATGAAAAAGGAGCAATCCTTAAAATAATTACACTAGCAGTTGCCTCTTTCACTCACATTATTGTGAATTATTTGCTCTGATTTCACAATGAATAACATGCCGGAATAATATCCTACTAATAAACGATCGAATCCTGTCTGTCCTATGTCTGTCTGATATACACGCATGTTGACATCACTGATGCCTGATACTAAACAGTGCCCAAATTTGGAGATGACTGACATCACTGATACGTCTGGGATCTCCTACATTACTTCTGAGACTCCTACATTCAATGCCTCATATATTGTGTACACCTCATAATCCAAACTCCACAGACAGAGCACATACTATATCTTCAAATGGGAACAGGACTAGTTTTATATTTTTTACATTATTTCATATTTAAAAAGATCTATACAGATAAAAGAAATGACACATTCTGATATATACTGTACTTACTGTAGTTGCGTGTGGGTGTCACACACCAAAGATTGCTGATCTACAAGCACGTAGATCAGCTTTCTTTTGGTGATGTAACACTTTGAGCTTCTCTCTCTCTCTCTCTCTCTCTCTTTTTGAATAAAAACATATAAGTAGGCCTACGAGTATTTCTGCACATGCAGTGGAATTTCTACCGTTTCCACCAACTGAGCAAACAATTGAATGTCCTATAGTTTCTTCGATACAACCATTCTAGTGTCAGACATATAACATATAGACCAGGGTTCCCTAATAGGCGGCCTGCGGGCCATTTGCGGCCCGGGGGGGCTACTGTTTGGCCCCCACCAACCCCAGTAATAATGGTATAAGAGCAGCAATAACACTAGTATATCGTCATTGCCGGGTGGAAATCTCGTATCTCCAAATTTGGGTCCCATCCTCTTTTACAGTACACTTTAAGACATAATAAGACATAATAAGAAAGAATAAAGCCATAATAAGAAATAATGTGTTGGTAATTAGAGCTAATATATTTTATTAGACAGAAACAAAGACAGAATAGTAGAAAGAGCGAATACATTCTCTGGCACCGTCACCTGCCGCGGAACTGCAGCGGCAGACACTGCCGCACGACCGCTAGTTCGACCAGCAGTCGCACTGCATCGCCGGCGATAGGACCAGCAGTCCCGCCAGTAGGACCGGCGGCCGCCGCACGGACCGGCAGGTCCCGTAGCAGTAAACAGCCCGTCCGTGCGGTGGTGGCTGCCGCGGCAGTTACCAGCGATGCCGGTGCCAGATAATGTATTCGCTTTCTGCTATTCTGTCTCAGCCACCACCGCACGGACGGGCAGTTTACTGCTACGGGACCTGCCGGTCCGTGCTGCAGTTCCGCGGCAGGTGACGGTGCCAGAGAATGTATTCGCTCTTTCTACTATTCTGTCTTTGTTTCTGTCTAATAAAATATATTAGCTCTAATTACCAACACATTATTTCTTATTATGGCTTTATTCTGTCTTATTATGTCTTATTATGTCTTAAAGTGTACTGTAAAAGAGGATGGGACCCAAATTTGTACGTTCTTTCGCAAATCATACAAGGCCGTTGCACAAAAGTAGTGAAAACAGCAGATCTACAAGCTTGTAGATTGGCTGTTTTCACTAGTTTAAATCATTTTTAATATGATAAATTCAAAACGAACGGTTTTGGACATACAAGATTTTCACCTGACAACGACGAAAACTGTCGCTGGAGTAGTGGGAACGCCACCGTCGCCCCCTGCAATGTTGTGGCCCTCGGCTTGGTACCCTAGACATAATTCGGCCCTTGGGGAAAACTAATTGGGGAACCCTGCTGTAGACTATAACACTCCCACACTACCACACACCACTACAGTAGTTTGTTGTTTTAAGGCAGTATTACTAGGCTCATTTGCATACTGTCAATCCTGCCCTGGGCTCATTTGCCTGTAGGGTTGTGTATGTGTGCCAGTGATTGGACGGAGCATCACAGCTCCTGATGCAAACATCAGGCAAATCTCCTGGGCTCAGTGTGTGTCTGCACACTAGATCACAGTATCCTGACTGACTGTATGATTGATCCTATTGGCGCTGCTTCGGTTTTTCCTTCTGTTCTGGCTGAATGTAAGTCTTCCACATTGACACTAATGGACCTAACAAGTGATTTAATGTTGTTTTTCCTGACTGTACTGAAGGAGTTTATAAAAGACAGATTGTTAAGATTTGATGCTAAACCACTTAAACCCTCTAAGACTAAATTGGACGTGACTTTGGCTCTAGCACCACCTTTTCCCCTCTAGGCCAAGAGAAACAGCCGATCTACAAGATCACATCACGCGTTGGCTAATGTTCCTCCCAGACTACCGTATATATCTATATATGCATAGGGTTTAAGTCAATAATGCCTTCATTTTGTATTACTATTCTCATAATATGATAATGATTGCTCCTTCATATTTCCCAAGACCTGGAAGAAAGTTGACACCTGAGGTACCATGGATTACACATTCAGAGCAGTGACTCACAACCCTGGGATTATAATCTGGAGAATTGAGGTATTTTGACGTTTGAAAATAGACATTTTAAAGGTAGGTTAATTAACTTAAAGGTTAAATCTATAGCTGCTATAGAGCCTTTGTTCAGTAACAGGATGTCTCCCTGTCTCTCCAGCTCTTAAATAAACAGAAAATAAATGTTCAGATAGTTGACAAACTTTCAGCCAACCGGGAGAGAGTAGCCATTTATCATCTTAATTTTGTTCCATTTTTGTATGCCTATTTCTACGTGTCATCACTTCCAATTTCACTTGTTTAATCTGTATCTTGACTGAGTTCTCTATCCTGATGGGATAAAATTAGTATCCCAACCTGAACATTCATTTTCTGTTTAATAAAGAGCTGTAGACACATGGAGACTACTGTCTGTTATTGAACAAACACTCTGGGTATAAGGGGGTACTGCAGGGGGTACAGGAGAAAATGGGAATATGTATTTTAATGTTATGGGTAATGACAAAACATTGACAGTCTTTGTGTGAACCTTCTCATCTGTAAATTGTAAAAGCAAATTACATCAATAACTTGACTAATACAACTGTTATTGAAAAGAAAGCAATGTTTATTTGCCATTATGCCGTTTTATTTTTTAACATATGGGCAATGGAGCTTTTTATTAGCAAAATGCTGTAGTCAGGGGAAGGGGGAACTTGGCTTCAGAAATCACTATAAGGGGTACTGCAGCCAAAAAGGTTTGAGAACCACTGCTCTATATGATTACTAAAAGAAAATAGAGCTATTTAACGTTCATTTTAACTAACGAAAATTACTTACAGTATCCCTATAGCCTACCTTTCAATGCTGATGCAACACTAAAAAACAACTAAGGCCAACTTTACAATTACAACAGTAATGCCTGGAAGATTATAGTGTTTCAGAAAGACTGATTATTAGTTGACTGCTGTTATGTATTACAATCTTTTTAAAGCTTTTTTTTAGGGCTTTAATGCCTTTATATAGTAGGTTGACAGGAAATGGGGAGAGACAGATGGGGAGTGACACACAGCAAAGGTCTTCGGGATTGGGACTCGAACCAGTGACATGCTGTCAGAATACATTGAGCCTAGGTGCCCGGGCCGCTACGCCACGAGTCCAGGCCACATTTATTGCAGTGTTCCAAAGGTACACGGAGTTCCTTTTTGTTGGAAGAAGCAGTAATAAATAATACAACTTTTCTATTTGCTCCATAGAAAATGGAACTTGTCCAAGTACCTGAGAAGTCTTATGGGAACTTTTATGAGGGTGACTGCTACATACTACTCTCTGTAAGTCCTGTGTGTGTGCGTGCATGTGTGTGTGTGTGTGTGTGTGTGTGTGTGTGTGTGTGTGTGTGTGTGCGTGCGTGCGTGCGTGCGTGCGTGCGTGCGTGTGTATTCATGTGGATGTGTTTGTTTTGGCTTATGCATATTTTTATTTTTGCATATTTACAATAGACTTGCTCTGTCAATATGCAGTGCATTTTCTTATGACCTCATCTGGGATCAGTCCTCATGCCAGCTCTTGGGCAGAAACCTCTTATCTCCATGTTTTAACTTTTTGCGTTTCTTAAATTGACACCCTACATCAGGGTTCCCCAATAGGCGGCCCGCGGGCCATTTGCGGCCCGCGGGGGGCTACTGTCAGGCCCCCACCAAACCCAGTAATAATGGTGGTATAAGAGCAGCAACAACACTAGTATATCGTCGTTGTCAGGTGGAAACCTCGTATCTCCAGATTTGTACATTCTTTCGCAAAGTGTAAAGCCCTGCTTCATCATTCAAGGCCGTCTCACAAAAGTAGTGAAAACAGCCGATCTACAAGCACACAACGCCTCACATTTTTTTTAATGGTAAATGCAAAACGAACGGTTTTGGACATACAAGGTTTTCACCCGACAACGACGATATCTGAACTGTCGCTGGAGTATAGCGGGAACGCCACCGTCGCCCCCTGCAATGTTGTGGCCCTCGGCTTGGTACCCTAGACATAATTCGGCCCTTGGGGAAAACTAATTGGGGAACCCTGCCCTGCATGATCATACCACAGCGTCACACAAAAGCATGAAAGGTAACCGATCTACAAGCTGGAAACGCAGTGCTAGGCAACACATTTTGAGCTATATGTTTGGGCATAGTTTTACTGAGGCTACATTACATTTAGGAATGGTTAGGTTTAGACATCGTTTTACTGAGGTCACGTTTATAGGAATAAGGTTAGGTTTAGGCTTTGATTGATTGAAGATTTTAGAAGGTTGCATATAGGGAAAAGTACAGTTTCATGACAGTACAGTTCACTGGTACAAGGTCAACTAAAAGGAGATCCAAGTAACCTTAAGGCTTATTTACACAGGATCCCTTTATGTATCTCATATAACATTGAAAGACAGACGGATAGAATACAGTACTATGCATAGGGTATCGTCAATAAAATAAAATAAAAGAAGCAGTTAAGAAGAAGAGAAAAAAAGGATAGAAAGATTAAACAAAATACAGTGGAAAAGGGGGGGTAAGGATGGGCTTAGTCAATTATTGGTTTCAAGGACGATTTTAAAGGAAGATAGGGATTTGCACTCCTTTATAGGGCTTGCGGTAGGGCGTTCCGCATGTTAGTGGTATAGCAGGAGAACGCTGAAAATGTTTTTTTTTTTATAATTTTTTTTTTGGACACACATTTTCTCAATCAGCTAAACGAGGGAGCCAACACACAAACAGAGAAAACCATCTCTCTGATCTCAGGTCATTTTGACATCTTTAAAAAAAAAAAAAAAAAAATGAAAAACGAAAAAAAGAAATTTCTATACAAAAAACACAAAAGACGTCAAAGACGTCATTGGCACCCAGGACCTTTGAAAAAAAGACGTCAAGAGACGTCATTGGCACTGAATGAGGCATCGAGGACTCCATAGTCAAGGAGGGGCAGAACAAGTGCATATAGTTTTACTGAGGTTACATTTAGGAATAATGTTAGGTTTAGACATAGTTTTACTGAGGTTATAGGTTTAGAAATATACCTGGTGGTATGAATTTGTATGTACTACCCAACCTCTGGCCTCCAGACACACAGACTGGGCAGCAGTGTGACCTATGACCTCCACTACTGGATAGGCCACCTGTCCAGCCAGGACGAGCAGGGCGCCGCCGCCGTCTACACCATCCAACTGGACGAGTTCTTAGGCTCCGCCCCCGTGCAGCACCGCGAGGTGCAGCAGCACGAGTCTGACACCTTCCGGGGATACTTCAAACAAGGACTTATGTGAGTTAATAATACTTAAAACAAGGACTTATGTGCAGTTAAAAAATACTTCAAACAAGGACTTATGTGAGTTAAAAAAAATACTTCAAACAAGGACTTAGGTGAATTAACAATACTTCAAACAATTAAGGAATCATGTGAGTAAAATATACTTAAAACAAGGAATCATGTGAGTTAAAAATACTTCAAACAAGGAATCATGTGTTATTAATACTTCAAATTAGGAATTACGTGAGTTAACAATACTTCAAACGGGGAGTTAATGACTTCAAACAAGGAGTCAATGATTTGCATGTTCTGATCAAAACAAGGCAACCATTGATCCATGATAGCTCCTAATGATAGATTGTTAAAACTCTTTCTCAGCCTGAACGCACTATTACGCAATTTTGCGCAAGAGCCTCCCAGCCGACACGCACTTTTACGCACTTTTTTTTTTTTTTTTTTTTTGAAACTTCAAAGCCTTCCCCAACTTCTGACATTGTTTGGAGTGAACCACATCAAAGGAAAGCCTCAAATCACCAGCCCAAACACAAACCAGCTGTCTCAGATCAGAGAAAATCACATCACATTACCACAACAATCACCAGACACAAGAGCTGTGGGAACCGTCTTGGCATTCTAGCCGAGTGAGAGCAATTGAGATGGCTGATTGATAAAAAGAGAGAGAGAGAGAGAGAGAGACACTGAGAGACACTGTGTGTGTGTGTGTGTGTGTGTGTGTGTGTGTGTGTGTGTGTGTGTGTGTGTGTGTGTGTGTGTGTTTGAGGAGAGGAAAAAAGAGAAAGAGCTAGTATTTTTTTTTTTCAACTTCAAAGCCTTCCCCAACAGCTGACATTGTTTGAGGTGATCATCACAGTAGAGTCTCAAATCACCAGCCCAAACACAACAAACTGTCTCAGATCACAGAAAAACACATCATAATTATATTTACCTTTTGTATAGTCCATCCATAGTTTGTAGTAGTAACAGACAGTAGTAAAAGTAAGAACCATGACGATCCAGTAAAACTTTTTGTAACGGCTGTAGAAGTATAGTCCTCAGTAGTATACTAAAGCACTAAACTAAACCCCCCCCCCCCAAACACATGGCTGATCCTTGCCGTGAATGCCGTACATCCAGCAATCCCAGGCCTGGGGAGGACCAAATCACCATGGTAACACAAGGTAACACAAGCTGATTGGCCACACAATGGTAACCATGGTGATTTTAGTCATTCCAGGGCCCAGGATGAGAGAGAGAGTGTAGCAGACTCTCTATGTCTCTCGACCACTCGCTCTGCCACACCTCTCTCTCTCTCTTGCTCTAATTTCCCTCTCTCTCTTTCTTAGTAAGCGGTCTTTCACTCCCCGTGTCTCTATGTCTCTCGACCACTTGCTCTGCTACACCTCTCTCTCTCTCTTGCTCTAATTTCCCTCTCTCTCTCTCAGTAAGCAATCTTTCACTCCCCGTGTCTCTATGTCTCTCGACCACTCTCTCTCTCTCTCTCTCTCTCTCTCTTTTTCCCCAACAGCTGACATTGTTTGAGGTGATCGTCACAGTAAAGTCTCAAATCACCAGCCCAAACACAACAAACTGTCTCAGATCACAGAAAAACACATCATAATTATATTTACCTTTTGTATAGTCCATCCATAGTTTGTAGTAGTAACAGACAGTAGTAAAAGTAAGATCCAGTGTTGTTGTTGGTAGTGTGAGCCAGGTCTCACAAGCCAAGCTAAAAGAGAGGCGTCAATTGGGTATGGCAAGCTATGGCAGCTCACATACCTTGGCTACAGGGGGAATATAATAAAATGTACTGTAATCGTGCCTGTTGGAAAGGTATGGCAACATGACTGGTGTCTTGCACGCCGGGCCTCGCGCGCGTGAAAGACAGCTTTTTTTTTTTTTTTTTGCCATACCTTTTTTTTGCCATACCTTTTTTTTCGCTGAGCTAAACGCCCTGCTCGATCGGCCGTGGTCCGCGGACCACCGCCGATCGAGCAGGGCGTTTAGCTCAGCGGCGTCAGTTCAGAAAAAGCTAAGGTTGACGCTGGAATGTCTTTACAAGATTAGGAGCATATGTATCACTGACGCTTGGATTCAGCCGTCCTGGGCCCTGGAATGACTAAAATCACCATGGTTACCATTGTGTGGCCAATCAGCTTGTGTTACCTTGTGTTACCATGGTGATTTGGTACATGACCGTCCTCCCCAGGCCTGGGATTGCTGGATGGACGGCATTCACGTAGCAGCAGCCATGTGTATGGTGGGGGGGGTTTAGTTTAGTGCTTTACTATACTACTGAGGACTTGCTGGATGGACGGCAATCACGGCAAGCATCAGCCATGTGTTTTGGGGGGGGGTTTAGTTTAGTGCTTTACTATACTACTGAGGACTATACTTCTACAGCCGTTACGTGATCTGAAAAGTTTTACTGGATCGTCATGGTTCATCGACCAGGCCACCAGGGACCACCGAGCTTTATTAGAATAAACCTTACAGCCGTGATACAAGAGAGAAAGTTGGGGAGAGAGAGATTGATTGATTGATTGATTGATTGATTGATTGAAGACTTTATTAGAAGTTTGCATAGGAAAAGGTACAGTTTCATTCACTGGTACAAGGTCTACTAAAAGGAGATCCATGAAAATACTAGGCTTATTTCCATAGTAAACCATATATCTTATATAACATTGAATGACAGACAAATAGAACACAGTACTATGCAGTAGATATGTAAAGAAAAACAAAAAAGAAAACAGTAAGAGTGCACGTGTGCGTGCGCATGCCCATGTTCGCGTGCACATGCATGTTGCACGTTGCAGAGGGGGGGGGGGGGAGAGAGAGAGAGAGAGAGAGAGAGAGAGAGAGAGAGAGAGAGAGAGAGAGAGAGAGAGAGAGAGAGACAGTGACACAACGTAAACACATGCACGTTGCGTGCTTATTGATGTAAACTCAAGACATGCATCAGACTGCATTCTGAGATAGACAGCGCCGCCGTGTGGATGACAGGCGTGCCTGCATCATAGAGTTATAATATTAGGCCTGCATCCACTGCTATGGACCAGAGCCCTTATAGGTCTATTGTCCACATAACTTGAGGGATTGAGCTGAAATGTGCCTTTATACTTGAAAAGTCTGTAAAACACGTATTTGTTTACCCATTTGTTTGAAAACATACTGCCTGATGCATCATTGAAGCCAAAAATAGAAGGCTGAAAAGAGTTATGTTTGATAGCATCCTTTCGAAAACATGTATTCAGAAAGCTGTTTTGGTGATTACATCGCCTACAAACAGCCCTATTTCTAAACAATAGAAAATGATAGCAACTTACTACTTGGCGGATTTGTAAAGAGGGCGAATTGATCTTTCCATACGTATATGGAAGTTGGTATATTCACAGTAGAATGAATAGATATTCTATTTATTATACTAAAAAGTCGTTTATCTCAAAATGTCTATGCAAAAAGGCTGTTTTGATAGCAAAACAATCTTTATAAAGTTGCCATTTACTAGACTATAGAACAAGATACAGATTTTCTAGTTTGATGTATCGGAAAGAGCGCGAGCAGGCCTTTCCAGTCATATGGGTGTGGTGTGCAATACACTCTACAGACGATGCGTAATCGTCCCCCAAAATGAGTGAAAAATCCGGCAGTAGAGACTTAGAGCCAGATTTAAGGGGGCTGAGAAAGAGTTAAGATTTGATGATTTACAATTTAAACCATCTAAGGCTAAATTGGACATGAGTTTGGCTCTGCACTGCCTTTTACCCTCTATGCCAAAAGAAATAGCCGATCTACAAGTTCACACGTTTGCTAATGTGGCAATGTTGACAACTGTCAACTTTCCGATTCACAGACGGCCACAGATTTATCACATAAACATTGTTTGGGTCATCCTGTCCACAAAGCAGGGAGAACAGAACAAAACATAATATTGCGTTTAAAGTTGTACATTATTTCTAATATTTAGCTGAGTGTTTTCCTGTTGTTAAGCTATAGGAAAGGTGGGGTTGCATCAGGCATGAGACACACAGAGACCAACTCCTACGACATCCAGAGGTTACTGCATGTGAAGGGAAAGAAGAGAGTCACTGCCATGGAGGTGAGCTATGCTGTTAACCCCCTCAATGACCCCCCAGGACCCTCAGGGGTTCAGTAAGGAGGTTCCAGGGGTTCCAGGACTATTCTCCTTTTGCACAAAGTAGTGCATTGCAAGATAGAGGGTGCCAGATCCCTTTTAGTCAACCCTATAGGGGAGAGCGGGGTAAACTGAGACACCGGGTAAACTGAGACACTCCATTTATCTTGGCAATGGAACACATTTGTGGTCATGTGCCCATTATATTTTCAAGCCCTTTGAATTTCCCACTTGCCATGAAGAGAGAAACCTGATAGTGCTGTAGAAAACATGCTTTTTTTCACAAAAATGTGTTTTTTGCATGTAAAAGTAAATTTTCTTGCTGTCACATAATCAACTGTTGTGTCAAAGCAAATTGATGCAGGGACAACATTTTATATCATACATGTTGATGAACTACCAACTTATACATCCATGTGATAGATGCTAGATGGAGATTACCCTGAATTGATAAAATATATCACTTTTCCCAAAATGTGGCTGTGGGGTAAAGTGAGACATTTGCTTCGGGGTAAAGTGAGACACTATCTCACATTAACCCAACATGATAGACATGGAGATAGCTGTAAAAACCTGATTAAAGGGTGTACCAAACTGTTCTCAGTTGATTCTTATGTAATTTTCCCTGTAGATTCCATTTCTGATATATATTTGTATGTACCGTGCATAATTAATGAGATAATTAGCATATTGGACTAAATTTGCTAATTATCTCATTAGTTATGCACAATACAACAATATACTTTGCAGAAATGCATTCTACAGGCGTAATTACATTAGGATCAACTGAGGAAGGTTTGGTAAACCCTTCTATCAACTTTCTATAGGGTTTTTAGTTTTTTCTTTCTGCCCATGTGTCACATTGTTTGACACATGGGTGGAAATGACAGGACAAACCCTATTAAAAGACTTTATGCTATGTACATTTTTGTGTTGTGCATATTTAACCTGGTTAACTGGGTTTTTGTGTTTTTATGGTAGTTTTAAAGTGAAAAAAGTGAGTGGATCACTTTACCCCGTTGATTCTCTGGTCTGTCTCAGTTTACCCCGGTCCTGGGGTAAACTGAGACACAAGACCACTTTTTTTAAAACAATCATATTTTCTCTGCCTTTTGTCTTGAATATGTTCTGATAACTTCCATTGTTAGAAAACATCCCAAATTACTGGTAAATGTGTACATTTTTACTGATATATCTTTTAGTTCGCCTATAGGGGAGAAAATGTAAAAAGTGTCTCAGTTTACCCTGCTCTCCCCTACTATACCACTACTGTTCATCCACAGAGCATTGATTCTAGTTGTTTTCTCCATTAGATTAAAGTGCTTTCTTTTCACTTTTTTCAACTTTTATTACTTGTCAAAATACATTTTATTTGTCTGCCTCATCATTTTTAGTCCAGGCGTTTCGGGCAGTATTTTGATGGAATTGTGCACTTTATGAAAGAAGCATGAAATTTGGCACACAGTTAGAACATGCCATATGGAACATTTTTGGCTATAGGGGCATCGCAGATTTGTCTTGGGAAACTTGTGGGAGCCAATCAAAGTTGGGCTCTCATAGACTTTACTATACAGTACAATAATACAAAAAATAAATATGCTTTAAGTAGCATGTGAGGGGTCAAACTAGGTGTTTTTCGGGATTCTGAATCCAATGCAAACATTTGTTTTGCAGGAAAAACATTCCTTCGGGCTAAAAACGGACCCCATAAAACTATGGTTTAGTGATGAGTCATCACTTTTCAAAGTTTTGTGGCAGCCGTTTCTTGGAAAGGAATGTTTTTCGTGCAAAACAAATGCTTGCATTGGATTCAGAATCCCGAAAAACACAAACGGACCCCATAAAACTATGGTTTAGTGATGAGTCATCACTTTTCAAAGTTTTGTGGCGGCCGTTTCTCGGAAAGGAATGTTTTTCGTGCAAAACAAATGCTTGCATTGGATTCAGAATCCCGAAAAACACCTAGTTTGACCTCACACATTTTGTATTATTGTACTGTATAGTAAAGTCTATGAGAGCCCAACTTTGATTTGCTCCCACAAGTTTCCCAAGACAAATCTGCGATGCCCCTATAGCCAAAAATGTTCCATATGGCATGTTCTAACTGTGTGCCAAATTTCATGCTTCTTTCATAAAGTGCACGATTTTTGCCTGAAACGCTCCCACTATTTACCATCCCAAGTAATAAAAGTTGAAAAAAGTGAAAAGAAATCTAATGGAGAAAACAACTAGAATCAATGCTCTGTGGATGAACAGGAAGTAGTGGTAGGGTGTGACTAAAAGGGATCTGGTGCCCTCTATCTTGCAATGCACTACTTTGTGCAAAAGGAGAATAAGAACTTTATTTATTATTTATTAACTTCACCAATGATGTGTTCATAGGTGAAGATGAGATGTGTTTCTGTTGTAACGTTGTGTTCTATATAGGTGGAGATGAGATGTTGTAACGTTGTGTTCAGGCACGTGCACACATAGACATCAAAGGGGGCTTGAGCCCCTGCCCTTTTATCCGTCTGTAAAAAGTGCCCTCTCCAGACCATGAATGCAGTTTTAAAATTTCAAATGCAAATGCCCTCTTTCCATGCCATACCTGATGGCAGCATTGAAGAGAATTGCCTTGTCCAAACTCTCCTGAATTATGTTGAAAGAATTGCCCTCTCTGTGCTAGAAATCCATGCCATACGTTACATCTCCAGTATTCACTTGATTATGCTTAGTTCAGTGTGGTGTCACAAGCACCGAAAATAGCCGACCTCCAAGCTCACAACGCGTCGCAGCGCGACGCGTTGTGAGCTTGGAGGTCTGCTATTTTCGATATTTACACCAAAAGGCCCTTTGAGAAATGTCAGCCCCTGCCTCTCTAACATTCTCTGGTTGTGTTCACAGGTGGAGATGAGCTGGAACAGCTTCAACACTGGAGATGTGTTTGTGTTGGACTTGGGGAAGACTCTGATCCAGTGGAACGGACCGGAGAGCAACAAACAAGAGAGACTGAAGGTATCGCTTCTACTGAAAACTGTTTATAAAGCTACTATGTCTGCAGGTGTAATGACAGTGACAATATCGTCACTGTCGGGCAGAAACCTTGTATCTCCAAGTTACACATTTGTACATTTTAGGTAAAGTAAAGCCCTGCTTCATTATACAAGACTGTCGCACAAAACGCCTCGCGAAGAGTCGCGACTTGTGCTCGGCTATTTTCACTATTTTAACTCATTGAGTGCCTATCCCGAATTAGTTCGGGATATATTATCGCATCCCAGAGTGCCTATCCCGAACTAGTTCGGGATATTAAAAAAAAAAAAAAGAAAAAAAAAAAAAAATTTTTTTTTTAATTTTTTTTTGAATTTTTTTTTTTGGACCCCATCAAATCTAGTGAACATGATTTCAATCGCGATTTTGCATGTTCCACCCCCATACAACCCCATCTAACATACAGGGCAGCCATGTTTGTTTACATAACATGTAAAACATTAGCCATAAATTATAACTTCCAGTAGAGGGTGCTAATATGCGGAGGTTACGTCTCTCCTGGAGTTATAACGCAGAGTAAAATAGCTCTCGCTGGTTGAGCCTCCATGTCCCTAATCGCCTCAAAACATGTTTAAATCATGAAGTTGCTCACCTCATCGTCGAAACAGCTTTATATCTACCGATGAGCCCACTCGTTGGCATGTGTTAGTCCATATGTTTCTAATAAATTAATGTTTACTAAAACTTCTTTGAGTCTCATCGCTTTCCTTGTTTTTGAACTGCTTGGGTAAAATGGCCGAACATATCACGCGAGATGAGTAAAAGCCTGGCTACGCGAGGCTACATATCACGTGACGTTGATTGCCGTTGCGATTTGCTCATACTAGGACATGACGTTTTTGTATGCGGAAGTATTCCAACGTTCTGTAGTTCTGAAGCGCTCTGTATGCGGAAACATTCCGACGAGGAAACGCGAGTCTCAGAGAAGTTTTAGTAAACATGAATTTATTAGAAACATATGGACTACTAACACATGCCAACGAGTGGGCTCATCGGTAGATATAAAGCTGTTTCGACGATGAGGTGAGCAACTTCATGATTTAAACATGTTTTGAGGCGATTAGGGACATGGAGGCTCAACCAGCGAGAGCTATTTTACTCTGCGTTATAACTCCAGGAGAGACGTAACCTCCGCATATTAGCATCCTCTACTGGAAGTTATAATTTATGGCTAGTAAAACATAATGGCGATTATCTCAAGAATGCCTGAACGGATTTCCAATCAGATTTTTTTGTTTGAAAGCTTTGAACAAACTGCACAAATCCACTCCAATGCAATCCAGGATTGCATTGGATTTTTTAGAGCTCATTCTTCTCTGTTTTTTTCCCATGCATGAGGTGTGCAAGGTTTAATCATGGCTAAGTTGACGAAAATAAGGCTTCTAAAATGCTTGGTAGCCAATAGCTAACTTCAAGCTAACTTCAACCTCTTCCTGTACATGCACAAAGGAAAGTGTTCAGGCAAGTCATGGCTGCAGGGCTTCTGCATATACCAGCATATCTCTATGGGATTTTCTATGGCCACTGGGCGCCCTCTAGTGGTGAAAGGGGTGGCACTAAATGAGTTAAATACAAAACGAACGTTTTTGGACATACAAGGTTTCCACTCGACAACAACGATGATATCGTCTCTGTCGGGTGGAAATCACATATTTCCCAATCTGTTACTTTCCAGGATTAAAAAATAGAAAAAAATCACACCAGTGTGAAGTGAGTGGGATGGGGCAGGACATACGTACTTACAGACAAAGCCAGATGTAGGAGCTGTTAGCAGCGCTCAAAAACAAAAAGCAGATCAAGTGGGGCATTCATTAAAAGGTTAAAATATGGAGAGGTTTCTGCCTGACAGCATAGTATGTAGGCCTACATATACCGCGTAGTAAACTAAAATATCTCGTACTCTTATGTACCTGCTCACAAGTAACATGCGTGTGTGCGTACGTACGTACGTACGTACGTGTGTGTGTGTGTGTGTGTGAACACAGAGTTTTTACATTGATTGATTGATTGATTGATTACTTTAGTTTGCAAAAAGGTACACTGGTAGTACACTGGTATACAACAATGATGCTAAAAGCATAACAGAAAAGGCAGTCAGAAAGGGCTTGTTTCCATTACAGTTTATAGTTTACAGTTTAGGCATTTACCAGACGCTTTTAATCCAAAGCGACTTACAATAAGCAGGTAATACATCACTATAATAAACAAGATAATATGTCAGTACATCAACAGCAATATAACAAATGCAATGCCATTGTGCTCCTCTGCATTCAGTTGATGGAGTATGACTTGCTATGCCTTCCATTCCATTCCCAGGGCATGTTGTTGGCCTGTGACGTCCGCGACAGGGAGCGGGGCGGCCGGGCAGAGATCGGGGTGATCGAGGGGGACGCGGAGGGCGACGCCCCTCCTCACCTCATGGAAATCCTGAGCAGCGTTCTGGGAGCGAGGACGTCTGAGCTGAGCAGTGGAACTTGTGACCAAACAGCTGACCACGAACAGCTGGCTCTGCTCACCCTGTACCAGTGAGTAGAGCTGTGTCTATGTCCTTAAATGACAGCCAAAAACGTCAACTTTATTGAGGGTATGTGCATGCATAAATGAATGGCAAATCGAGTGGCAAAGTGAGTTTAACATCGTTTAACTTCGCTTAACGCAATCAGATAGGACTTTTCTGTTTGGATGTATGTGCTGTCAAGGCCAGAAAGTAGTTTTTTCTTTTGCCACCCAGTAGGCATAACTTCCGGGTATGATGATGTCACTCGTTGAAAGAATTGCCCTCTCTGTGTAGAATTCCATGCCGTACGCCTCATATCCAGTATTGACTTGATTATGCTTAGTTCAGTGTGGTATCAAGCGCCAAGAATATTTCGATATTTTCACCAAAAGCCCTTTTAGAAATTACAGCCCCTGCCTCTCTAACATTCTCTGCACGTCCCTGATGTTCAGTGTGACTGATGCTGAAGGTCAGATGAAGATCACAGAAGTTGCCACCAGACCGCTGGTTCAGGACCTCTTAAATCATGACGTGAGTTTTATGTGTTTACAGTTTAAACTTTACTTTATATACCAGTGTTAATTTTGACGGCACATTTTACTTTCGTTTTTAGTCGTGGTTCTTTGAATAGAATTCCATTTAGTTTCTGCCATATTTTAGTCTAGTTTTAGTTGAATAAATATCATAAGATTTTAGTCGACTAAATCAACAGTTGATTTTGTGAGATGTCGTTGTAATGCCTGATTTGTAGACTGGCCACCAAAATAGCCGATCTACAAGCTCAGACACGTCGCGACACCAAACACGCAGCCAAGCATAAAATGTCTTAGTTCTATTGAATCTCCGCTAGATTTTCGTCTAGTTTTAATTTGTTGACATAATTGTCAATATATTTAGTCATGGTTTTTGTCATCATAGCGTTGCTTTTATTTAGTTTTCATCAGTGAAAAAAAGGTAGTCAACGAACATTTCTGGTCATAGACGAATTTAACACTGCAATGGTATCACTGGTCAACAGAAAATAGCCTATCTACAAGCTTGTAGATCGGCTTTTTCTGCTGTACTACACCGTTGTACGATGGAGCATGAATTAAGCAAAAATAATTTGCATGTTGGTACTGTACGACATCTAAATCTTTCCAGGACTGCTACATCTTGGATCAAGGAGGGCTGAAGATCTTTGTCTGGAAAGGGAAGAAAGCAAGCAAGGCTGAAAGGCAGGCAGCCATGTCCAGAGCTCTGGTAAAATGAACAATGTTCTGGGTTACGTAATGTTTTATGTCCAACACATTTTAGGTCAAAATGCTTCTTCTTCTCCCATTGCATGCACTGGCGTTTGTTAACTGTTGTTTGGTGCACCGGTATGATCGGTACGCCTGAAACTCATCCTGTGAGAAAGGCTCTGCAAAAACTAAGCGTGATTAAAATGCGTAATTTCTTTTAATTGCGTTAATTCTCTGTAATTAATTAATCTAAATTAATCCGTTAAAGTCCCAGCCCTAATTTTGACATGTTTCACCTCCTGAGAATTTGCGTCATAACGTTATGATGACTATCATCATCACAGGAGTTCATTAAAACAAAGAAGTACTCCATCAGCACCAACGTGGAGACGGTGAACGACGGGGCGGAGTCAGCTCTGTTCAAGCAGCTGTTCCACACCTGGAGGTCCAGGGACCAGAGCCAGGGTCTGGGCAGGGTCCACACCAGGGGGAGAGTGGGTATGTTTACACTTTTTACATCCATCCATCTTCAATGGCATTCGGCGCAGCCAGATATGCAGCGTTCCAGCGTCGTAACCCCCATCCACTCCCATGTTAACAATTTTGCTGCCATTTTAAACATAGCTGTAGTAAGCAGCTGCCAAATTGTCCTTACCTTTTAACGTGGGCACGCGCACGCATCGTGCACAATCTGTGCGCGACTCATCTAGTAGACGAGTAGACTCGGTGACAGCTTTCGAATAAAGAAAACCCCATTGAAATAGACATATCCGTTGCCACGCTGTATCCCTGCTTATCCGCCAGTGTTTACATGAAAAAACATTGAAAAAAGCCAGCTGTGCGCTATGGTAACACGTGGACACGTTCGGGCACAAAACGCACGATATGTGCGGGGATCATTATCCAGGCGTGTAGAGACTGGATCAAAGTTTCCAAACGCAAAAATCAGATTGAAAAACGAGCTTTCCATCGCCGAGTAGCTTTCCTCTTCTGTTACAATGTAAACCAATGGAGGCGGGACTATGGCCCAGGCTCAGACCGGATACGGAAAGCTAGATCCGGTCCAAACGGGAAATACGACCGGATACAGTTAGGGGCGGGCCTAAAGTCTCCGAAATGGATATATATAGCGATCATACTTTTAATCGTTTCATAATGATTAAAGCTAATTAAATTTCCGGGAACGACGGGCATCGCAGAGAGGTACAGCGGGAAATCCCCGGTTTCGACGGGGATCGCAGAGTATGAGTTAAGGGAAAAAATATGGAATTAGCGTTAGGACGATGACCGAAGCATCATTGAGCCGTTACGGGATTGTGTGCACCAAGCTTGTATTCAATGCATGGGGTTCAGCACTGCTCAACTGTCACCCGGTACACACTAACCAATGGGACAAACCTAAACACCGGAAGAACGTCACTTTGTTTACACTGGAAGTGTCTACAAAGTGCTGTTTAGCCGCTCAATTGTCAAAGTTCAAAGGAGCGGACGGAAATGCCGCTATAGGCAGCGTCATTCCAATCGTAACAAGCCTAATGTGTGGCCATGCCCTTAGGGGCAGTTCCAGCAGAGAGCTCCAAACTTCCCTTTCCAAAGCAATAATAGTCATTTACTCCTGGAGGATCCCGAGGTGTTCCCAGGCCAGTGTGGAGATGTAATCCCTCCATCTGGGCCTTGGTCTGCATCTGCCAGGGGGTCCTCTCCTCCCAGTGGGACCTCCCTATAGGGAGACGCTCTGGAGGCATCCATATTATATGCCTGAACCACCTAAGCTGGCTCCTTTCCAAGTGAAGAAGCAGCGGTCTACTCTGAGTCTCTCGCAGATGATAGGGGCTAGTTTCAAGTCGCAGCCAGACACCTGTAAGTGCTCTTTTAGAGCGGTTTTAAACGAGAGTAGGGAATCACACTCCTTCAAGACTTCTCATTTCTGTGGTATAGCAGGAGAACGGATTTAACCCCTTTTTTGAATTGATTTCTGGAGCTCCCTCTGGTGTTGTGATCATGGACATCTTTGAAGTTTTTGAAGTAGTTTGACAGGTATATGGGGGTCTTAAGGCTCATGCACATTCCAGGGTGGAGTGAGCAGCTATCACCACAGTGTAGTTTTCTAAAGTCAGAAAACTACAACATTACTCCATTAGCCATGGAGCCTTTTTGTGCAAGGCAAAGAATGATTCGATGTCTATTAGTCAGGTCATCGGGTCATTCAAGAAAAAGGTGCCACAGCACATGGAGGAGGAGGAGGAGAACACGCAATCAACGTTTGACTTACTTTTTATTTTTGCCTTTTTCTAATTTAGGCCTATATGCCACAATTAATCTTTTTTTTTACAGCCGATATCACTCAGGAAAAGTTCGACGCCACTCTGATGCACGTGATGCCAGAGGTGGCAGCACAGGAACGCATGGTGGACAACGGTGACGGACAGCTGGAGGTATGACTGATCATCTAATCTAGATTTAACCCTAGACTTTTAGTTGACCAGATTGTCTTGGGCTCAATTACAGTTTTCGCTCCAAAAGTCTTCAGCGACAATAGCAATACGCTCACAATGCATTGTGAGTGAGCTTGTCAATCGGCTACAGAACAGTGTAGGGTATTTTCAATTTTCCCACTATGATGAACAGCCGCTCTAATAGGCCTAATATGATTGCGACCGTAGATTGCATTTAGTATGAAAACCTGCAGATCATGTCTGTCTGTCTGTCTGTCTGTCCGTCCGTCCGTCCATCCGTCCCTCAGTGCGTTACGTCTCATGTCACGCTTTATAAATGGCCAAGACATCTCCATACATGGAGCTGGCCAATACCTCGACATCTGACCTCACAGGCTGTAGATATGAATATAGCTGACCTGTTCTGACATCTCAATGATGACTCAACCATCCAGATTAATAGTTTAACTCCTGCTTCTTAACTGTGCCGTATTAGGAAGCTCTATGTTTCAGCGCAACGTCGCTTCCCGCTCTTAGGGCGTCTTACTGGCAATAATAATAACCAATAAGATTCCCTAATCGGGAGATAAGCGACCGCCAGGTCGCATACACAAACTTTAGAACGTAATAATAATAATAAACTTTATTTGTATAGCACCTTTCATGACATGAAATGCAGCTCAAAGTGCTTTACAGAGCAGAAATGATGATGCACTAAACAGGTGTGGAGGATTGAGAACCTGGAGCTGGTTCCTGTGGCGGCAGAGAGCTATGGATACTTCTACGGAGGAGATTGTTACCTGCTGCTCTACACCTATGAGGTCCACGGCCAGAGGAACTATCTACTCTACATATGGCAGGTAGCTGTGAACATCTAGCACAGTGGTTCTCAACCTATTCAGGCCGTGACCCCTAAAATAATCATATTTTAACTGGGACCTCCCCCCACCCCCTCCACCCTGACGAGCACTAAGAGTTGAATAGCCGATCTACATGCACACAACGCACAATGGCGCTGTGAGCATGTAGATCGTCTATTTTCACAATTTCTGCCTCTAATATTTTACAATTTGGCCAATGTTTAAGTTGTCATTTTAGAGGTATTAAAAAGTCCTGAAATTGTCACTTTAGAAATGTGCAGATACCCTCGGTACACTTAAACTTTGTGTTGGTTTGTTTACTGTTGAGAGAGAAAACAATGTTGCACATTAAGCTAATAATTTGGGGACGACCCACTGGTTGAGAACTACTGATCTAGCATATCTCGCTCACATTCACAGTCATGTGGTTCATGCCTATAGCCAGGGGTGCACATTTTTAGGTCTAGTATACTCAGGGGAGCACCCTAAAATTTTGCAGAATATTTGACGATTTGTTTTATATACAAATATATATAGAAGGCTACAATGCAAGTTTCTGCCTGGTAGTTATTGGGTTGATTTCCGGGTATACAGTATAGGCCTACTCCTTCACCCATGGATCAAAGTTCTCAGTCGCTACCACTGATTTCAGTCATTTGGATTCCATAGAAGCCAGCATGTTTTCTATGGAAGCATGTTGCGAAAATAGCCCATCTACAAGCTCTCAATGTGCCTGCGATGCTTTTTGTTTCACTGTCATCGCGCATTACTGCCCGGGAGTCATAGTTGTTTTGTTCCAGGGTCGGCATGCCTCCCAGGATGAGCTGGCGGCCTCTGCCTTCCAGGCGGTCAACCTGGACCAGAAGTACGGCGGTCGACCTGTGCAGGTCAGACTGACCATGGGCAAGGAGCCCCGCCACTTCATGGCCATGTTCAAGGGCAGAATGGTCATCTTTGAGGTACGGTATACTGTACATCAGTAGTTCTCAGATGTATTTGTGCCAAGGACCCCCAAATCGATATGCATTTGGACGCAAACCCCCCTCATGGCCCTTGTATATGCACAAAGCCAATCAGATGGGGGGCATAAACGGGCTCACCGGATTCGTGAGCTTCACAAGACATTTCAGCCTGCCAGACTATAAACGGGCCAATCTCCATGATTGGTCACGTTTCACATGACATCATAATATCTTACTATAAAACGGGTGGAGCGGGCGCAAACCTCTAGTCAAAAACAATGGAGCTTGTTGCACAAAAACAATTTTCACCCACTGTGTTTTCACCCACCCGTAAACCTGTGAAGGGACAATGATAAGGACCAGTCTGGTTATGATTGTGGTCTGGTCTCTTTTATAGGGGGGCACGTCTAGAAACTCTGCATGTGACCCGGAACCACCAATCAGGTTGTTCCAGGTGCGCGGCAGCGACCCGTCCAACACCAGGGCGGTGGAGGTGCCGGCGCTCACCGCCTCGCTCAACTCCAACGATGTCTTCCTGCTCCAGAGCCAGTCTGGGATCTATCTGTGGTATGGCAAGGTATGATCTATCTGTGGTATGGCAAGGTATGATCTATCTGTGGTACGGCAAGGTATGATCTATCTGTGGTATGGCAAGGTATGATCTATCTGTGGTATGGCAAGGTATGATCTATCTGTGGTACGGCAAGGTATGATCTATCTGTGGTATGGCAAGGTATGATCTATCTGTGGTATGGCAAGGTATGATCTATCTGTGGTACGGCAAGGTATGATCTATCTGTGGTATGGCAAGGTATGATCTATCTGTGGTATGGCAAGGTATGATCTATCTGTGGTATGGCAAGGTATGATCTATCTGTGGTATGGCAAGGTATGATCTATCTGTGGTATGGCAAGGTAGGTTACATGATCTATCTGTGGCAAGGTAGGTTTACATGATCTATCTGTGGCAAGGTAGGTTTACATGATCTATCTGTGGCAAGGTAGGTTTACATGATCTATCTGTGGTAAGGTAGGTTTTGATTGATTGAAGCGTTTATTAGCAGTTTGCAATAGAAAAGAGTAAAAGGTGATCCTAGTAAGCTTTGCGGCTTATTTACATAGGAACCACTATCTATATAACTATGTATCTATGTATCTCATATAACATTGAAAGACAGACGGATAGAACAGAGTACTTTGCCTAGGATAACATCAATTACAAAGCAGAAAAGAAAATAATAAAAAACAGGGCGATAAAAACAATAATCTATTTACAAGTCACTAGTAGCAGCCGTCTGAAGGTGACTTTTCAGACCGATTTTGAAGGAGGCTAGGGATTTGCACTCCTTTAAGGCCTGCGGGAGGGCGTTCCACATGTTGGTGGTATACTGTAGCTGGAGAACGAATGCCTTTTATAGTGTTAAATCTGGGTTGAACATGATTAGTGGAGCTACCTCTGGTGGTGTGATCGTGGACATCCTTGACATTTTGGAAGTAGTTTGTCAGGTACATGGGTATCTTGGAGGTGTAGTGTATCTTGTACACCAGGACCATTGCAAGATGCTGTACTCTGTCAGCTGCTGTAAGCCACCCCACGCTTATGTAGTGATAAGCGGTGAGGTGGGCCCGGTTTGATATGCATGAAGACTGATTTTGAGGTTAAATGTGAAGGCACCCTAGGGCAGTGGTTCTCAACCTTTTCAAGCCGCGACCCCCAAAATAATCATGTTTTAACTGGGGACCCCCCCACCCTGCACAAGCACTTGGAATTGTAGGAGTTGGCAATGCCTCGATCTATAGGCCTACCATTGTTGTTGCGAGGCGTTGTGAGCATGTAGATCGGCTATTTTCACAATTTCTACCTCTAATATTTGACAATTTGACTAATGTTTGACCAGAGGTACTAAAAAGGTCTTTAAAGTCGCTAAATTGTCACTTTATAAATGTGCAGATACCCTGTATACACTTATACTGTCTGTTGGTCTGTTTACAGTTGAGTGACCACTTAATAAAACAGACCTGAGTTAAACTGTACTTGGTGTGATCTTTTTCAGCCTACAGTACATGAAGTCTCTTCACCTAAAAAAATGCTGATCTATAAGCCGATCTACAAGCTCACAACGTGTCACAAGGTGACGTGTTGTGAGTGTGTCAATCTGCTGTTTGTCGGTGAAGAGACTTGGTGGTGATGCGTTGTGAGCTTGTAGATCTGCTTTTGTTGAATGTTCTTCCCAGAATAGGGATGCTGGGGTTCAAGTGGTTAAACACCAAATATAAAAGTTATTTTCAATCTCTCCTAATAATGGAAACAGATATTAAGAGACTGTAACAATGTAATTCAGGGGGGCTGTGGATGAACCAGTTATTTAGAGAGGTGACCTGAGTTTTGAGAACCCAACCTGTGGTTCAGGACCCCCAGGGGGGTCCCCAAATTATTTTGGGGGGTCCCCAGATGATTAACCTAATGTGCAATGTTGTTTTCTCACTCAACAGTAAACAAACCAACATAAAGTTTAAGTGTACAGAGGATATTATCTGCACATTTCTAAAGTGACAATTTAAGGATTTTTTAATCCTCTAAATGTCAAATTAAACATTGGCAAATTTGTCAAATATTAGAGGCAGAAATTGTGAGAATAGACTATCTACATGCTTACAACGCCTCGCGTTGCCTAGGCCCTGGGACCCCAGAATGAGGGCCCAGGGGGGTCCATCCCCCCTGGGACCCCCAGAATGAGGGCCCATGGGGGGTCCACCCCCCCTGGGACCCCCAGAATGAGGGCCCTGGCCTGCCTTATCATCACCAGGGGTCCAATGGAGATGAGAGAGCCATGGCCAAGGAGGTCAGCTCTGTGATTGGAGGAGGAAACCCAGACTCTGCTGAGACGGTGGCCGAGGGTCAGGAACCCGCAGAATTCTGGGAGCTGCTGGGAGGGAAAGGTCCCTATGCTAATGATAAGAGGTACAGTGTGTTAATTAATATACACCGAGCGAATGTCTGTCTGTCCGATGTCTGCCCAATATACACACATGCTGACATCACTGATAAATGTGGAGATGACTGACATCACTGATACGTCTGGGTTCTCCACCATTATTCTGAGACTTCTACATTCAATCCCTCATATGGTCGTTGTCGGGTGAAAACCTGTATGTCCAAAACCATTCGTTTTTTATATCATTTATAAAAATGAACTAAACTAGTGAAAACAGCCGATCTACAAGCACACAACGCCTCGCACCGCAAGGCGTTGTGTGCTTGTGCTTGTGTGCTTGTTTCTGCCCGACACGGCCGACAGTGACGATATACTGCATGTGCACACCCCATAACCCAAACTGCACATAATTCGGAGCACATACAGTATGTTTGAACAGGCAAGGACTACTATGTTAATATAACTATGCTAATGATAAGAGGTACAGAAGAAGAAGTATGTGTGTGTGTGTGTGTGTGCGTGCGTGCGTGCGTGCGTGCGTGCGTGCGTGTGTGTGTTTATGCGTGTGTGTGCACTTGCATGTGTGTGTGTCGCTCTCCAGACTCCAACAGGCCGTGTTAGACCACCAGCCACGTCTCTTTGAGTGCTCCAACAAGACGGGTCGTTTCCGGGTGAGCGAGGTGACCCAGTTCACCCAGGATGATCTCAGCCAGGATGACGTCATGCTGCTGGACACATGGGACCAGGTGACTGACCACTGGTGACCACTGCATGGTGACTGACCGCTGGTGACCACTGCATGGTGACCACTGCATGGTGACCACTGCATGGTGACTGACCGCTGGTGACCACTGCATGGTGACTGACCGCTGGTGACCACTGCATGGTGACCACTGCATGGTGACCACTGCATGGTGACTGACCGCTGGTGACCACTGCATGGTGACCACTGCATGGTGACCACTGCATGGTGACCACTGCATGGTGATCGACCGCTGGTGACCACTGCATGGTGACCACTGCATGGTGACCACTGCATGGTGACCACTGGATGGTGACCACTGCATGGCTGGTCAATGACATTTGATCAAAGTCACACCTAGCACACCTGCCAAGGGGGAACTTCAGTTTTCAGCTTCACCCAGCTGAGTGCTGCCCACAGAGGAGCATGTAGGGGTTAGGTGTCTTGCTCTTCAACACATTGTTGGCCTGGAATCGTACCTGCAACAACCAGGGGCTCTGGTTCCTCAGGCAGGCTCCATAACCACTCAGCTATGGCTGCCCCATAACAACTTCACACTCCCCCTAGGGCCAAGGTTCCAAAACTGAGGGTCAGGGGGATGCCCAAATGAGGTCCCCAGATGATTTTAATTAAATTAATTAATGTGGAACATTGTTTTCTCACTCAACAGTACACACACCAAAATCAGTTGCTTACTTAGTTACTTTAATCCCTGTAACATACATACTACATATTGTGAAATATTACTCACTTGTAGTTGAGTAATATTTGACCAAGGCCATCTATACTTAAGACTCAAGTCATCACTGTCGGGCAGAAACCTTTTCAAATTTGCATGTTTTTTTGTTAAGTAAAGCCCTGCTTCATCATACAAGACTGTTGCACAAAACTAGTGAAAATAGCAGATTTACAAGCACAGTGCGAGGCGTTGTGTGCTTGTAGATCGTCTATATTCACTATTTCGCTACTATGTTTAAAATGATAATACAAAACGAACGGTGGGTTGAGTATGTGGTCTCCTTATGCAGGTGTTCCTGTGGGTGGGTCAGGAGGCCAACGAGGTAGAGAGGAGGGAGGCGGTGGTGACCAGCCAGGAGTACCTGAGGACCCACCCGGGGTCCAGGGACCCCCACACCCCCATCCTCCTAGTGAAGCAAGGCTACGAGCCCCCCACCTTCACCGGCTGGTTCACCGCCTGGGACCCCTCCAAGTGGAGTGTGAGTACAAGTTACTATACTTCGTTTAGCGTGTCCCGAATGTCCCACATCTTACTGGGGTCTCTTAATAAGTAGGCATGACAGAATAGTGGATTTGATATCAAGAGATATCTCTTCCATCTTCCGGTCCTCCATCATGCTATATAAGCATTCTACTGTGAAGCCGAGCATGTTTAGCCTGTGCAACGATGATTCTGTGTTCTCTAACATTTCAGCTGTTGTAAATGAAAACCATAGGGAGGTGTTCAGGTCGGCTGTACCTTTGATTACAGCTTAGAGGAAGCTTTCTTAACCAAAGAGTTAAAATATCATCAGCTGGAGCAGACTATCTCACAGCTAGGTTAAACGTTTGTTTTTTTTATCTTTGGGAGCCTAGGGCACGTGCATGCACAAGTTGGTTGTAAGGGGCCTTCAAATGGCCGGCCTCTTCAAAAGGAAGGCCAAACAATCCGTATCAGCTATTATAGGAAGCTGCTCAATTTGAAGGAGGCGTGGTTTCCTAATTGTCTGCTGTGTTTGACATGTACTGTATGCCAACAGACAGTATTGTATGTATGTAACAATGTTCTGCCCTACATGTACTTGGTAACTGGCTGTTTTCCTAATGAAGGCATTCTCGTACTTCTTCTGCTTATATGGACATGAATAAACATTCTCTCTGTGTGTGTGTGTGTGTGTGTGTGTGTGTGTGTGTGTGTGTGTGTGTGTGTGTGTGTGTGTGTGTGTGTGCGCGCGCGCGCGCGCAGTTTGTCACTATAACGGACATAAAAAATATTGTATTTTTCAGGATGGAAAGACCTACGAAGAACTGAAGAAGGAGTTGGGAGATGTAACATCTCCAATACAAATTGTAAATGTAAGAACAACATAATTCATTTTTAAAGCACATTATTTAATAGAATAAAGCTTTTGCATTATGATGATTAATTCATCCCAGCAAATAGAAAACGCTTGGGAACAACAACAAGCATTACAGTGCTGTAGAACCAACCGTGACCCCATGCCATGGCCTTTCCTCTAGCACCACCCATAGGCCAAGATATGCATGTGCACACAATGCATATATCTCAAAAAGTAACTTGCATTCATGCTTCCTGATTAAGACCTGGAATTATTTTATACTTTATTGAAAAATAGCAGATAAACAAGCTCACAGCGGGGAAATCTCGCTCTTTCGACAACGCAACATTTCGACAACGGAGCGTCGGCAGGTTAGCGACTCATCCCACGGAGGTTAGGGTTAGGTTTGGTGGGGTCCACCCTATGTTCCCCAGGTTCTATGTTCCCCTCTATGTTCCCCACCTCACAGCATTAGTTTTAGTGAGGTTAGGGTTAGGGTTAGGTTTAGGTGGTAAGGAAGTGGGGAACATAGAACCTGGGGAACATAGGTACGGTCCCGGTTTGCTTGTCGAAAAGATGACATGTAGAAACAGCGACACGCTCCCCTCACAGCGAGCTTGTAGATCTGCTATTTTTTATTAGTTAAAGCATAAAATAATGGTTAAAGTAACAATGTGTAATAATGCGTTCCAGGTCTTAATGGGTTGACCTTTCCACTACAGTGCCAACCGCCGTCCAAAATGCCCCTTCTGCACTCAAGACATGTCATATTCTACTTGTCACACTGCCATACCATACTGTATGCTGATCACATACATACAGTACATTCATTCTCCCCAGGGGAAATATGAAAAGCTCCACCGGCTGTCTGTCTGTCCGTCACGTCACACTTTTGCCCCTACTCTATCTCTGTCACCCATGGCCCTATCGATGCCAAACTTTGCACACTCACTCATTGGAGGGCAAATCACAACCTCCAGCCCTGATATCCCACATGGCCCTCTTCTAGCGCCACCATCAGGCTGATTTTTGTAAATCACATTTTTGGACACTGCTCCTACACATTTTGGCCAAAAATCACACAAAGCGGTGCAAAGTATCTCTATGTCTTCAACATGGATCTGTCCCATTTTTCCCATATTCCCTCCTGATTGGCTCCAATTGCCTTCTAAAGTTTGTGCATGTGACGTGACAGTCGCTTATCTCCCGATTAGGGAGTCTTACTGGTTTAATGCAATTATATTGGACTTTTCTGTTTGGATGTGGGCTGTCAAGGCCAGAATGTATTCTTTTGTCAATCATTAGGCGTTCCCGAATTCCCGCAGAACTTCCAGGTATTATGATGATGTCACACGCATACCCTCTATTGTCAAATGTTACGTAAGAAAGAGGCAAACATTGTGAAAATAGTCAAACTGCGTAAGCTCACAAAGCCGAGGCATTGTGAGCTTGTAGATCAGCTATTTTCTCAATATTTATCTGAGGAACTAAATGGAATGCTTCAACTCCTACAATTCCATGTGCTTATCAGGGTGTGGGGTGAGGTCCCCGGTTCAAATATGATAATTTTGGGGGGTCAAGGCCTGAAAAGATTGAGAACCACTGCTCTGAAACGAACCTAAATTCAAAATCATACTACAGGACCAGGACTGTGATCCAAGTGAGTGCAGTTACCAGCTTTACCCACCGGAGGCTCTGGTCAACAAACTTGCCAGTGAGCTTCCTGATGGCGTTAACCCTGCTGATAAGGAGGTACTCCTGTGTGTGTGTGTGTGTGTGTGTGTGTGTGTGTGTGTGTGTGTGTGTGTGTGTGTGTGTGAGAATGCACACTATAATAATTATGATACCCCCTAGAAGCAAAATTTTAGTTAAAAATGTATATATTCAAAGATTAGCAATAGCACACATTTTCAGGACTTTTCAAGAATAGCAGATCTACAAGCTTGCAGCGCTGCACTCGGTACCGCGCTGGGAGCTTGTATATCTGCCATTTTTCAATAGCTAAAGTATAAAATAATTAAGGCCCCGCCACCTTGGGCCCTAGTAACACAGTCCCACTTTCTCCCCTCTTGTGACGCCCCTGTGGATGGGTACTCTGTATGGACTGGTTGTAACGGTACATCTCTAGTTCAAGAGGTTAAATGTGATGATTTTAATCATCATGTTTTTCAGAAACACCTGTGTGACTCGGACTTCACCCTGGTGTTTGGAATGAGCAGAGAGGAGTTTGAGCGTCTGCCTCAGTGGAAACAGCTGAACGTCAAGAAAAACAACGGCATGTTTTAATTTAATATGCTCCTCTGTTATGATTATACTTACTGTACAGCAGTAGTTTTCCCCAAGGGCCGAATTATGTCTAGGGTACCAAGCCGAGGGCCACAACATTGTGGCGGTGGCGTTTCCGCTACTCCAGCAACAGTTCAGATATCGTCACTGTCGAGCAGAAACCTTGTATCTCCAAGTTTCAAATATGTACGTTTTTTGGTAAAGCAAAGCCCTGCTTCATCATACAAGATCGTCGCACAAAACTAGTGAAAACAGCAGATCTACAAGCACTAGATCGGCTGTTTTCACTAGTTTAGTACATTTTTTAATTTAGATGATACAAAACGAACGGTTTTGGACATGCAAGGTTTCCACCCGACAACGACGATATACTAGTTTTGTTGCTGCTCTTATACTACCATTATTACTGGGGTTGGTGGTGGCCAGACAGTAGCCCCCCGCGGGCCGCAAATGGCCCGCGGGCCGCCTATTGGGGAACCCTGCTGTACAGTAAGTATAATCATAACAGAGGAGCCATGGGCCAGTTGATAAAATGACATTACTTGATAACCTCTTTTATTTGCTTTATTTCCACATAACTTAAGACAAGTGCAATGTGCATTATTTTATGGCTTGGAATTCCATTTATATTCTGTCAATGACCCAATTTGTAATCAAAGTAATTTGCTACATTCTCATTTTAATAATTCTGTGCAATTAGCATATTCCACACAAACACTAAAACAAATGAATGTACATTTGTCTGCCATTTGTCTGTGTTGATATCTGTCTGCCTGCTATCAAGTGGGATAATATTAAAGACAGCTGGGCACATCTCTCTTTCAATTGCTTCACAATATTATTTATGACTTGGACCACATTCAACACAAAATGGCTTTTTACAGAAAATAAACTTGTGAAAATAGATAGTTATGGCTAAGGAAAATCAAATCAAATCAAAGAGTCTACTTAAAATAGATTGCCCAGACTGTTTAGCTACCAAATGGCTAATGATGCAGTCTAAGTTTGATGCAGTCCAAGTAGAGCTACAGTACATCTCTCTTTCATTTGATTTGCATTAGGCCTACAATGACGTTTTGGGTATGCTACTCTATAGGGCAGAGCCACTGAAGATTTTTAAATAATAAAAAAAGAAAATGTTTTGGCCATTATCTCTGCAGCGCAAGGTCCAATCTGCTCAGTTTAAAGCTTGTTGAATGCGTGACTTCGAGGACATTAAGCTGGTGGGCCGGAAGTGGCCCGTTTGAGTATCACTGCTCTAATCTATAAAATAACTGAAAATAGCCGATTTATAAGCTTGAGAGCTTGTAGATCAGCTATTTCCATAGATTAGAAGACATGCTGGAGGACAGTTCAGTCGTGTTTGACAGTGTAGCATTTCACATTACACAATGTTTCGATTAGATAAGATCAATTTATTGAGATGCAGTGCTTTGTTAAAATTGCAATTTCTTGAAAAGGGAATTTGTTATCTCCTGCCAAAGCGAATATAATCCCAAACATTATAAATGAAATAAAATCCCTTTTTAAAACAAAAACATCCCCTTTGAAAACTATTGATCATTGCTAATTACTTTAAAAAGTACAAATTAATTTACATGGGAGACACTATTGCTAAGTGCAGAGTCGACAGAAATACAAATGAAGTCACACCAGGTGGTTATAATAATATATATAAATGTTCATAAAAATACATTCTTCAGCAGGCATGCAGAAAGATCATCACCAGTGATGCAACATTAAAAAAAACGTGCTTCCAAATATGGCATCCTATAAAATAAAAACAAAAAGATTTACCCAAATAAAAGATTATAAATTCAAGCCTTAAAGGTCTAATAGAGTTGATAATACTAGGGCTGGGCAATGGGAATTAATTAACGATTATAAAAATATATTGTGAAATTAGCAGATCTACAAGCTCAGTGTGTTGCATTGCGATGTGCTTTTGTGAGCTTGTAGATGGACTACATTTGTACGTGACGTAAACAAAAACTAATCAATTTAGTTGATATATAAAAATCTAAATGTTGATTCGCTGATGTATAACAAAACTGATTATCATAAAAAAACAAAACTGGCTTCTCAAAACGAGATTAACTCACCCACTGCCATATGACAAGTTTGCAGAGTTTTGGAGGCTGGTTAAATAATTCTAAAACAATCCGCCACAATGCGGTTCCGATTTCACCTTATAAAAAGCACGTCTGGTCTGGGACCGGAAACTGATCATTTCCGGATCCAGAAGGGCAGGACTAAGCGGTCCTCAGCGACCGCATCCGGGTTTCATTTGTTTACAGAGAAAACATGGACACTCATAGTTCCGAGACGGCTCAATGGACTTCACTCCGTTTTTTATTATTATTATTATTTTGTAACGTTGAATGCCGTGCCCACGTGTGATACACGATCTGTGGACCGGCGTGCACCATACACGCACACGCGCTGCGTAAAAGGTAGGAAAACTTCGGCAGTGAAGCGGAAAAGGTGATTTTTTAATCTGCGCAGTCAGTGAGTTAAGTTGGTTATTGGTTGTATAATGTTAGTTTGGATCCTCTGCCCAGCCCCAGTGGATACAGCAATTCAAACAGAGTGTGCAAACATATCGCCATGCTAGCAGTGAGAGAACACAGCCTACAATATATGACATCCCTTCATCTCTCCCAGGTAGCTGTTGTTACATCGTATATATGACATCCCTTCAACTCTTCCAGGTAGCTGTTGTTACATCGTATATATGACATCCCTTCAACTCTTCCAGGTAGCTGTTGTTACATCGTATATATGACATCCCTTCAACTCTTCCAGGTAGCTGTTGTTACATCGTATATATGACATCCCTTCAACTCTCCCAGGTAGCTGTTGTTACATCTTTAGCTGTCCGGCAGAAACCTCTTATCTCCACATTATAACGAATTTACTGGCAAAGGCCGACTTTCTGTCTTTCGGTCTTCCCATGTATTATTCAATTTTTAATCAATTCGATTAAAAACAATCCGAAATCGGATCGCCGATCCGTGGTTCTTAAGTGCCCCAAAGATGGCGCTTCTGTTTTTTTGGGGGGCGGGACAACATGTTTCTAACAGACCACTTTCTGCTGCGTTTATTTACTTGTTACACTGCACTGCTGCTAGCTCAGCAATGCTAACATGGATTACCGTAACATGGGGTCTTTTGTAATCGCGAAAGGACCACAGCGTGCACACGGATTGTGCATGGGCCATCTTCATACTACAGCGTCGCACGAAAGCATCAAAAGTAGCAGAAACGCATTTTGAGATTGTAGATCTGCTAATTTTTCCAATTTTGAATTTGAATCCTGAGAAGTACGAGTTTTTGGACATATGAGGTTTCTACCCGACAGAGAGATCATATCATAATAATCAAACATCATTATCTGGAATGTTGATACTTATGCAGTTTGAACAAATTATGTTGTTCTCAGTAGCTTTGTGCAAATCTTGCCAAATGAAAATGTGTCCCTTCCCTTGTGCTCAGAATGACACAATAAACAACATACACCGTCTGTCATTTTGGTCAAAGCAAAAATGAAATATTCTTGAGTGGGGAAACAAATCTAACAGACAAGAATGATTTGATTCCCCAAAATGTAAGAAAAAAACGATCCCTTATTATTAAACAGAGAAATCCTAAGTGTTAATTTATCCATTTGCAACGCTAAGACACAAATGGAACCAATTGGACCCGTAAGGTTAGCCACCTCTGGTCAATTTAGTTCCATTTGTCTCAGGAGTTAAATCCACACTCAGGATGTCATACTCAGTTCAGGTCTGCAGCTATGACTGTAGTTTCCCCCCAGTGTCTTAAACTGTACTGTTGCTTCAAGAGCTCACTGGCCAAAAACTAAGACATAACATAGCTGTATATTTATTTATTTTATTCATCTGCTATAATTTTATTCTAAACTAGAAAGGTGCGCTCATCAAATCCCCACCAGGAGGCATGCTCTACTACAGGGGGTAGGGCTGTCACGATATGACATTTTACATGACGATTAATTGTCACTCAAATAATTGCGATTAGCGATTTAATCGTGTTTTTGTCGTTGATAATTACATTTCTGTTTGGCTTTTAGGCTTTGAAGTTGCAGATGGTAGATATGACACATAACCTAAATATACAAAGAAATTAAGGACATATTTGACAACTTTCTACATAAAAAATAAGATTGATAGTGGAAATAGCCAATCTACAAGCTCACAACGCGTCGCAATGCGACGCGTTGTGAGCTTGTAGATCTGCTATTTCAACTATTTCTGAAAATGTTTGTAAATGTATGAACATGTTTCAACATTCACGATTATGGCGATTATGACAAAATATTTGCGATTATGTGAAATAATTGCGATTAGATGATTTTGTAATAATTGTGACAGCCCTAACAGGGGGTCCTCAGAGATATTGCAGGGCGGCCAGCAAATCTGTGTGATAGAAACGTAATTCTTTTTTTACTTTTACACTAACCACTTGAAAACTTGAATCCCTATGCTGGGGTTACATTAGCCTAAAATAGTCGATCTACAGTACAAGCTCACAACGTGTGCGGGTTTGTGTCTGACCGCACGTTTTTTAAGATAGTTGAGGGTAGAGCCCCCAGTACCCTCATACCTGACTAATAGGGGTGTAACGATACATTTTAATAGCGATTCGATACATATCACGATACATGGTTGACGATACGATACATGGACGATATTGGTTCATTCATGGCGATACAATACGATTCGATTCAATGATCGATATCGATATAGTAACTATTTAGCAAAGAAATTAAATCTGTGTGAAAGGTGTGGATAGTGCAGGTTTTTAAGGGAAACATGTATTATTATGGATATAAATCAGTAAACACTGTGATTATCTGCCAAATGCATGGACATTGTATATTGACAAACCTGCACCTTGACATGAACCCAGAGATTACACACATTTATCGATAGACCAGTGTAGCTATAAGGAAAGGAAAAGTAATTAAACCCCTCCTTTTCATTTATTCTTCTTAAAAATGCTAAATACAATGCACAAGTAGGTAGTATCGATACAATCGATTCTTTGCACTGCCGATTCGATCCGATACAAAATCAAACGATACGCTTCGATTTTAGCTGTTTTCATTTCGATATACTTCGATTTTAGTTAAAAAGGATATTTCGAGGCAGTTACTATATCGTTACACCCCAAGGGCCCTATTATGATCCAGGTCTTATGCCTTATGCCCTAACTTCTTTGCCTTTTTTTTACTATTTTGTTTTGTTTTTTAAATATTTCAAATAGCTGATCTGCAAGTTCACAACGTGCAGATGTAGATCAGCATTTGAAGTATTTAAAAATGTTTTTCAAAATAGTGAAAAAAAAGGTAAAGAAGTTAAGGCATAAGGCATAAGACCTGGATCATAATAGGGCCCCTACTGTCTAACTACTTCTCCAAAGTGAGTGACACCCACACTAGAGGGATTGAAAACGATGTGGAAAATTGTCATTCTCCTATTCTGCCACCAAAATGTGGAATGCACCATCCATTATAAAAATCAAATCACTGGTTTCTTTCTAAACTGGCCTGAAAAATCAGGAGACCACAAGGTGAGATAAGATGTTCCATTTGTACATATTATGTTTTGTATTTGTTGTTGCCGACATGTATGTTATTTGTATACTACACGGAATTGAATACACAGGACCACAATCGAAACAAGTCCCCAGGACCTTTTTTGTGTTATCCTTTAAGCCTGAACGTCTAAGTGACTAATAAAGTGTTCAATCAATCAATCAATCAAACCGATTAAATGATTATATCCGGTTATTATTGAGGTTCTTGGCCTGCTGTCAGCTTGCACAAGAAATATGACGCTGGTCAGCCACACAATATCTGACACAATACGATTATCGTTAGCGCTTTTTTCTCCTTTTTTATCATGGTAAACGATAAGAACTATTATGGTCCCATTCCCGTGTAAACACAGAAAAGTATTTTGATCGCCCTGGACAACACAAACAGCAAAAAGTGTTCAGTAAACCTATTTAAACTTTTTAACTGGCCCAAAGCCTAAAGGAATCTGTAAACCTGAAAGAAGCAGGTACAGTACAGTAGTGTGCCCGTCTTTCATGGCACAGGCACGCAGTACAGTACCAGTGGTTGACAGTAACCGTTGCCCGACTGCCCATGGCGAGTAAATAAAGTGTTCGGGCAAGTGGAAGTTTGCTTTCAGGTAGGACGGGCGAGTGCGTTTGAACGGGGAAGCAACCGTCTTCACCACATCGCTTCGCAGTAAGCGATTGAATTTGACATACTTTTTGGGCAAGTGGGCATGACCTTTGGGCAGGTAGAACTTGACCTGTACTTGGCTCCGAGACCGAGTACAGTACAGTAAATATGAAGAGTCATTAGGAGAAAGAAAAGATTCACCACAACAACTCTGTTACACACTAATGTTTTGATCCTCACATTTTGACCTAAATGTAAACTCAAGCATCATACATTATGTATTTATGTGTGCTGTTAAGAGCATAGCCTTGTCACTGTGAATATGTTCAGAAGAATTAAAAATAGACCCGTACAGGTCAATGTTTACACTTCCAGAGTAAAATAAACACTCCAGATCTTACTGTGCAACATACACAAAAGGTTACAACTGAACTTTAAGAAATGAGAAAAGGAAGGCAGCTAATCTTTTGCCATGTCTAGTAAATCCTATATTAAAACAGGCTTATTTATAGACTTCTGTTCTGACACCATATCCCAGTTCCCGATGCATGGAGTGTGTTGTCAATGTGTTGTCATGGCACCAGGTGCAAACAATTCCGCCAGCTCCTCCATACAGTAACAGTATATGGGCAGTTGGGCACAAAAGGGGGCATGACCATATTGGCATATACTTATTACATCAGGGATGTCCATATACTGTATGGGCATAAAAGGGACATGGACCGACAGATACACATATCTCCATTTATGGGCATATGAGGAGGATCGGCTGTGCGAACCTCTAGTGTTGTAAAGAAAGCGTATAGAAAAGGACAACCTTAGTACTAAGAGAGACGATATATCTAACTATTATTAATTTACCGAATGTATGTCTGTCTGTCTGTCTGTCTGTCTGCATGCTGACATCACTGATACTAAACAGTGTCGCCACCATGGTAACAGCCGCATGCTGAAACAATGCACAACTACAGTGCCCAAATTTGGAGATGACATCACAGACTGGCCTGGACATCATATGGGCATAAAAAAAGACGGACGGACACAACGGGTATTGCACAACTGGACATCAATGGTGACTATTCTGCCCAAGGGGCACCGGTCTGGGTTCTCCAACATTATTTCTGAGACTCCTAAATTCAATCCCTCATATATTGTGCACACCCCCAGGCACAAGTTACTGGAGATCCACCTTGACACAACATTTGGCAAATCACCTGTAGTCTAGAACAGGGGTTCCCAAACTTTTTTGTCTCAGGCACCCCATAAATATTTTTTTAATCCGAGGCACCCCTACATTATAATTTCCACTCCCAGCACCTTATATTTATAGCATATCGTCGTTGTCGGGTGGAAACCGCGTGTCCAAAACCGTTCGTTTTGTATTTATCATCTATAAAATGTATTAAACTAGTGAAAACAGCAGATCTACAAGCACTGTGCTTGTAGATCGGCTGTTTTCACTAGTTTTGTGCGACAGTCTTGTATGATGAAGCAGGGCTTTGCTTGACCAAAATACGTACACATTTGAAACTTGGAGATACGAGGTTTCTGCCCGACAGTGACGATATTTTAGTGATTATGTTGCGAGGAAAACATTGAGATAATAGCCATTTTTGGTTAGAACTGACTGAAAATAAACAAGTGTTATCAAATGATCTCGCGGCACCCCTGGAGTGTCGTCGCGGCACCCCAGGGTGCCCCGTCACCCACTTTGAAAACCCCTGGTCTAGAAGTTGTACTGTTCTGACAATTAACAATGACAGCCATAAAAAAGGATTACCCAGCCACAATGTGTTACAGCATGTGAATGTCGTTAGCCTTACCCTGTAAAACAGGCTCTGGTGTCTAAACCAGTTCCTTGTGAGACATGAGGTCCCCGGGTTTCAATCTGATTCTCCGGCTCTCTGACCTGCCTCTCTACACTATTATTTAATAGAAAAATTAAGAATTGCCAAAATATGATAATAATAATAAAAAACTTCGAGTGAATACTGCAAGTTAAATTGCAGATCATTTTTCACCCTTTTACATCACAATGATTATTCGAGAGATTCTCAAACGAGGACCCCCAAAATGTATAGATATTTGGCCACGGACCCCCATCTGACAATGTTTTGTGCCAGGGCCAAGAGAGAAATTCAAAACTGTCAAGTGACAATTTCAAAAATAGCAGATAATATACAAGCATGTAGATTTTGAACAGCCAACATATAAACGGTGGATAAAGTGGTTAAAATAGGAAAGTAAGGAAGTAAAAGAGGAAGGAAAGTAAAAGAGGAAAGTAAAAAAAAGCAAAAGGAATAAAAAAACTTAAGACACAACGCAAGAGTCATTAGGATTCTTTTCATTGGCCTCGGAATCGCTGCCCTGACCGCCCGGTGACGACGGGTCGATGGCCTCAGAGTCGGGCGGGAACGTCCGGCCGTCCATCTCGGGGGTCTCGGCAGAGGCGTCCTCGTAGGTGCTGAGGCTGTCCGTGTCTCCAGTGTCCCTGTCGCTGTGGGGTCCTCCTCCCGTGTTCTCCTGCATCAGCAGGCCTTCTGCATCACAGGGTCCTCCTCCTATGTTCTCCTGCGTCAGCAGGCCTCCAGCGTCACAGGGTCTCCTCAGCACCCCGTCTTCGGCCAGCTGGCCGTCCAGGGCCAGGGTGGCCGTCTGCTCAAAGCTCTTACCTCTGGCCATCCTCTGCAGCTTGGTGGGACTCGACGACGAGGGGTTCCCTTCACCGGCGCCGTCTGTTTCCACCAACGATGAGGAGGAGGAAGGTGGCGGCGGTTCGCTTCTCAGAGACGATGCGGCGCTTCGTTGTTGAACTCCTCCCATCGTCTCCTCCTCTGCTGAGACGCTGTTCACTGGAGCGGCAGGCGTACAGCTGTCCCTCTCCTGCAACAAAGCAACATGTTTTTGTTGATTAATTGATCGATTGAATATTTTATTAGAAAGAAATGCAAAACTGCACGATTGCAGTCAAACACTTGGGGCTCTGTTTTGATTGTCTTAAGTACCAGCTCTTATGCCTTAACTTAAAGGCTCTGACCACCAAACCTTTTGTCAGAAAGGTCCGGTTCAACTACAAAATTGCGTCACTTACATCTTCTGAAAAGCATTACCCCGAATTAGAGTTCGGTAAGCTGCACGTTGGAAAGTCGCAACTCTCAGACGAAAAGTTTGGTGTTCAGAGACAGTCTGGACAGGCTTTTAAGTTAAGGCATAAGAACTGGTACTTAAGACAATCAAAATAGAGCCCTTGGTCTAAAAGTCCTTGTCGTCTTGTTTCCATTGGGGTCCTGTGTATTCACTTCATCAATATATAAAAAAAAAACTAAAATAAATGTAATATCACAAATATAAAAATGTACAGAAGGGAGAAGTGACAACTACCTCGCCCCTTGGGCCTCCTGAAAGGTGAATTTTCAACGCCGTTGTAAAGGAAGCCAGTGAACCATAAGGGCATTCCACACTTGGCAGTGCTGTAGAGGGAGAATTTAGCGGGCATGTCTCTGCATATTTTAACTTTCTTTGTGAATTAACGCCCTACTTGATCACACTACAGCGTCACACAAAAGTAGCAGATCTACAAGCTCGTAACGCGACACACTTTGAGCTTGGTACTAGATCTGCTACTTTTGCCATTTGTTTCTTATTTGAATAATGAAAGGTTTGGACATTTACACCCGACAAAGACATATAGAATTTGTCTTTGTTTTGGGAAATGAGTGCCGCAAGAACTTTTAGCAACATGCCTCCATAGAAGGCATGACTAAACTCAGTCGTGGCAACTGAGAACTTTATTTAATCCATGTTTATATTATGTAACGTTCCACAGTCTGCAAAGTGCACTTTTTATCAGACTCAGTCCGGAGCAAAGCAAACACTCTCTAGTCTAGATAAAGTGTTACGCAACTGCTGACGTGTACAGTATTAGCACCCATTAGTCAGCCTTTTAAGCAAGAATTCAGGAAGTTCATGCCGTGGATTTCTGAAATTACCTCATATATACCAACTACTTCCCCAAAGAGTGACATCCACAGCCACAACACTAGAGGGAGCTACCATGATTTGGTACTACTATCCAAATTTATAACTAACATTCTACAACTCTGACGCCATCTATTAAAAGGGATGTCTAACACTGGTGTCTTTCAGTGGAGGTGGAGGTAATATGTACATAAGGGCCCCATCTTACCCATTATGAATAAACCTTTTAGGCATTTTTTAGGCCTACTATTTTGACAAACATTTTAAAATAGGGAAAATTGTAGCTGATCTACATCGACACGTTGTGAACTTGTAGATCGGCAATTTGAACTATTTTACAATGGTTTTCAGATAGTCAAAAATGGCAAAATGTTTAGGCAGAAGTGGTATAGTAACAAGATAGGTCCTGTGCTGTGTTTTATGCTATGCTGAACAAGATAGGTCCTGTGCTGTGTTTTATGATATGCTGATTAATTGAATACATAGGTTTTGATTGATTACGCTTTGATTGAAAATGAATTCAGTGGGATGAATACACAAGAAAGCCTGTAGGCTTGTTCCATTGCGGTCCTTCTGGGGAAGGGGGGGCATGGAGCAACAATTCCCCCACATTTTGGACTAATAAAGTAATGAAAAACATGAGGTTACCTCTTTGATTCTCTCCATCTCCTCCATCAGAGATGTCACCATGGCCTCCAGTTTCCTCCTGGCCTCTCTCTCTCGCTCCAGCTCCTATGGAGAGACATTGACGTCACCCAGGGATTAAACAGATAAAAACAAAACCTTGTTACGCTGGGGTAGGCAACCTTAGTCACGGGTGCCAACTTTGGCACAGGGGAGGGTGATCACTGTCTGGCACACTGGCATAAGTGAGAGAGAGAGAGAGAGGATTTTTGGTTTAAAGAATGTCCCTTTGCATACATCTGTATGCAAATGATATCCTGCACATGATGCTACATTCATTCAAACTCCTAACTCTGACTGGGGAGGCAGTCTGAGATAAAGGTGTGAGTTTTTTTTTTAAAAGAAAAAAAAAAGAAAGAAAAAGGAACAAAAAAATCGAATAAAAAGGTTATTGTTACAATGTCCCCATGTGAAAGAAAATATTTAAAAAGAAGAAAAAGAAATAAGATTGATATGTACTGTATATATGGACAATATTTGATGTGGCGTGCACACTGACTATCAAAACTATTTAAACATGATACTACATTTGAAAAAGGTTGTCGACTCCGTGTTACGCTGTCCCACTAATGCAGGGGTGTCTTTGTTTATTTTAAGCAGTATAAATGAGTATAAATGAGTGGAGCAATCCGAGCACTCAAAAAGTTAAAAAAGGCTTTTATTATTTGGTAATGAAATAAAGCACAACGTTTTTACATCCGTTCCCCTCCTTTTTTTTACTTTTTGAGTGCTCGGATTGCTCCTCTCTTTTTCAAGTTTTATCCCACTGATCCTAGAAGCACCCACCACACATGTTTAACTTTGCTGTCACCTTGTGAGCACCTAGTCTTTCTTGTTCTTCGAGTATAAATCAGTATAGGACTTTGGAGAGAATTGTTTATGAACTCAAATGAACTTCTGTGACATCAGTTTGTTTGCATAGGTGGAGTCTGAAGAGGTGAGTCTTCAGGCCATGGCAGAAGCTAGGGAGTGAGTCTGTTGTTCTAGTGTGACAGGGAGTTTATTCCACAGTTTGGGGGCCAGGAGGGAGAATTGTCTTGGGCGAGTGGATTTTTGACCTGGTTTTTTTTAGTGAGGGTTCTGTCAGCATCCCTGTGTTAGCTGATCTGGCAAAGGAAATGCTGACAGTGTTCCAAGAGAAAACATCGCCTGCCTTTTTTTTTCTCAGCCATCTAACATAAACAGTAGAGTAAAACACATCTTACCAAGCTGGCCTGTCCAGCTTCTCTCTGGGCCTCAGCCAGCAGCTCCTCCACCCCCTCCAGAGTGTCCTGGAGAACATCCACCTGGAAGAGAAGGGTCTCTCGCTCCACCTCCATCCCACGCAGCTCCTGCACCACCTCCTCATAGCTGGCCTGAAGATCCAACTGGACCACAACAACACAGTATCCTTCTATATTAGTACTTAACCTCTTTAAAGCTGGTGTGTAGAACCAAATGAACCACGATACAGTGGTACTGAACAATTTAAGATTTAGACTTTTAGCAGACGCTCTTAACTCTTTGAGTGCCCCCTTTTTCACCACTAGAGGGCCCCAATGACCAGAGAATTCTACTTAGACAGTGCTGGTATATGCACAAGCCCTGCAGCCATGACATGCCTGAACACTTTCCTTTGTGCATGTACAGGAAGAGGATGAAGTTAGCTTGAAGTTAGCTATTGGCTACCAAGCATTTTAGAAGATCTATTTTCTGCAATTGAGCCACGATTAAACCTTGCACACCTCATGCATGGGAAAAAAACAGAGAAGAATGAGCTCTAGAAAATCCAATGCAATCCTGGATTGCATTGGAGTGGATTTGTGCAGTTTGTTCACAGCTTTCAAACAAAAAAATCCGATTGGAAATCCGTTCAGGCATTCTTGAGATAATAGCCATTATGTTTTACATGTTATGTAAACAAAAATGGCTGCCCTGTATGTTAGATGGGGTTGTATGGGGGTGGAACATGCAAAATCGCGATTGAAATCATGTTCACCAGATTTGATGGGGTCCAAAAAAAAAATTTAATTTTTTTTTTTTTTTTTTTTTTTTTTTAAAGCCGAACTAGTTCGGGATCGGCACTCTGCGATACGATAATAAAGCCGAACTAGTTCGGGATTGGCACTCAATGAGTTAACACTTATGTTGCTATGATTTTTTCTCTTCAATGTCCCACGTTGCTATGGTTACCATAGACTTCCATGTAATTGTGCAATTGTGTAAAAAGTGCACGCCCATGCCTAGATGATGCACCATGTGTGTGCAGACTGTTCACAGCTTTCAAACAAAAAAATCCGCTTGGAAATCCGTTCAGGCATTCATGATTTATCAGCCATTATGTTTTCTTCAGATGTAAACAAACATGGCTGCCATGTTTGAAAGAATGGGTTGGTATGGGGGTTAAACATGCAATTTCGCGATCGCGATCATGCCTAATACATTTCTGGAGGTCCAAAAAAAGATTTTGAAAAAAAAAATTGAATTTTTTTATTATTATTTTTTTTCAAAAACGGCCCAAACTCGGGAAACTCGGGGTTGGCACAGCGGTAGTACCTTTTCAAACTCGGGAAACTCGGGGTTGGCACCAGATGTGTTAATCCAGAGAGAATAACAGTAAGCAAGGAATACACGTAAGGGATAACGTCTGCCTCAGGGGTCATTATCGAGTGATAAGATCCCGTCAGGCTGATATGGCACAGACGCGACAGCTCCATAATGACCGCTGAGGCAGACGTTATCCCGCTTATTACACGGCTACTTAATACATTTATAATTTGACTCAAAACAAAAAACTAAACAAAGTATTTCCTTGTTTACAGTACTGACAATACATTTATAATTTGACTAAAAACAAAAAACTAAACAAAGTATTTCCTTGTTTACAGTACTGACAGTTTTCCACAAGTGTTGCGCTGGGCGTCCCCCCCCAGCGCAACACGGCCGGTCGCCTTGGAAAACAAGGAAGTGTTGGGTTGAGTGAAATATAATCTTTTTTCTTTTACTGCATGGCTCGCATTTTGGATACGGCACAAAATTCACGCAGTGCAGACAGGTGCTCTGAGCCGTTGATTAGCCATCGGTCCGTTATAGAGCGAAGTGGTCATTATACAGAAATAATTCACGGCTGATTTCAGCGATTGACCAATCAGAATCAAGCATTCAACCAAGTATATTGCAATAATAATGTGTGCGTGGTTGGTTATCACAAAACCCCAAGGCTACACCTGGCCCGGTCTCATTCATAGCTACTGTTTGTGAACCACTGCAGTACAATAGTCAGTGTGGGCAGCAGAGCAGAACCATGAGGCCATGATGACTAATGTGTGTGGGCACTGGGCAGTGAGCTGTTTCTAAGTTCTACTGAGAAAATATTAACACTTAAACTACAGTACAGCTTCCAACGTTGCATGAGACCACAACGGAAACAAACAAGTCCCCAGGATGTTTTTGTGTTTGTGTCTGTTTACTTTTATGATTATAAAGTATTCAATGGATCAATCAAAGCCACATGGAAAATGCTTCTGCTCGCACGCGCAGACATCTGCATGGGTTAAAGCAAAAATAAAATCTTACGACTGAAAATGTTTGTATGACCAAGACAAGTCCTTACGTGTGATTTGAGAAACCGTTTTAAAGGAGAACCCCCCCACTCTTGTGGTGTTTCCTAACAATTATCGTAAAATGTAAAAATCAACGTTTTAGTAACATGTTCCTGCAGCTCTACATACTGCCTAACAGGTGATGATGGCGGCCGGGTTGCATCATGGGATATGACGTTTCTTTTCGCACACCAGTGGCCGCCGTTCCTGGACGTGATTGGCATCGGAAGTGTTAAAATATTAGCTGAAAATAGCCAATCTATTTTCACAGCGCAACATGCTTCCATAGAAGACATGTTGAAATCAGTGGTGGCGACTGAGAACTTTAATCCATGCATATGTTAAACACAGCCGTGACAAACTGACACGTAAACGTATACATTGACCTTTGTACACAGCCACTGATAAGCTTTGATATTCAGTTTGCACATTTAAATAGAGCATATTAGACTGGAAATAAACTTAAGCTTTTTTAAGCTTCATCCTTTTGACAGATAATGTACAAATATATGCAGGAGAAACACTTTTACAGATCACTGGCCCACAACATCTACCTATAATGGTTGGTCAGTTGGATCGGTCAATCAATTCTCTCTAGTCTGTTTGCCTTTGACAAGCTTTACAGCATATACTTTTACCAATTTTTAAATGAAAGCAGGGTGGCAGAACAATACCACAAAGATATGTCCAAGATATGTCCAAAACTGTTAACTTTTCAGGATTCAAATTCAAAAGTAGCAGATCTACAAGCTCAAAACGCTTGGCTTCGTGCCACATTTCAAGCTTGTGGATCTGCTGGATTTTGAGTGACACTGTAGTACGATCAAGGAGGGTCATTCATTTACAGAAAACTAAAAAGGAAACGAAACCCTAAAACATGGATAAGAGGTTTCTGCCCGACAGCAACAATATTATGGTCATGTACAAGACCATAATAGACAAAGTCTAGCGAATCCGTTAAGATGGTGTGAAATACATGACAGACTCACCATATCTGGGAGCTCCAGGTACAGATCTGGATCAGACTGCGGGAAGGAAAGACAAAGATGATCAGCTGCTGTAAGTAACGTCATGTTTACATTCCATAGGATTACACAACACACACCGTACCGACACACAGTTTCTCAATGTGGGGTTCAGGGACCACCAGGGGCCCCAAATGGACCCTTAGGGTGTCTGTAACTCTGGGAGTTACATAAACACTTTGACACTTTGACACTTTGACAGTGTTGATTGGGATCCAAGAGATTAAAAAATAAAGAATAAAAAGTGTGTCTGTGGTCTAAAGATTGCATATCAAACCAGGGTGTCCTTGAAAGTTAAAAGGTTGACAATCACTGAACTATACTGGAACTGGAACAGAAGTTCATTTGTATCCACAAGTTTCCGCGGGAGTTTACTGGAGACTATCGGGACCAAACTTCCGGGTTTAACAGCAGACATACAAGCCCACATCGCGTCGCAGATGCAACCCGTTGTGAGCTTGTAAATCGGCGCCGGAAGCTCGGTACAGACGTCTGCGCAATGCACTATGGGGCGTTGGAAACTCGTGGATAGCTTATTTGTATTTCAATAAACAAGGCAGTTTCAAAACTTTCAATGTACTTTACATAAAACATTATGCAAAGGAAGCACATTATAATCTACACTCTACACTGCAAAAAGTTGTTATTTAACTCGAGAGTGTACATATGGAACCATTCAGGGTCCTTTTGTACACTCTTTAGACTCTAGAGTTGACAGACTGACCCGTAAGGTTAGTCGTTCCAGCGATCATTTTGGGCCAGTCCCAGGAAGAGAATGTTGTCTGTGTGAAGCTCGTAGAAAAAACTGTAACTCCTGGCTCTAGAGGTATTAAGGGTAATAATAATAATAATAATAATATTACCTGACTGTAGGGCATTCACGAAGAGTGATTTTTAGTATTCGAATTATTCGACCTCAAAGTATTTGAATAGTCGAATATTCGACAGGACTGGCCAAACAAATATTAAGTAAGCAAGAGGCAAACATTGTGAAAATAGCAGATCTACATGCTCACAACGCCTCGCAACGAGTCACATTAAATGTAATACCTACAATTCCAAGTGCTTGTCAGGGTGAGGGTCCCCAGTTCAAATATGTTTATTTTGGGGGTCACAACCTAAAAAGGTTTGAGAAGCCCTGGTATAGAGCATTAACAAATTCATACACCAGTGGCATTGACAGCTCTTTCTTATGACTTCCTATCTAGCCAAGTTTTATAAACTATATATTTTTTAAAGGGAAAACAATAATAAAAAAAAAAAATATTCGACTTCGGAGAACAACGTCGAATAGTGACTTTGATATTCGAATATTTGGTGAATGCCCTACCTGACTGTCACTCCTGGCTCTAGAGGTCCTCTTCAGAGTGTCTCCTCTGCTGTCACTGCGAGTCAGCCTTCTGGAAGGAGTTTCAGTCTGGATGGAAGAATAATAATTACAACACATGTATGATTAAAGATACCAACTACAGCACATGTATGATTATAAAGCTTAGGAAATGACTATCTGACATTCAGAGAACATTCCCTAACGTTAGAAGGTAAACAACAGCTAAAAACATACAATTCGTGTCAGGACAGAAAATCTTCCTAAATTAAACTAGTCCTGCTGGTTATTATGTAACAACGACAACACCGCCATGTCAAAGCTGCTGAGAAAGAAAAAGGAAATAGGATTATACGCCGATAATAAAATGTTACATTCCACAGTAGTCCATCCTCAATAACACACAGCCAGAGTGAATAGAAACGCTGTGTTATTGTTCTTATATAACACCAGTGGTTCTCAACCAGTGGTCTGGGGACCACCAGTGGTCCTTGAGGGGGGTTCCAGGTGGTCCCCAGCTAAACGATGGAGAGCTGGTAACCAAATGGACCCTTATAGATCTGTAACTCTGGTAAAATGAAACCAAATGGACATGTAAGCTGTCATTTAGAGAATGTAGAAGAATTGTTATTCTGATCAACATTTGCCTGTTGTCTCTCCTATGGCACCAACATCAATACAGCATGGACTTGTGGACAAAATATTATCCAAGAATATTATCCAATATTATCCCCCCACCGGTGAAGACTCCCCCCTAAGCCCCACCGCCCCACAAACCCAATTGTAATGAAAAATATTTAAGGAATAAATAAATTATATATATATATATATGAATTATGTGAACGACAATTGGCTGACTTCTAAGTAAACCATACAATATAATCACACCTTTTATGCTGGAAAGCATCTTCAGCCTCACTAAAACCCTGTCCCTATCTGATCACCTACAGTCCTCAAGAGTTGTAGCTGGAAACTGCCAATGATCTGGTCTGTTTAGTTAGAATGTCGTTTGTCATATTACTATTCATTATTGTTTGTTGCCAAACAGTCACAATTCTCTGGAACCGACAACAACAACAAAATATTGTAAAGTTCTGGGTCTGAAAGGCTAAATCTCATCAAATGGTGGTCCGTGGCTCTAATGCTGAATAAATAATGTATGGACCTTGATATGAAGAAGGTAGAAAAGCAGTTATATAACATAATGACAGACTGACAGCAGGTCTCTAAGCAACCACAGCAGATGGACTGGAGTGGTTTCCTCACTCTCACCCACTGGGGGAATTCAAGTAACTAAGTACATTTACTCAAGCGTACTGTACAATTTGAGGTATTTGTACTTTACTTGATTTTATTTCTAATTTCCAATATTTTCCCAATTTATTTTTACTCCACTACATCTCAGATCCAGATATTGTACTTTTACTCCACTACATTTATTTGAAAACTTTGGTTACTAGTTACATTATAGATTGAGTATTATTACAAAACAAACATTAACCACTTCAGCCCATTTCGGTAATTTGAAAATAGCAGATCTACAAGCTCACATTAGGCTTGTAGTAGGTCTATTTGTGAGCTAGATCTATTTTCAAAATATTTGTATACATTTGAAAAATTGAAATGGGACATCCTGCCTAATGACTAGCCTACATTTAAAGTTGGTACTTCAAGTACATTTTGAATTCCAGGCTTTTACTTGTAACCGCATTTCTTTCTATATAGCAGTATTGATACTATTACTCAAGTAAGTCATTTGAGTACTTTTACCTCTTTAATAATGCTGCGGAGCGACTCATCCTCGCTCATTCCCCGAGAAAGAGAGCGTTTCTTCGGCGACAAACCTCTGTCCACGTTCACCGAATGCATTTTTGGACGGAAAAACAACAGATATAAACTATAAACTAACTCCTGGTTGGTTTATTTAGTGAATTGTTAAGGTTTTGGTTGGTATTCTTGGTAATATGTGGTCTGTTGTCTTGTTTTTGCTCTGTGAGCTTTCACGTTTGGTTGAGAGGAAAATCACTACGACGCCACGCCCTGTCAGTGTTGCCAGGTTGGTTGATGTTGAGAGGGAAGTAAGCAACTAGGTCTAAGAATGAAAACAAGCCCAAAAGATGTCTCCTTTCGGAACCTCTCCCAGTCCCTCCACTGCAGCTCTCATCTCGGAGCTGTATAGCGGTCAGCGGAGGCTAGTATGTGGCGGAGAGAGTCGCAGCCCCAGCCTTGAAGCCTCAAAAGTCTAGTATCTCCCTTGTTTTTTATGGGAATATCCATTGAGGTAATGGTTAAAATATTGGACTTTCACGCGGGAGGCCCGGGTTCAAAACCCGGGTGGGGAGTTTCGGATCACCTCCGTTACATATATGTGTGGCGGAGAGAGTCGCAGCCCCAGCCTGAAGCCTCAAAAATCTAGTATCTGCCCTCGTTCCATAGGGATATCCCTTTGGAGTAATGGTTAAGATATTGGACTTTCACGCGGGAGACCCGGGTTCGAAGCCGGGTGGGGAGGTTCGGATCACCTCTGTTACATTGGTGCCGTGACCCGGATCTGGGCTTCCCCGTAGGAGGAGGTCGAAGGGGGGTGAGTGTGGCGGAGAGAGTCGCAGCCCCAGCCTGAAGCCTCAAAAGTCTAGTATCTGCTCTCATACCATAGGGATGTCCCTTTGGAGTGATGGTTAAGATATTGGACTTACACGCGGGAGACCCGGGTTCGAAGCCGGGTGGGGAGGTTCGGATCACCTCTGTTATATATAGCCTATATATGTATATATATATTATTATATATTTTTTTTCAATTTACCTTAATTTCTCCTTGATTTGGTATCAAACTCCCAAAATTCACCAGAACACAGGAAATTCTACTTTATAAATACAATTAATATAATAAACTTCTTGATTCGGAGCTCTCTCTCTACCGAGCAGTCTTCGTTCCTACTCTCACCTATGGTCATGAAGTGTAGGTCATGACCGGAAGTAGGCCTATAAGGTCGCGGGTACAAGCGGACGAAATGTGTTTCCTCAGACGGGTGGCTGGTATCTCCCTTATGCCTCATTCACACTACAGATATATAGTTGAACGTTTTGCTTGGTAATTCAATGTAATCTCAATGGAAACCAGCTTTAAAGGCTGGATTCCAAGGACAGCCGACACGCCCAGCCTTTAAAGCTGGTTTCCATTGAGATTACATTGAATTACCAAGCAAAACGTTCAACTATATATCTGTAGTGTGAATGAGGCATAAGAGATAGGGTGAGAAGTTCAGTCACCCGAGAGAGACTTGGAAAGGAGTCAGCTTAGGTTGGTCGGGCATCTAGTATATGGATGCCCCTCGAGCCCCTCCCTAGGAAGGTCCTCGATGCATATCTCCAAACTGGCTTGCGAAGGCCTCGGTATGCTCCCTGAGGGAGAGGAGGAAGTTGCTTGGGATAAGGAAATCTGGAAATCTCAGTTGGAACTGTTACCCCTGCGGCTGCGACCCGATTCCGGATAAGTGGTTGAAGATGGTTGGATGGATGGATGGATGTTGGCAGGCTAGAACAAACCCCAAACAAGCCCAAAGTAGCTTCTAACAAGCAGACATGGCAACGCTGCACTCTACCGGCGATCTCTACGGAAGAGCAAAGTGGACAAAATAGTGCCAGGGCCAGAACTACATGTAGTCATGTTTGTAGTTCTTTTTTAGGAATTTGGTCTACTGGAACGTTTACCGCTGTGCGTACCATATCCACTCGGGCTCCATTGGAGTAGTGGAGTATGTAAGCATTTTCATAATTAGTTTTTAATGTGCAGCATCTGCTACGTGTCTAAATTGCAAATTGTAAATTGAGTAGCAGCCGCCTGTAAGTGACTTTTCAGACCGATTTTAAAGGAAGTTATAGGGATTTACACTGCTTTAAGTTAATCATCTGGGGACCTCCCAAAATCATTTGGAGACCCCCCAAATTACGCTGACAGTGTGTTGTGGTGGTGTTCTGTGTCCAGGTTCAACACCATCCACCATCCACACACTGACAGAGAGGTCTCTGCCCGTGCTGAGTCGACTGGAGCTTCTGATGATCCATGGGAACAACATCCATATTCCACACAGAGCCTTCACTGACCTCAACTCTCCACAGGTAACCCTCTAACCCTAACCCAACCCTTGGGGTGGCTGTTGGCTGTGGCTCAGGAGGTAGAGCAGGTCAGCCAATGATCGATGGGTCGATGGCGGTTCAAATCCCAGCTCCTCCTGTCCTGTCCACATGTGGAAGTGTCCTTGGGCAAGACACTGACTGAACCCTGCTTTGTCTCCAGAGAGTCGGTCGATGCAATGTGAGCTTGTAGATCTGCTATTTTTGAAAAGAAATGCGAAACTTTAACCACGTGACAGCAACTCCTAAGCAGGGTCCAAATTGGGTTCTGAATACCGTTATCTGAAACCCAAACCTTTTTAGGATGTTTTGTGTGTGTCTATATGGAGTTAACATTACTCTAATAGACCCCCAGGTGTGGTTATAATATGCACATATGTCTTCCCTGTGTATTCTTGGTTACTTCCTGAAAGCTGAAAGCCTCTGAGTCAAAAGGCCCAATTGAAATTGGATATATTAACATCATAATATCATCCCCTCCCCTTTCATATTCTAGATTATTCATATTCTAGAAGTATTTTTTATGGCTGCCACACACACACACACACACACACACACACACACACACACACACACACACACACACACACACACACACACACACACACACACACACACACACACACAAACTTGTTCAAGTCAATCTGTTTATACACTCCTGGTTTTGTTCATGGTCTATACCAAATATGGTCAGTAGAGGGTGGTATTGTTTTGTAGTTGGGGGAAATTGGGCACCCATTCTTGAATTTCAATAGACAAAGATATAGAACAGTACAAGTACAGTCAAACAAGAAATGTATTACAGCACAAGTACAGTCAAAACACCCTGCCTCAAAGGAACACCCCCAAAAAAGGTGTAATTTCCGTTGGAGGTCCTTGGTATTCAATTAATCGACATACAAAACATTCAATATAATCACATGTATAAAACATTATACTGTATGTACAGAGTAGGGGGGGAAAGGTGCACCAGGGTGGGGAGAAATGATAACTACCTCCGCCTCTGGCCCCCTGAAAGCCACTGCCACGGTGAATTTTCAGGGCAGTTTTGAAGGAGGCCAGCGAGCTACATGTTTTAAGGGAAGGGGCCAAGGCGGCAGATGCTGTAGAAAGACCCATATTTGTATGACAAGGAGGTTGTTGTTTGCACACTCCCTCTAGTATTGTGGCTGTGGGTGTTGCACATTTTTTTGGAGGTGTTTAGTCAGATATGGGGGTATTGAGGGGATTCATTGAAGGCAGAGTTGCATTGACTATTTTGAAAGCCAATCCCATGTTTAGTTGTTTAACCCTGTCTTCCCTGAGCCCTCTTAGGCTATAGCAAAATGTCTGGGAAAAGGGTGGGTCATGGGCCCCAGGTCGAGAAGTAATGGAATCAGTTTGTTTTGGGAGGTTTGGAGCTTAGTCTTTAGTGGCTTTTTGATGTTGGAGTACCAGGAGGTGCAAGCATAGTCAAAGAGAGGCTGAACGAGGGCCCCGAAAAGAGTTCTGAGGGCACCTTTGTTGACAAAAGTGGAAATTCTGCCCAAATATATTGTTATATATTTACTTTGTTGCAGGCATTTGTCAAGAATGCATCCCAAATAGGTAATCTCTTCTTTGCTGGAGATTACTGTGTCATACATTTTTACCTTGAAATTCTAGTTGTTTAGTTTAGTGCCACCAATAATTGTTGGCACTTCACTATTTAGGCATTTAGCAGACGCTCTTAATCCATAGTGATTCTTGTCCCATTTATGCCCATATATGGAGATCCCTGATGTCATCAATATTAAGCCCATATCTGGGAATGCCCATGTACTGTACAGTATGGACATATTGTGCCAGTCTCATGCGGTCTATGACGTCAGACATCTATGATGTCAGCCATCTCCATATTTGGGAAAAGTAAAAGTTTTGCATTTTCCCTTTCAAGTCAACGGAGAAAATTAATTAACACATAAATGTATATCAATTAAACTATGTAACGTGTCTCTTAGTAAAATGCAAGCAGAGGAGTCCGGATGAAGCCGGTCGGTTTGACCCAATTAAATTTGACCCTTATGGCCCAAGTGCGTGCCACCAAAACTGTGGGAGGAGTAGCCTAGTGCGGCAAAACAAAGTTTATCTGGAAAGATGGATGGATGGATGGAAAGATGGAATAAAGTCAGACAAGTAGACCTACTATAGTCTGGTTGCCCATGCAGGGCAACCACACTATATAGGTCTATAGTAGGTCTACATCTAAACTATACAAACTAGGATGCCAGGTGAACAAATGAACCTGGCATTTGTCTGCATAACATGATATATTATATTTTAACCTCCCCATAAGCCTGCAAGGTCGATTGGGAGTGAGTCTGCAGTTCCAAAGTGCACAGTAAAATCCTGTGAATCAAAACATGTGTTACTTATTCCTGAGATTATTGTAGCCTATTTTGCACTTGATACTTCTGACCAATAGAGGGCAGGTAAGCTTTACTTCTGAATTAAGTACACTTGTGGTGTGAGATGGAAATGCCCTGTTCATTTGTGATAGAAAAACATTTAGTGCTCATTGAAACCCAGTTCAATGGACATGGCTCAATTATTTTATACACACATTACATACACACACACACACACACACACACACACACACACACACACACACACACACACACACACACACACACACACACACACACACACACACACACACATTGGCCAATTTGAAATGGGATTTTGATGCAATATTCTGGGGTCCACACACACACACACACACACGCACGCACGCACGCACGCACGCACACACGCACACACACACACACACACACACACACACACACACACACACACACATTGGCCAATTTGAAATGGGATTTTGATGCAATATTCTGGGGTCCTTGACATGAAGATGTTTGATTACCCTGTCATAGAGAAGGACACTGTCATTGTGGTCAACTCCTTTACACAATGCAGTAGAGCCTAAGCAGACTTTAATATACAATCATTTTAACCACTTTATGTTGGCTGTTCAAAATTAGCACATACTTGTACTTAAGTATAGAACTTACTTGGTTAGAGTAGTTCACGTTCACCCCCGAAATGACTTTTTTCCTATTGATTACTCAGGCCATGGAGACTAGAGTTCAATAACTTTTGTTTTGTATTTGTTGCATTCCTAAGACAAAAAATGGATTATAGTAATTTTACTCCCATTGACTCCGGATGGGGACCCAGATGCATTTGGGTCCCCATGTAATAGTTTTGAGGTATTTGTATTTAAATATGTCCAATTTACAATACCTTCTATATCCACTATATCTCAGATCCAAATATTGTACTTTTACTGCACTACATTTATTTGAAAACTTTAGCTGCTTTGCAGATATAAATAATATTATAAAACATATTAAACCACTTTAGCCCTGTTTTATACATTGGCTATTTGAAAATAGCTGATCTACAAGCTCACAATGTGTCGCATGTGAGCTTGTAGATCTGCTATTTTCAAATATTTTGTACTTTTACAGTTTGTACTTTAAGTACATTTTGATGCCAACACTTTTATACTTCTACTCAAGTACATTTTGAATTCAGTATTGATACTTTTACTTAAGTAACACACGTGAGCACTTTTTTCCACCACTGAATTCTATATTTGTGCTCACACTGGTGTCAGTCACACAGCCCAAAATAGACGATCTATAAGTTCACATAGCATATTGCATCACAGCAGGCGGCGCATTGGGAGCTTTGTTTAGAATAGATCAGCTACTTTCAGTAGGCCTATAGGTCTAAATAAAGCCAGTATAAATCAAGTGAGAGCAGGACAGGAGCAGGGCTGTGGCAGAAGGAGAAGGAGAACTACCGTATTGTTCCTGAGGGACTCTCAGAATGAATGACCTCCTTCTAGGAGCTTCCCTGCTCCACTTTTACTCCAGCATCCTGCCTTTTTTCCTCTTTCTCAAACACTCTTTTTCTTTTCTTCTTTCTAGTTTTACTTTGTATTTGTCAGAGTGATGTGTGGGATTTACTGTGTATACTCATTACTCATCACACAGTACAGTCCAGCGGTGAGGAAAGTACTCACATTTCTTACTTAAGTAACAGTAGTATCAATATTGCACTGTAGAAACACTCTAGGTTTTTGTTTTTCTCCTTAAAATCATTTGAGAACTTCTGTAATTGTTACTGAAAATGTAAAATGTAAAAACTAAATTCCTTTGAGAAAATTGTAATTACTAAATTATTGGCATCAAAATGTACTTAAAGTACCAAGAATAGAAAGTATTGATTATGCAGAATGCCCCGTTTAACAAGCTTTCAAAAGATATAAAAATCTTTTTTGAAAACAGCAAGATCTACAAGCTCAGAATGTGTCACATTGCAACGCATTGTGAGCTTGTAGATCTGCCTTTTTCAAATGGCCAAAATGTATATCAGGGCAATGAAATGTAGATCTCCGGAGGAGGCTGGTTTACGAGGCTAGGGCTGAATTAGTTTGTATGTGAACTATCTACAAAGTAACTAGTAACTAAAGTTTTAGAGGTAAAAGTGCAATTTTCGGATCCGAGATGTAGTGGAGTAGAAGCAAAAGTATTGACAATTGGAAATAATCCACCAAAAGTGTACTTAAAGGGGAAGACCACCCATTTTCAATATTGAAATATGTCATTAATATACCTTAGAGGAGTTGTGTGGAAATAGAAAAAGAGTTCCCCCCTTTCTGTGTTGCCTAGAACTGGAGGAATGATTTTGGGGTTTGTATTGTAAAGTACAATGTGTGATGTCATCAAGTTGTACTTTACAATACAAAACCCAAAATCAATCCTCCAGTTCTAGGCAACACAGAAGAGGGGGAACTTTTTTCTATTTCCACACAACTCCTCTAAGGTATATTAATGACATAGTTCAATATTGAAAATGGGTGGTCTTCCCCTTTAAGTACAGTAGTTACTTTCCACCACTGATCACACGCAGTACAATCTTGTCAATATTGTTCAAGATGTCCCCCCTCCTCGTGCGGTACCTTTTCCCCATACGTTTTTTTAAATTAGTTCATCATCTTCTTCTTCTTCTTCTTCGGGGCATTCTTGCTGCTCTGTCAATGGAACCACGCTTGCATTCCTCCCTCCTTTCCCCCCATCCCATGCAGAATAAGTGCTGTCTCACTCCAATTGAGCAGAGTAAAATGTGAAAGCCCAGTGAATGAATGGAGCCAAAGCTCAATAGGAGAAAATAAACAATTGCGTTGGGTCCAGGGGAGCACATGAGAAGGGCGAGAGAGAGAGAGAGAGAGAGAGAGCAAGCGGGGGAGAGAAAGAGGGCCTGCCTGCCCTACGTAAGAACATTCCCATGGAGACTTTTTTTTCAAGCCCGATTATATACTCTGTGGCGTGACGGTGTCGCTCACTGGAAAATTGCAGATCTACAACCTCACAGTGCATCGCGTTTGCAATGCGTTATGCTTGTAGATCTGCTTTTTTGTGCGTAATGCCCCATAAATTGGCCATTACGCACTTGCCCCCTTTTTTACCGTTTAAAAAGGAGGGTCTCGTAAAAGCACTTCAACAGTGGATGATTTCTCTTCTCTTTTCTTTTCTTTTCTTTTTTACTCCTGTTTTTTTTTTTTTTTTTTTTTAGGAGAGAAGGGGGCATGTGGGTTTGGGGTGTGACTGCTGGACATGGGAGGGGAGGTGGAAGGGGTCACATGCACACGTGCACGCTCGTATACACACACACATGCACAATTTGCTCCTCACTTGTTCAGTGCTAACTTTGGGAAAAGGCCTCCATTGTCCGGGGAGTGAAAGGTTCTTGTTTTCGCTGTGTAACTAAATCAAGAGCTCCTTTTTAAACAAAGGGTCGCATTGCGTGCGTTGTCCACTGTGAACCATTTGACTATCCTGGGTTTTTAACTCTTAACCCATTGTTAAGAAAACACATAAACCCTGAGCCCTTTCCCTAACGCAATTTCTCCCTTAATCAACACACTCCTACACAAATAATTACACTCTTACATTCATTGCACTTGCATTGTTTTGTGGTGTTAGTTAGTTAGTTGTTTAGGTAACCCACAAATCATAGACTACAACGTAATGGTTAAAACATGAGGATAAAGCACAATAGCCCAGGATTTATTCCCATTGTTGTCCTCCCACAAAACTAAGAGGTAACAACCACATTTATGTCTAAGCCTAACCCACATGAATGGTACTACTAGGTAAATGGTGCATGTATATAGCGGTTTTCATCCAAAGTGCTTTACATAGATTCTGCATTACATTCCCACATTCATACACCAATGGCGGAGGAAACTATGCAAGACAACAACCTGCTCACCGGGAGCAATTAGGCGTTCAGTGTCTTGCTCAAGGACTTCCACACGAATTCTGGGGAGCCCTGGATCGAACTGGTAACCTTGCGGTTCCCATCCGGCCACTCTACCCCTGAGCCACCGTCGCCCCAGTCATGGCCAGAGGGAGAGAGATTATAGTTACACCAGGGGCCCCTTGTGGCCCCCATGTGGCCCATCAGGGACCCCCGGGGGGCCACAGCCTGGTCTGATCTGCACCAAACCTGGCACAAATACTGTTCATGGGTTCATGACAATAGTCACAGCAGGGGCCACATGTGGCCCCCACGGGAAATGCCCGCCGGGCCCACAGGTTTTCTCCAATCTTTACCAAACTTGTCAGTAACACTGTTCGGGGGTCTGCCATGATAGTAGTCACACCAAGACACGTGTGGCCCCCAGGGGACCCAAAGGGCCACAAGCACTCCGTACTTTATCTGTCTGTAACAACCACTGTTCAGGGGTTGTGAAGGCTGAGCTGTTCATTGAGTCTTTGCTGGTATACGTTGTGTTGCGTTGTGCAGCCGAGCATGTGCGACTGGATATTACGTAGACTTCCTGATGAACCGTCACCAGGTGTTGAGAACGGGTAACATCACATCTGACCCTAAAGCCCTTAAAAAGGCTCTGAGGATGCAGTAGCATCGAGATGTCAGTTATCTTTTGTACTAGCACCTGATTAAAAGGCTTGAGCTGCTCAAGTGTCTCTCTCCTCTGCAGGAGTCCCCTCCTTGACTGCACGGCCATGTACAATTTACAATTCACGGCCTGACTACACCAAAAAAATGATATACATACATACATACTTGTATACATACTTTCCCAAACGTGCAGATGCGCGCACGCCCCGCATACGCACTGATGCACGTGAAAAGCCTTGGTGCATTTAGCAGACATATGTACTGCTCCACTGTCATCATCAAGTACGCTGACGACACGACACCACAGTAATGATCCAGATTGTCAACCATGGGTCATTGATATTTCAAAGGCAAGATGATGGTCAAAACCATATCAGAAATTAATTTGAAATGAATTTCACATGTCAGAACTAGTTGATTAAGACCTATTGCACCTGTTTTACTCCTAACAATGGCCATATTATGGCCATGGTCTTCGAAATAGTAAAATGACCATGAACATGATCTTTTAAGGTCAAAATCACCCAAAATGGTCAAAAAATATCAGAAATTAATTCCACACACCCCAATTAGTCGGATATTACATGTGCATATACCAAAAACGACAAGTTGACAAGTTGTATTTTCATACTCATACTCATATTTGGACATTGCACCATACTTTACTAACCCTAAACCACTGACTCAGTTCAAGTGAGAAATTCCCAAATTGCTAATGGGTCTACAGGCCCATTAGCTATTGTCTCCACCAGCCGAAAGGCATGGGGAGAGACTATGTTTTCGCCCCTGTCCGTCCGTCCGTGTGTCCGTGTGTCCGTGTGTCCATGTGTGCATGCGTTCGTCCATCCAGTTTGTTACCAGCTAATCTCCAGGGGCGTTGGCCCGGTCGCTGCCAAACTGCACACACACACTCCCTGGATGCCAATTCAGAACCTCTGCCCCGCATTTTTCACATGGGCCTGTTCTGTTCTGTTTTTTTGCAAAACTTACTGGCCAGTAGGGTATTCCTACAGATTTTGTCAAAAAATCACACAAATTGGTTAACAGTATCTCTACAGTCATGTGATCGACATAGATCTGTCTGATTTTCCATATTCCATCCTGATTGGCTAAAACTAGCTCTGGTCCAGAGCGTCAGCTGCACTGATGCTCTGACAGGCGGCTGGCTAAAAGACTAGACCAGGATCTCTCTACCCCTCCAAGGGCTCAACTTCAGTCATAATAAACAAAACTACTTCGCTACTCACCTAACCAAAGGTAGGTTTGCCTTTTTGAAAGTATATTCTCCGCGGTGGGAAACCTCTAGTCTCAGCACAACATATTGTATAAAATAGTCTTGCAGATTTGTATTGACTTGTCTGACAACACTGTCAAATTCGTCTTCATGTGTTTTCCTTTTCTTTCAGATATGCACTTAAATCGTTGACACTTTGTAAATTTGACCTTTCACTCTGTACTTGGTGTGCTCTTTTTTACCTCTACACTAAACCTATTTGCCAAAAATAGCCGATCTACAAGCTCTTAACGCCTCTCGGTGCGAGGCGTTGAGAGCTTGTAGATCTGCTAGTTTTGGCCAAAGTTTTCCTCAGATTAGGGATGTGAGGGTTCAAGTTGTTCATTTAAAATAATTATCCTATCACACAAAGATTTGGAGGCCCCCCCTGTAGTAACTCTGAGGACCCCTAGGGGTCCCGGACCCCCTGTTGAAGACCCTTGGCGTGTATAAGAACAACAGCAGAATAAAAAGAGCATCATCAAATGTACATGTGCATAAAGGTTTGGTTTATTGTATACATAGTCTTTTCACAGCATCCTCCGACCAGTTGATGCAACTTGGATCTCTGCTATTATTTCTAAACAAGACCACTTTTTTGATCGAAGACTTTATTAGAAGTTTGCATAGGAAAAGGTACAGTTTCATGACGGTACAGTTCACTGGTACAAGGTCTACTAAAAGGAGATCCATGAAAAGACTAAGCTTATTTCCACTGGAAACCATTGAAGTATCTCATATAACATTGAGACCACTGTTTCCCAAACAGTAGGTAGGGACCCATGTTTGGGTCGTGGACCAAACTGTATGGGTCGCAACTAAGTTAATATCATCTTTTTGGTTTGCTACATAAAAAAAGAAAAGTTTAAACAAAAAATAAGTCTCAACTTTTCATCAATGAATCCAACCTTTTTGAAAATAAGTCTAATCTAATAAACAAATAATTACCATGAAAAATTATAAAATGAAGGAAGTGAGCTTGTAGATCCACTATTTCGGGGTGAACACCAGCAATGTAGCCTATATGAAATAGGAAGGCTTTAGAACTTTGCGTAACTAGAGAAGTAAGAACATTATTCAAAAGCTATAACACTGGCAATTCTATCTGAATTGAGACTGCATGATATAACTAGATATAAAGTCACTCAAAAACAGTCTATGGCTCCCTCTTGTGCACAGTTTAAAGGTAGCAGTTTCAATACTGTGTACATAAAGAAATAGACTTCAGACAGACAGATCCATTTCCATCCTCTGTCTATTCACTCCTATTGGCTAACCTTCAGTCAGCAGTCTTTCCACCTCAGAGGAAAAGCCTTTCATTCTAAAATGCCCAGTGATCTGGTCTAGGCGTGGCATGGCGTTGCAACCCAACCGGCCTAAACATGCATGGCCTAAAAAAAAAGGAAGACGTCGCTTTGTTTTGGTCCCCCCTGTTTGTTTCCCCAATCCACATTTTGCTCGAGTAGTGTAGTCTTGCTAGTCGCTACGATTTGGACTCAAAGATGGATATACCAAACAAACTATTCTAAAATAAGCAAAATTACGCTGCATCAAGGGTTTTATCGTGTAGGACACTGTTTCCGGTTTGATATTCCGGCCAAGTGTAGTCCGTCTGGTGACTACAACATGACGTACAGTAGGTTGTTTCTGCTCACAACCGGATCAGAAACCCAAAAATGCTACTGATCCCAGGGTGTCTGAGTCAAATTATGCCGACGGGCCTGTGTTCCGACCACTTAAGCCTAACCTTAACCCTAACCTTAACCTCAGTAAAACTAACACTGGTGAATGCTAACCTGCCGACACCGGTGAATGTTAACCTGGTCGGACCAACGGGAGGTTGGAATTATGAGCGGACCCCATCCTGGGCTAATTCACTCCTAGACCTATAGCCTGGTGTCAGATCAGGCACCGGGCCCCTTCCTTCTCCAACTGGGCTGGGTATTAAAACCACACATATCAAAACCCACTTTCAGAACCAATAACAACTTAATGCTCACGTAGATTAACACAATAATCGAGAAGCAATTTAGAGGACAGGGAAGCACCATAGGAAGCGTCGTAGAAGACAGGGAAGCACCTTTGTATTTCATACATGGAGGATTTTATTTGTGACCTCGTTTTAAAAAAGAAATACGTTGCTTTATCACGTAGCCTGAATGTTCGTTTACACACACACGCACGCACGCATGCACACACACGCATACGCACGCACGCGCACACACACGCACGCACGCACGCACGCACGCACGCACGCACGCACGCACGCACACACACACACACACACACACACACACACACACACACACACACACACACTGTATACAGTAGCCTACTTACTTACTGAGTTACTATACACTCACTCACTTATGTACAGTGCTCACAGGTTTACAGAGATCTCTCCTGCCTGATATGCATTCCATGCAGCAACCCTATTGAAGCCAGTATATGGGACAATGTGAAAGAACAAGCCAAGCCAATGATTCTTTTGAGAAATGACTTCTAGTAAAACAGTCCAATCCATCCTAGCACAAAACAGTGTTGTTTCAGGACCCAGAAGAAAAAGCTGTCCTGTCCTTCTCTAGTGGCTGTGGTGTAACGGTAGCTGCATGTTATCTGCGCCTTATCTGTTTTTAAATGATATTTGATGGATTGTGTTTGAATTGTTAGTAGGCTAAAGTAAATGCCTTTAATCCATTTAGGCCTGAACGCAAATCTGTGTCACTTTAGATTTGAACCACTTTAACCATTATTTTATGCTTTAACTATTAAAAAATAGCAGATATACAAGCTCACAGCACGGCACTGAGTGAGTGTATATCTAGTTTGTATCTTCTAGTATATTTGAGGTTCCTTGTGAATTCCCAGTGTGGGTTTTGAGAATAACACATCTTCATCTTGAGTATTCACTACTCTGCCTGTGCGTGGTCGTTCTGCATTTGGGTCCTACAGTACACCTCCTTATCCACACGTGATAATATTTGTCTTGGGGAATGTTTAGAACATTTAGAATACCACTCTAGTATGTCTTAAGGCGTGGGGAACTTTGTTCTGATACTGTACGTCATTGCTTCTGCAGACAGTGTTGTGAAGTTGTGCAGAAAGTGAGGAAATGTCCTAGCCTGTCTCTCCAAGGCATCTCAAGCTGATTTCTCTTCCTAATGCTGGTCATTAGTCCTCTGGACCTGTTCATGGTAGGAGTGTTTCTGGTCAGGAGGTCAGAGGCTTCACTCTCCAACACCTGGGGGACAGAGGCTAGTGAGTCATTATATAAACACAAGGCTGACCCTCCCTGCAGGTCTGCCAATGGAGTCCAGGCATATGACCTCTCTAGCGGTGTTTAGAAGTGGGTGTGCACGCTTCCCTGTGATAGTCATCGTTAGGCATGTGTGAAAATCATACGTGTTGAGCCGATGATTCCGATGTACGACGGAAGGCACCACGCACAGGAAAATCCGACGTCCCATTAGTCCGAATTAGGGTTAGATTTAGGCTTAGGGTTAGGATTAAGGTTAGGGTTAGGTTTAGGCACAACGCTACTACGCACCCGCCACTCACCAGGACTAGCTGAACTACAAGGACAACTGCACGCGTCGTTGTGGTGCCTCTAGTCTGGCTATTTTATGCGAGTGACAACGCCATACAGCGTGACGGAAACTGGGCATTGCCGTAAGCACAGAGCTGCGTGTGTGTCCAGTGGAGTGGCACAGAGCCTCTGCCTGAACGCCAATAATATCCCTCCAAGCCAAGGAAGGACTGCTGGTTAAGATGTTAGGCTTTAGCATCTTCCCTTCAGGCACGGGAGACCCAGGTTCCAAACCCCTGAGTGTTGCATGTGAGCCCGTTAGGGAGTGGCAGAGACAGGACAGCACATCAGTCTGATTGAAAGATGGCTTTGTAAGTGTTGAGCAAGGAAGCATTGTTGATTTTGGAGAAGGATTGTCTTTTCTTTTTGGTCGGAGGGGAGGTGGGTGGGGGGATTCAAAGGTAGAGTTGATGAATGTGTTGATGGTGGCATTTTGATAGGGGTAATTTTGACCCTGACAGGGCCCAGGCTCTCTCATGAATCACGGCGTGTCAGGCCGGCTCTGGAGATGGAGGGCCCAGTCATTGTGGCTCTGACACCCATGTGAGGGTCTGAGGCTGCTGGGGGTCAAGTGTGACACCTCATTAGAACGATGTTGATTTAGTGTGGCCACAGCGCAACAGACCCCCTCCCATGGGGGCCCAGGAGAGGCGTTTGAGCGAGGGAGTGGGGGTAGCGCACAGAGCCACTGGACACAGAATGGAGGTTCTACTACCGCTGCTGCGCTTCATCCAGCCGGCAATCAGCTGACAGCTTGCAAATCGCCGTCGTCTGCGGGAGAAACCTTGTATCTCCAAGTTTCAAGTTGTTGTTGGTTTTTGGTCAATTAATTCTCTACTCTGTCATACTACGGCAATAAAGTAGCTCAATAAAGTAGCTCACGATGCACCACGATGTGACGCATTGTGAGCATGTAGATCTGCCATTTTTGCAAAAAGAAAAAAATAAATAAATTGGTTTGGCCTATCAGTGGATCTAAAAAAATATTCAACGATTAAAAATAAGGAGAGCTTGTTTGATTGAATACTTTATTAGCAGTTTGCAGAAAAAAGCACATGCAGTAGAGTTCAATACAAGGTCTGAAAAGGAGGATTTAACCCCAAGAAAGTCTTAGGCTTGTTTCCATTGGGGTCCTTAGTACTCAATTCATAGAAACAATTAATGACAGAAGTAATAACTACATGATTGGATCCATTGAAACGCTGCTTCCTTTTTTCCATTCCTTGAAAACACAGTTTTGGAGATACATGGTTTCAGTGAAAAAAAATCATTCACCAAGAAAAAAACATCATCCCTCCTCCTCCTCCTCCTCCTCCCCCTTTGTTAAATCTGCATCCCCAAACATTCATCTCTTTATGCCTTTGGGGAAAACATCTCAATTTCACTTGTAAACATGATTTCAATTTTCTCTGTGTTTCTTTGTTTTTTTGTTTTTGTTTTTAAGGTGGGGGCTGGGGTTCATCGGGTTCATATGCCGTGGTCATCCCCCCCCTCCCCCCTCGTGATCCCAACCTCTGTGTCAGAATAATGCTGACCTTTCACCTTTGATCTCCAGGTTTGAAATCGTTCTCTGCGACATCAAGATTACATCTGACAATCTGCAGCTTTCTGAGAAATGGCTTTTAGGAAAGTGATGGAGGAAGTAAAAGAAAAAAGCGAGCCTTATTCAAACAATGTGCTTTTAAAAAAAATCTAAGGTCTGACATCGTAATATCGTAATAAAGGCCCTTCATCTCTCTCCCAGCCATTTACAATAGGCTTGTGCGCCTATACTGCCAGGAATTTTATTAATTTCCAAGTTAGCTTTAATCTAACCCAACAGGGATCATATTGTTGTAGAATGTAGTACTAGTACTATCCACTAGAGTGTGCCCAACGATAATCTCCTAGAGTCTGGACTAGCGAGTGGACAGCAGTAGACCCATAATGGCGGCGCCCATTGGCGGCCATTATGTCTCCCGGTCCGCCGAACGGGAGCTATAAAACACGATCCGAACGTCGTGCGCACGCCATTTACACTCGTTTTTGCTCTTGAGTGACCAATCTGTCAGTCCAGCCATTTTTTTCCGAATGAAAATCGGTCTAAATATGGTAAAGTTTGATAAGAAAAACGTCAACATTCAATGCTGTAAAAAGGCCCATTCTATGTTATGGCCGAACGACTTCCGGGTTACGTCATCGATGATGTCACTTCCTTCGAATATGTAACTTTAGACTAAAATTAAGCTAGAAAGGTAATTTATAGCTCAAAAAATGTCAAAAAAATACCAAAATGATCAGAAAATGATCCCCAAGGCGACGTTTGGCGATCTGGCTGCCTCACCCTCCTCAAAATGGCGATGGAAGGCGATTTGGCTGTGAACTAGTTAAATGTTCTAACACATATTTTATAGATCTATAGAAAATATAATTACAATTAGTGCAACTGAAACTGGATATTTTTTTCTTTATATAGACATTTAGGGAACTACTTCAGGATGCTTCATCTAAATTGTTAACGCATTGCAAGTTATACGCATTATGTCACTGTCCTAGCTAAGGTGCAGATGTTCAGGATTTGTAGTGCGCCCCCATCCAGTTAATATACACTGACCCCCCATCCAGTTAATACACTGACCCACATCCAGTTATTACACTGGCCCGGGGCCCCCAACCAGTTACTGCAGAATCACTGCCAATCTTCCACCGTAATCTGAAGACTCACCTCTCTCAGCCCTTAGCAGTAGCACTTGCCCTAGCCTCAACGACCTTGCAGGATTATTATGCAAAGATTAAAATGTCATTGTTGACCTGGCATCCTATTCTGTGTATAGTTTCAATGTACTGATTATAGATTGTTAGGCTGATGAAGATTGTTTGGTTTACCTACATATGACCCTAGATGACTATTTCTATGCATTTGATGTATTACCTTTTGTTGTGGTTGCTTATTGTAAATCACTCTGGATTCAGAGCGTCTGCTAAATGCCTACATTGTAAACTGATGACAAATCAAAAGATCCCAACTACACTACTCTTGAATCGAGCAACTTAAAAGCTGTCTGGGGTAGAAACCCTCACAAAAACATGTAGTAATCCTGGTCTCTATAATGCCTCCCCCTGGCCAGTCTGATGGAGGGGAAAGGAACTGGTTGGAATAACGTGTTCCTTCCACGCGCTACGTCCAAACTGGGGAAATCCCCCCCTGTCAGGTGAAAAGAAGCAACTTGGACTCCCCAGGCGCGGCAGAGGGAGAGCAGAAACCAGGATTACAGGTTAGGTAATTGGCACTGGGTGAAAAAATTGGTTACAAAATTGTGGGATAAAAATTATATAAAAAAAGAAAAGCTGTCTGGGGGGCTCCCAAAAGCCTGAGTAGACAATAAAATGAGTCCTATTTCCAACCCTGTGTTTACTGTTGTCTTTCTCAGAGATCAAAATGCAGATGATCACTTTCACTGTTCCTAGTGAAAAACTGACAGAAGTCACTGCCATCCAGACCAACAAAGAACCCTCTTTCATTAGTCACTTAATGCACATCTTCTCTTGCCATCTTGATCCAAAACAGGCTCAGCTCAGTTTTTGATACATTAAATCATGCATTCCCACTTATATGGAAGCAGATGCATTTGTTATGTTTATCCCCTCATTTATTCAGGTTTTTACTTTAATGGATCCCATGTCTGTAGAGCAAATCGTGTCTCAGTCTACATTTCAAGTTGAGTGTTGATAAGTTCCTTTTTTAAAGAAGCTTAACATAGAGGACAGGAAAAGAACACTGTCTTCACTTACTAAAATATTTATTAACTGATATTCATCAAGTAGGTAACTCATACCTGATGTTGTGTGTCTTTATTTCTTGATGAATTGAATACACAGGACCGCAATGTGTTATCCTTTTAGCATTATAACTGGTACGGTTGGTACCTTTTGCAAACTGTTAACAAATTATTCAATTAATCAATCAAAAAGCAATTTTATTGTTTTTTCTCCACGTCATCAGCGCCCACACCCTAGGTGGGGTTGGCGAAAGGGCCTTTCTGTGTGGAATTTGCATGTTCTCCCCGTGTCTCCTAGGGTAGATACTCTCACAAAAACATGCAGTAATCCTGGTTTCTATAATGCCTCCCCCTGGCCAGCCGGGGTGCCTGATGGAAGGGAAAGGAACCCCTATAAGACCGATGACGTCCTTCCGCTTGGCTTCTTTCGTCTTTTCTGCTCTATAGCCGGGGAGCCACTGGGCCAAAAGCTCAAAGAATAGGATGTTACCTGTGATGTCATGACATACTTTTAATTTTTGTTTTTTCTATTAATTTGGTCATCAAGGTCCACAGAATGAGAGGCCTGCTCTGCCGAAAATCCTGCGAAAAAAAGTTATGGCCATTTGTATATTCACTCCATCGACTTCAATATACAGGAAAGAAACACACCAAAAAAAATATGCTTTAAGTAGCATGTGAGAGGTCAAACTACGGGTTCTTGATGATTCTGAATCCATTGCAAGTATTTGTTTTGCATGAAAAACATTCCTTGGGCTAGAAAACGGACCAAAATAAAAGTGAAAAGTGATGACTCATCATTTTTCACAGGTTTGAGAGGCTGAAATCTAACCCAAGGAATGTTTTTCGTGCAAAACAAATGCTTGCAATGGATTCAGAATCATGAAGAACCCCTAGTTTGACCCCTCACATGCTACTTTTTTTGGTGTGTTTTTTTTCCAGTATAGTGAAGTCAATGGGAAACTTTTTTTCGCAGTATTTCCGGCAGAGCAGGCCTCTCATTCTGTGTACCTTATTGACCAAATTAATAGGAAAAACTACAATTTGGAGTATGTCATGACATCACAGGTCCTCTCTCATTTTGGCCCAGTGGCTCCCCGGCTACTACGCATACAGACGCGATTCTCACAGCTCCTACTCCAACGTAAGTAATTCTTCACTTGCTTCTTCACAGAGAGGTTGTAAATGTGCTGAAATTAGCCAAAAGCGACGTAGTAGGACAAGTCCAACGGCTTCGGCACCGTTCTTCTCTGTTCTCCGCTTCCACTGTTCACTTCACAGTTTGGTAATCCTTGTTGTGCTAGTTTTAGCTAACCTAGCCTAGCATAGCCTAGCCTTAGCCGCCGCTCGTAGCCTTGCTAGCTTTGCGGCCTTCTGTGCTAACTTGTTGCTAGCTCCGCTTTCCACTGTGTTGCGGCTAGCTCGACTAACTTTTGTTTACCAGACTGTGAGCTGCTGCCTGCTTACCCTCTGCTTGTTTGTTAGCTCCCCGCCTCATAGCCCTTGTGCTTTTCGGCGAAGATCGACCGTGTAATGGCGACTCCTACCCCTTCCTGGATCCACTGTTTCCCCTGGGACGCTTGACAGTGGTCAAGAGGTGATCTCAGCCCCCTGGTTCTTCTATCTTTCTGGAATGCTTGGATCTTTCAATACCTATCCGGAGAGAGTTGGGCACCTTTGCCTTGCCTCCAGGGCTGGTGGTGTAGGGTATCAGGTCCTGGCGTCCTGATTTTCTCTTTCCTCCTTTGTGGGAGGAAAGTTGGGTTTGAGTCTTGGTCCTGTGGGACGGGTAGACCTCCTCGTTGAGGGACCTGGGAGGATAGGGACACGCTGAACGGTGGTTCAGGTGGTTGGTTCCTCTCTTGGACAGAGTCGTCAGGTCGATTCGCTCGAGAGTATTTATGGGGGGCATGGTGTGGTTGTTCTTGTTGGGAGGTTCGGTGCTGGGACCTGTCGGTCCTTTGGCCCCTCCTTCCTTTCAAGAGAACTGCTTCCCTCTTGGGACCTCTGGTAGGGGGTCCTCTTGTATATGGGGGTGGGGTTTAGGTGCCTTTGGTGCCTGTAACCCTGGTAGCATTGGGTGGTGGATCAGCTTGCGGTACCCGCTGCGTTGATTCCCTCTGGTTTGGTGCTGCCCCCTCTTTGGTTCGCGGTAAGGTTGGGTTCCCTTGTAGTTCCCTCCTTGGGTATCCTTCAGTAAGACCTTGATCTTACTGGGGGTCCCTCATCTTTTGAATGTTCCCCTGAACCTGCTTGGTGAGGTTCTAGGGTGGTGGGGCCTCCTTTCCCCTAGTGCTTGGGTAGAAGGGACCCCTATTTTCCTTTCCACCTCCACCCCTGGGATCCCTTGGGTCTGGGTGTTTGTGGACTGGGACTTCCCCTGGAGGGGGCCTGTCCTGGTTACAGTCTAAGGGGTGGTTAGATGTTGGCCTTCGTCGCACGGAGAGTTTACGGTACCCCATAGGAAGGAGTTCCGACTTGAAGACCGCTAATAAACACAAGTGTTTCGAACTAAACATCTGTTTATTTAGGTCTGGAAGGAGGAACTCCTTCTGGTCTCGGCCCTCTGTTCGAATAATAGAGTTGAAAACACTTGTGTTTTCATTGATTGATTGATTGATTGATTGATTGATTGATTAACAGTTTGCAAAACACACAGAGGTACAGTTATACAATAATGCTAAAAGGATAACACAAAAATCCCTGGAGGGCTTGTTTCCATTGTTCTTCTGTGTATTCGATTCATCAAGACATATAAAGACATACAATACTATCCAAGAGATCATCAATACTAGGAGCAGTAACAGTATTATGTACAGTAAAACAGGTCATTTATTTTGTCAAGCTAGAGACTAGTCTAGGTTCCAGTTTTAAATTGCAGACCTGTTATGGTGGTTTTGAAGGAGACTAGAGAGTCACACTTTTTGATGTCTGGTGGTATAGAAAGGCCTTCCACATGTTGGTGACATAACAATACAATGAATTCATCAGATCAGTGGAGCTCCCTCTGGTGTTGTCAGCAGGTAGCCTACATGGGCACTGGTCCCTCTGGTGTTGTCAGCAGGTAGCCTACATGGGCACTGGTCCCTCTGGTGTTGTCAGCAGCAGGGGCGTCACAAGGGGGGGGGGGGGGGGGGGGGGGGAGTGGGACTGAGTTACTAGGGCCCAAGGTGGAGGGGCCTTATACTTTAGCTATTGAAAAATAGCAGATATACAAGCTCACAGCGCGGCACTGAGTGCCGTGCTGCTAGCTTGTATATCTGCTATTTTTTGAAAAGTCGTGCAAATCTTTGAATATAGGATATGTATTTTTTTTCTCAAATTTTGCTTCTGGGTGGTCCCTGGAACTAAATATTTTGAGATGGGGGTCTGTGGCCAAATACATATAATTTTGGAGGTCCTTCAAATGAAAAGGTTCGAGCACCATGCACTGACGTGTTTCAAAAAACCTTAGAAGGATTTGAAATATTCAAAGACTTGCACAAATTTTCACTATTTAAAAAAAAAATAGCAGATCTACAAGCTCGCAGCGCGGCACTCGGTGCTGGGCTGTGAGCTTGTATATCTGCTATTTTTCAATAGTTAAAGCACAAAATAATGCATTCCCAGTCTAAATGGCTTAAACCCCCTCCCCCTATGAAGAACATTCATGGGGGGCCTGCAGTGAATCCTTGTACCCAGGGCCCAGAGTTTGGTGCGACACCCCTGTGGGCTGGTCCCTCTGGTGTTGTCAGCAGGTAGCCTACATGGGCACTGGTCCCTTGAGTATGTTGAAGACCACTCTCTCCTCTACCCAGTCATCCCACCCTGGCATGATGACTGCGTCGGCCCCTTAAACGTGCCCTTCTTATGGAGCTGGCATGGCTGTGATGTGGTTCACCGCAGCAGGCACAGACCGTGCTTCCTAAATCCCTTCTCCTTGGTTAAGTAGTAATTACACCACAAAGCCACAGACTGTCAGTAATGGGCTTTCACACACATGGTGCCTTCTTCTCCATGTTTGGGGAAATAATTGAGGACACGTTATGTCCCCCTGCATGTGTAACTGCATTTCAGTTACACAGGCCTCCCCAAAATGTCACACAAAACACATTAGGCCTAAGTAAAACCCCCCTTTTTTTGTTGCATTAAACCTATCATGCATATTTAAATCTGAAATGATGGAAAGCATTGAACCAAATGAGTGTATCAGAGAATAGCATGAATAATGAATGAAACCGAATTCCCAACTGTGGTCATTTATCATTAAGTAAGTATTACATAAAGCAATTTGAAACACTTAAACGACCATAATTAACATGTGTGTGTGTGTGTGTGTGTGTGTGTGTGTGTGTGTGTGTGTGTGTGTGTGTGTGTGTGTGTGTGGGGGGGGGGGGGGGGGGGTGTTAATATATGCATCTGAATCCTAGATAATACTAGCTTGTGTTTCTCTTTCAGCCTCTTTTTCTTTTTCCCTGACCTCCACACACACGCACACACACACACACACACGCACGCACGCACGCACGCACACACACATGCACACGCAGAGGTGTAGCGGGCCGGGCCATCTGTCTTCTCTGACGGTACGAATGCGTGAGAAAACAATGAAAGGCGTCATGATGACATTTCACATCATTCTGTGATGACTGGATATGTTAGTTACAGAGACCCTGGAAGATGTCATTTTAGAGGGTCTTTCTCTGAGTGACACTGACGTGATCATCTGCCAGTTAAAAGGTGTTGTTGTTTTTGAAAGAATGAAATGATCAAATCCTGGCCATAGATTGTGTTAGATTTGGTTTGCCATGTATAGTCTATACTGACCGTGGCGAGCAGGAAGGAATGATTTATTAATGCTGCTATATGTCACAGTCCACTGTTGTTGTCTTTGAGTTTTTACTCATTAGCCCGAATAATAACTGTCACTAATTCAAGCTGTTCTAGAATGGCTTTTTGAATAGAAAGAGAGAGGGAGAGTGGCGAGAGAGAGAGGGAGAGAGAGAGAGAGAGAGAGAGAGAGAGCAATGGAGAGAGAGGAGCAGGGGCGTCACAAGGGGGGGGGGGGAAAGTGGGACTGAGTTACTAGGGCCCAAGGTGGAGGGGCCTTCACTATTTTATGCTTTAACTATTGAAAAATAGCAGATATACGAGCTCATGCTGCGAGCTTGTAGATCTGCTATTTTTGAAAAGTCGTGAAAATGTGTGCAAATCTTTGAATATATGTACGTATTTAAGCGAAAATTTGTAACTCAAATTTAGCTTCTGGGGTGTCCCTGGAACTACATATTTTGAGATGGGGGTCCGTGGCCAAATACATATCATTTTGGGGGTCCTTCACATGAAAAAGTTTGAGCAACACTGACATAGAAACATAGGTTTTTCAAAAAAAAAAACCTTTGAAGGATTTGAAATATTCAAATTGAAATAGACACATTTTCACGATTTAAGAAAAATAGCAGATCTACAAGCTCGCAGCGCGGCACTCTGTATATCTGCTATTTTTCAATAGTTAAAGCACAAAATAATTATCCGCAGTGAATCCTTGTACCCCCAGGGCCCAGAATTTGGTGTGACACCCTTGGAGAGAGAGAGAGAGAGAGGGAGAGAGAGAGAGGGAGGCAGAGTGTGTGTGAGAGAGAGAGAGAGAAAGAGCGAGAGAGCAGAGAGAGAGAGAAGAGAGGCCTGAGAGATTAACTCCAGTGATCTCACTCTGTGAGGCCCAGGAACGGCTGAATATTGTTCTAGTGGTGGGGAGAGATGGAGAGGGAGGAGGAGGGGTGGGGGGAGAGAGAGAGAGAGAGGGAGGGAGGGAGGGAGAGAGAGAGAGAGAGAGAGGGAGAGAGAGAGAGAAAAAACCCCTATGCAGCCAGAGAAATGAACTTGATGATCTCAGGGGGGCGGGGGGAATGGGGGGGAGGGGGTGGGGGGGAGGAAGGATCACCATGCCTCGCTCCTGACAATCAAAATTAGATTGGCCAGCACTGTGTCAACACTAGCCTCAGTTAAGGCATGACAGCAGAGAGAGGGAGGGCAGCCCCCCCCTCCCCGTGGCTTTTTGAGAGTTTGCCATGTGAACTATGGAGACCCCACAGAGTCTTTCACTGACTCAGGCCTCAAAAGAAGAAGTCCTCCTTTTTTTTTTTTTTTTTTTTTTATAGGCCAAGCCACTGTAACCAAACCAACCAACCAACCGACGGGCATCTCGCTCCACTTAACTTCTATATATTTTGGCAACTCTTTTATAATATGTCGTTATTTGTGGTTCTTTTGTTTGTTTGTTTGTTTCTTTGCCCTCTGACATCAAACGTATAAATCTGCAGCGATGCTGACTCGACCGCGTTTACTGCGAGGCTGAGAAAACAGGGCTGAGTATTGATCTGAGAAACGTCTTTCTTCTTTTTTTTTTTTGCAATTTCACTTTTCTCTCGTTACAAGCATAACGTGTCACGTCATTGAATTGAGTACAAAGGACCCCAATGGAAACAAGCCACATGGCTTTCTTGGGTTTAAATTAGGGATGTCCCGATACCACTTTTTTGCTGACCGAGTACAAGTACGAGTACTTCATTTTGAGTACTCGCCGATACCGAGTACCGATACAAGTACAATTAATAATACAAAATGTCTTTAAATTATGTTTTTTTTATCAGATGTTCCTCACTTTCTGGCTGTATATAACACATTAAATTGCATTGCTTTCTCAGAACATGGCACAACTGCCACACATTTCACTTTTTTTTTCAGGTTTAGCCCATGGAAATTCCTGTACTGTGCATGATCTTCTAGATCTGCTATGCTCAAACATTTTGCATTTTTACTTTTGATACTTTAAGAGAGAGAGAGAAAGGCGAAGTGGCGGAACACACAGGGTACTCGGGCGCTTTGTGAGCAGTATCGGACGAGTACCGATACCGCAAAATAGGCCGGTATCGGGGCGAGTACCGATACCACGAGTACCGATACCGCATCCCTAGTTTAAATCCTCTCATAGCAGACCTTTGTATTGAACTGTACTTTCCTTTTTTCCTGCAAACTGCAAATAAAGTATTCAATAAACCAATCAATAAATCAATCAATCAATTAATCAAAAATAGAATTCGGGCGCTAGCTGGCCTAGTGGTCCAGGCCCATCATACCACATAGGCTCTGATGTCGTGGGTTCGAGTCCCGATCCAGAAGACCTTTGCTGTGTGTCACTCGATCCCCATCTCTCCCCATTTCCTGTCAGTATACTGTCCTATAAATAAAGGCACAAAAGCCCAAAAACAAATCAAAAATTCACTGTGTATGTATGCATGCATGCACACACACACACACACACACACACACACAGAATATCACCAGTAAGACTCCCTAATAGGGAGATAAGCGACCGCCAGGTCGCAGCGTGATTTTAGGGCAAAATGTGTAGGAGTAGTGTCCAAAAATGTGTTTGAAGAAATTGGGCTGTTGGTGGCGCTATATGGGACAGATCCATATTGATGAGATGAGTGTAGACATACTGTGTACCGATTTGCGTGATTTTAGGGCCAAATCTGTAGGAGCAGTGTCCAAAAATGTGTTTTAAAATATTGGCCTGAAGGTGGCGCTATATGGGACAGATCCATGTTGATGACATGAGTGTAGACATACTGTGTACCGATTTGCGTGATTTTAGGGCCAAATGTGTAGGAGCAGTGTCCAAAAATGTGTTTAAAAAATCGGCCTGAAGGTGGCGCTATATTGGACAGATCCATGTTGATGACATGAGTGTAGACATAGTGTGTACCGAATTCCGTGATTTTAGGGCAAAAATTGTAGGAGCTGTGTCCAAAAATGTGTTTTGCAAGAATCGGCCTCATGGTGGCGCTAGAAGAGGGTCATGTGTGAATTGATGGGTGGAGGTTGTGATTTGGCAGGCAAGGAGTATGTGTGCAAAGTTTGGCATGGATTGGGGCAACGGTGGCGGAGATATGAGTTGGGGAAAAGTGTGACGTGACGGACAGACTGACAGACTGACGGACAGACTGACGGACAGACTGACAGACAGCCGGTGGAGGTTTTGGTAGTAACTGCGACCTGATGGTCGCAATCATGAGACATGCTTTAATGTGTGCCATTAAACTCTATGGCTTCCTTCAGACGGATCTGGGACATGAAGTATGGGACTGAGATCACCACGGTTTGTTTTCTCTCAGACAGTAATAAAATATGGATCAGTGTCCAGATGGATTAGGATTGAATGTGTTTCTGGAGGCGTGGACCAGTGACCTGTAATCTGATTCATGCTGCAGTTGCGTGTCAGCGCCGTGCGTTGATACTGTAATAGCAGATCCACAAGCTCAGGATGCCTCGCAGCGTGAAACTAAAGTATAAGTGGCATTCTCTCTCTCCTGCCAGGGTAGACCCAGTGCAGCTGTGTCCTCACATAACCCACAAACTGTAAATTATGTTACAATTTAAAAAATCCTACTTTCAATTTTCATATTTATTTTAATTTAGCAAAGGTACAAAAATAGTGTCATCAAAATATACCAATGCAGAATGTCCCATTTCACACTCTTTTCTTTTTTCAAATCTCAAATTTCAAATTGAGAATGTTTGCTCAGGGGATAACATGGAATCTTGACCATTAGGTCAGATCCTGTGTCTATAGGTGAGACATGACCTTTGACACCATCTAAAAGTCTGAATAGACGAGCAGGGAGACAAAATAGAAAATACAACCACCCCAAAAATGTAATTATATAAAATACTACCATACGGATTGGACACTTTTCCATTGTATTCATAAAAAAAAGGTACATTAGTGATCCAGTAAAAATGCATTGAGACAAAGTATCTTTTACAAGTCTGCACTGGCCCAAGATGCAGAGTTAAAATACAAGACAAAAAAAGAAAAAAAGGACACACTGACTGTGACTGCCATTCAGATACAAATAAAATGGGAATACCGTAGCTTTCAGAATACTGACACATATTCCCCTCTGGTGGGGGGGGGGGGGGGGGGGGGTGAAAGTGAGAGGGAGGATAGAGCGTTCTTCTGAGATGAGCAGGCAGTGGTTTTGTGCTGAGAGCCAAGGAGAGGAGAGGTACAAAAGCTAGTGTTTTCACGTTGTCGCGCTGTTGTTGCCAAAAGAGAGAGAGAGACACACACACACACACACACACACACACACACAGTCACTGCCGGGCTGTGAGGAGCACTGAACATAAAGTGGAATAAAGACGTAATGTTCCCATCAAACAGCAAGATGAGATTAGAGAGCGTTTGTATGTGTGTGAGAACCAGCCAGCTATCCATCTATCTATCCATCCATCCATCCATCCATCCACATTTTTGAGCGGTGGTAGACCGCTCCATAGCATGGCAGTGTGTGTGTGTCTGTAGCCTGTACATGTCATGTTTTGCCATAGCATTGTGTGTGTGTCTGTAGCCTGTAAGACGTTATGCAAGCACGACCACCGCTCACTTCACACTGGGTGTGATTTTTTTTTTATGTATACAGTACCTGTATGGTGCTTATGAAATGATTTATATGTATGTGTCCTGTAAGTCCATGTGGGCTGGGCACCTTTTTGGTGCACAATAAATAGATGATAAATAGATGATAAATCTATCTATCTATCTATCTATCTATCTATCTATCTATCTATCTATCTATCTATCTATCTATCTATCTATCTATCTATCTATCTAAATTGATTTCTGCTCTTGTTACTTATTTTACTTTTTCAGTAACTGGCATCATATAAGTGTACGGCCAGCAAGTACACAGCAACATTATGTGAGTGTTAATTGAACCCTGAAAGGGTACCAATATATACAGTCTAATTAAGGATCTTATTAATCATCTTGGGTCCCCTGCAGGTACACGTGACAGAGTGACAGCCAGGTTCACTGGGGTGAGACTCAACCAGATGCTGCTCTGTAGCTCCTCAATGGCTTTATAGTGACACCTGTCATTCAAGGTACGTGACAGGGGAGACCCTTTAGTTGTTCGCATTCAATCCAAAAGCTTAATTTGATTACTTCTCAAGTGCCATCTGAGATTAAATACAAAAAATAAAATAGAAAAATAAAAAAATATATACCATTTATTTTATCATATTTATGTATTGTTTCCTTGGATTCCTTCTACATTTTAGCTTTTAATATTTACATATTGGTGGTAAACTAAAATACATTTCAAATGCATTTATCTGCAAGCTTTTCCCCATTCATGTTAGACCTACCTACAGTACAGGATCATCAGACTGTTGGACAACAGGATTCATTTACAGTCATAATGTACACAAAAACAATACCAATAATTTTCTTTAGTGCTTTCCAGGACATGCAAATGTTAAAAATTAATCAGGATTCAGGAAACCAAGTGGAATTAAGGGGAGACATGGCAGGTGAAAACATGTAAAAATTCAAAAATTGAAATTTTTTACTATTTTACTTTCAAACTAATGCAAAATAAACGTTCAAAATACACATATAGATGTTCATTTCATACGTGAAGGTGCCGAGTTAACAGCATTCGTTTTCATAATTTTTATATAAAATATATATATATGGGCCGATATAGACAATAAAAAATAAATAAAAGATGAATCAAAGAAATTTGGCCCCCTCACATATTAGGAGGGCAGTATGGGTCACCAGAACCGAGGACAGGTGTTTTTGATGAATCTAACATGATTAAAAGAAGGTTTTTTTTTATATATATCATTCATAGCCTGATTTACATCCCATTTTATTTCTAAAAACATGGCGAAAATTGTTTTTTTTTATGCCTGTTGACACTATTTTATGATGTATGGAGTGATAAAAAGAGATATCTAAAATCCCCTCTGTAATTTATTTTGTCTCTAATATGTCAAGAAAAGGAAACAATAGTTTTGAACCTGGCATTATCCAATCTTCAGATTTATGTACCTGAAAAGTATGCAAATTGGGCATTATTAACGCATATAATGCCTAATTTGCATATCTAAACATATCATTTCAGAAAACTTGTAATTCAAAAATTCTTAGTCTTGATGTAAGTAATCAACTGGAAAAGTTTCATTGTGGTAGCTAGTAGTTAATTTTTTTTCACCCTATTCACCTGTAGTGTCTCGAAGTTACATTATAAAAGAATAAAACAAACATAATAGTTCAGTAGCTGTTAGATCAGGAGCATGTTTAGAGTTCCATGAAGGACAGTCTGTTCTGAACTTGAAATACATATAATAGTAGCTTTTCCAACAAGGACACATTGTATGACCAAAATAAATACATATATAATAATAATACAAATGAAAATAAAAGATACAGGATTAGTTCCAAATAACAAAAATCTTCATTATTTGGACATACATTAGGAAGGTTTTTCTTTTGTTAGTCTTGCTCTTCAGTTCAACATTTAAATCCTGCTCACTGACAAAGCATAAACTTTTCTTCTCAACTTGAAGTTGAAGAGCAAAAGAAACAAATAGTTATGATCACTTTACAGCACAACAACAGTTATAGTTGAACTGTGTATGATATGGCATCTTGTCATTTGGTCTTAGTCAATATTTATAATGGGTTTGGCATAAATAACAATACTTATTCAATGAGATTTACATAAGTAAACCTCCTTCATACAACAATGATGAGTGTCATTCATGTATTTTGTTTAATTGTGTATATTCTACAGTATAATATATTCCACACAGTATGTGTTATGTTTGTGTTATGTAAGCAGCACCTACTTTGGAAAGGAATTCTCTCCTTGAGGACAAATACACGTTCTATCTAAACTCTAACTCTGGTCTGACTTTATTGTCCTGTGAGATTCTTTCATCCTGAGAGAGAGAGAGAGAGAGAGAGTAGGAAAGAGCGTGCGTGTGTGTGTGTGTGTGTGTGTGTGTGTGTGTGTGTGTGTGTGTGTGTGTGTGTGTGTGTGTGTGTGTGTGTGCGTGCGTGTGCGTGTGTGTGTGTGTGCGTGCGTGCGTGCGTGCGTGCGTGCGTGCGTGCGTGCGTGCGTGTGTGTGTGTGTGTGTGTGTGTGTGTGTGTGCATGTGTGTGTGTGTGCTCCCCTCCCCTCTCTAAACAGTGACCAGTGAATGGGTCAAACAAAAAGGTGTAGCTCATCACTGCATCCCATTGAGTCTCTGCCCCCCGAGTCACCTTCTGTCTTAACTTTATGGCCATAATTGCTGCAATTATGAAGCTCCCAAGTCCCAACCCCCCCACAAAGCCCCCCGTTCTCCCTTTGTAACGTGTCCAATATTCTCATCCTCACTGTATCGATTTTCTATACTGTTTTCAGACCGGGGTCATTGCCATGTTTTCTTTTTATTGATATAATATTATGGTCTGAGAATATATTAGATTAACACTTAAAACAGAACAAACCATCATTTTACTGAGTAATTGTTAATTAAGGTAGCGTAAGGGCTTAAACAAATAAACATCCAAATATTATTTGTGTAGTCGGTAATATGCACAGCACATTCGTGAATTTGATGACTTCTCTATGAATGTTTTTCTTTTATTAGAAAAAAAACAACAACAACAACAAACTAGTGGAGGTTGATTGTGTCAGAAAGCTTTATGTCATCACCAGGACCCTCCTCCCCTACCTTGCGTTGGGTGGTCTTTGTCCGTGTGCGTCAGTAAAGAGCTTGCTTCGCACTCTCGTTTGTCCCCCATTGATTCCCTAAATTAGGTTGATGGGAGGCCCTGTTATCAGGTGGCATATTAATTGGGTCAGGCCGCATCCATATGAAAACCAAATAATGGAAGTACACAAACCAACACTAAAGCTTTGTGTGCAGGACTCTCTCTTTCACCAATTGGCCTCTCAGAGTGAGCTTTGCTTGCTGCTCGACTTCTTTAACCACTTGAGCCCTAGCTGTCCCATGTTCTGGCTGATCTAGAAGCTCACAACACATCAGGTTGCCAGCATGTAGGGCTACTGTAGATCGGCCAATGTTCCATGAAGATATTTTAAGTGCAGAGCAAAAACAGGAGGCTCCGGTCAGCAGTTGTAAGATTATTTTAACAACTTTGTGCAAAGTGCACCAGTAGCATCAGTGTGTGTGTGTGTGTGTGTGTGTGTGTGTGTGTGTGTGTGTGTGTGTGTGTGTGTGTGTGTGTTGGTGGGTGCGTGCGTGCGTGCATTTACATGTGCTTGTGTGTGTGCGTGCATTTACATGTACTTCAACAAGGTGGAATGCGAACAAATTGTTTAGATTATAAAGAAAAAAGCAATGGGTCTCATAAGCTAAATAAATGATTTATTGTACAAAAGAAAAAGACAGTAAATAAACAGCAAAAAGGCAAAAAAAAAAAAAAAACAAGAAAAAAAAAACAATTGAACAGTTATTCATATACACAACCATTAAACTACAACGTTTGGGGTGAATTTCTTTTACTACACATTATGAACAGAGGAATGAAGGGGGAAAAGTGAGCAACAAACATTAAGAAGCGGCGAACCTGTCCAAAAAACATCATAAATGTCAACATTTGGGTATTTATTTACATAGAGATTTTACTTACTCTCATATATTTATATGAAAACACTCTCACACATACCAGCCTACAAAACACTACAATTCAAAATGCAACTTATTCTCCACAGCTCTTAAACCTGCAGTTAATCCACAGTTTTCTTCTGGGCACAAGCTAATTATATCTTCAACATACATCACCAGAGCCGCTATAACTTCAGTCATTCTTTTGAACACAGCTGTCAATAATTCAACCTGAACCTGAGAGCAAAGGAGACCCTGTGGTTTTCATCTAGATTTTTGGGTTTCTTCTGGGTTTACATGTTTGCCCAGATTAAAATTTTTATGACAATATCTCAAATTAAAAACAAAAAAAGGCAAGTTTTTTTTCTTTTTCTTTTTTTAGAAGGCTAAAGTGAGGTAGACATACTTTGAAATGCATTATAATTGATATTAATAAATAGACAATTGACCAGTTGAATAGTTTCCAACCACTGTTTTCCTATATTCCTAGACCTCCCTTTGATAATGTGCTAGCAAATATTTCCTGCTATTACAACAAAGTTATAGCACACATTACATGTCATCCTCTACTTTGGCTAACGATCCCTGGATACTCCTGCCCATTCTCGCATGGGTGCTTTCACTCAAAAAAATAAAAATAAAACAAAAATAAAATAAAAGACGAATACACGGAAAAAGGCAAAACATGTCTATGTGAGACAGTCAACACGTTGTTAAAAGCCAAAAGGACACAGTCTCTCTAACTTGGTAACAGATTGAAGTCGACGGGGATCGAGGGCCATTTTCCAGTTAAAGCGTTCTATGTTCATTTGATCCAGACGACACTTATTAACAACAACACACATTATTATGACTTATCATTAACCCAAAAAGTAGTGGGCTGTCGGAGGAGGCCTTTCAGGCCGGCTGGGATGGTCCAGGGTTCCAGGTTTTGGACGGCAGAGTGTGAGTGTGAGTGTGTGTTATGGACAGGCCCTCCGCTTCACACACAGTCAGGAAAGCGTGATGGCATAAAAAGAAGAAGTGATCACCTCTCTAGTCTTATCCACATGGTAATAGCAACAGCAGAAGCTTGAGTTCTTTATCCTATATTGTACAAGCTCTCTTGTGCTTCTGTAAAAACACAAACAACACTTTACCTCCTCTCGCCGCGTGAACGTCCCATAGTGCAAAATTTATTGTTGGTAAGGTAGAGTGCCCCCCCCCAAAAAAAGGTTTTTGTACCCCTTTTTTTTTACTATATACATATATATCATTTATATATAATGTCAGAAGGCTCTTCCTTTATCCAACAGCATAGTGCTTTCGTTTACAACAAAGGGATATCTTTGCTATGATATCCAGGAGACAACAGACAGACTTCAAGTTTACTAATTTATTCTATGTTTCAACCACTATTCTCTGCATGTTGATGATGATCCAGCTGAGGTTGTGTTGAGTGTGGCTCGGTAGTCCAATGCCTTCCCTTAGCTAGACATCATCCATTTACCAAGCATTCTCTTGTTGTTCTGTTTTTGACCTAATAGGGATGCCGTAGTCCGTGTGACAGTGGAAATTCTTGTTAGATACTGCTTTTAGCGTTTTCTTTTTTGTGTGTGCGTGCGTGCGTGCGTGCATGTGTGTGTGTGTGTGTGTGTGTGTGTGTGTGTGTGTGTGCGTGCGTGTGCATGTGTGCGTGCGTGTTATATCTGCCAACAAGTACCTCTTAACAACAGAGAGGGTTTATGAATGGGCTGGTTTGACAGGAATTGTATATAGCGAATACCATATTTGTCATTTTAAAAACACATGAAAATGACTGCAGGATAAGCTGTTGCTAGCAACGTGTAATTCTCATATCACCCGGAACCATTAACTACTGGGTATGAAAACATGTGAACACTGGCACCCTTGTGCGGTGGCTGTACTTTTGACTTCACATCAGAGCTAAATTGTTGAATGGATAACGCAGCATAACTATAGGAACAGATTATAATATCAACATGTTTACAATCAGGGCTACATGCTCAATCTCAGACCACTTTGAGCAATGAAACAGTGCATTTGAAGCCCACATTTGTACCCATGTATGCAGGGGTTGGTTGGTGATGTTATGGTGATATGGTGAAAATGATGCTATTCATCTAAACGGAGGAAAGTTTGAGAGTTCCACCTTGAAATGTGATATAACCAGAAAGCTCTAATCTATTGTTATAGCAGGAGAGCTCAGCACTGAGCCAATAGTTTGCCCTGTTCCTATTTGACACGGTGCCAAATGACTTCGGAGTGCATCTACAATACAGCTTACTTTTTTAGAACTTACCTAACTTCATTTGAACTATTAGATTTAAAGAAATAAAACAAAAAGGTTATTGCACTGTTGACTTTTAAAAGATGGAGTTGAACGGAATAATCTCTTTTATCCCCTCATCTCTTTCTTTTTGTGTTTTACAAGACTACAAATAAAAGGAGATCAAAGAAACAGTTAAAGGTTTGGTGGACTCTTAAGAATGTCACACTGGGGTGTTATGCATTAATAGAGGGTGCAGGCTTGGGCTTTTTTTTCTTTTTTTTTCTTCTTTTTTTTTTTTTGATCTCCTGAAGTCTCTAGTAGTAGCAACATGTTCCTAGAAAATCCTCTAAAACAAGCTTTTGGATTCATTCTTGTCGTATTCATCAGCATGCAAAGGAAGGTTTTGTTTTTGTTCTTATGCCGAGTTATTTTTTTCTGATGTATTGCAAACTAATAAAAAAAAAAAAACATTTTGACCATAATGTGGATCTCACCCCACCAATAGAACCGTATCAGCAAAGTAAAGCATTTCCAGAAGCTGAGATATAAACTTATTCAACTCTTCAGCACTGAAAATACTTTGAATGGAAAAACTAAAAAATACTTTAAATGCTCATGTCTCCTGCTATCTCCCTCCACCATCCCGGACATCTCACAAAGATGCCATTGTTTAAAAAAAGAAAAGAAAATAATTAAAAAAAATACTCGAGCAAAAATAACCACAAAACTAACAAACACTTATAAGATAGTTTTGTCTTATTTATCATTATCTGAAGCTGTTCCACCAACACCCCCACCTTTAAATCGTCCAAAGTCTACTTCTATCACTCAGTCCACTTTTTTTCTTGTTTTGTTTTGTTTCATATTTCATTTATACCCTTTTTTTTCTTCTTAACACTTATACAGAATAAAATTAATGAAAAGAAAGACACTGTAAGTCCAGTGGGATTGTGACAGAGTAATAGAGTGATATCTGGGATTGTGGTGCCGGGACAAAGGACAGATATAGGTCCGTAAAGGAAGGGGGGGTTTTCTGGGGTGGTGGTACTGGATGAAGCAGTGGTGTTCGGTGGTGGCTGTACATTTATAAGTGTGCGTTTTTTATTTTTTTAATAATAATTTCTTCCTCTCCTCCTCGTTCTCAACTTAAGAGCATCCACACCGGTCCACCACCATGCCAGGGATCTTGCCGTGTATGATCTGCTGCTTGTCATTAAAGTAGAGCATGTTAATGGGGGACATCTTGGTGGGGGTGCAGCAGGGCCCCGCAGAGCCCCGGGGGTTGGCGTGCTGCACCAGGTGGGTGTGCGGGTACTTCTGCATGAACATGTACTCGCACTGGCCGGAGCAGTAGTTGGCCTTGTAGCGCTTGGGGGCGATGATCCAGTCCCAGCCGAACGCCTCGAAGTCCACCGTCAGCGGGTAGCGGCAGCAGCGCGACTCGGTGGAGTGCTCGTCGCAGTCCAGGCCCAGGTTCCTCCGGGAGCGCTTGGTCGTCTCCAGAACCTTCACCTCCAGGAACGGCTGCTGGAGTCAGTGGGGGTGGGGGGTGGGGGAGAGCATGGGGGGGGGGGGACGGGGACAGGGACAGGGCGAGACAGACGAAGAGGTGGTTATAGGAGGTCACTGGTTAAGTGGTTTTACTTTTCATTCAGTTAACAAAAAGGCTGAAAAAACGTCAAAAAGGCACGCACATCTAAAGCCATATAGGCTGGGTGCTGGACTAATGAACAGTATACATGTAAGTGTCCGCACACCGATTTTACGCTCCCAAACTTACGCTTTGGGAGCATAAAATTGGTGTGCTGACTCTTATTTTCTTTTCATTCATTCATTCATTCAAACCTTTATTTATTATCGGTTGCCCTCGTCGAGAGACAGACCGAAAAGACAGTACAGTAATAATCCAATATGGACTCCAGGTTTTAAAGTTGGATCGCTATGGCAAAATGTAAATATTTGATAGCCTGGTAAATCATCCCGGCCAATCAGTGCCTGCCAATCACAGGGCCTTGCCGTGCATGCAAAAGTCACATGATCATGTGAACTGACACGACCAGGGTGGTTTACCAGGTTGATCAGAGCCGTCTATTGGAGAGTTGCGCCACGTCCGTTCACTCCATGGGGCCAGGTCTTCTACATAGACTTCTATCTGCGAATAGTGACAACGCACTGAACTGGAAGTTCACAGAATGCATTGGAGTTGAATGGACGTTTGTCACTATTGCGAGTTACATGAACCACCTGACCAGCACTGTTTTCTGTCCCCGCAATGACGCAACTCTCTATTAGACAGCTCTGGGCCAAGGTGCAAGAATATGATCAAAATGACATTTAATGAGGGCTCCAGCTAGAGTCCTGACTGAGAGCACGTTTGTTGACAAAAGTGGGAATTCTGCCCAAAAGTCTTGTTCTTTGATTTACTTTTTTGATCACCTTTGATGCCATACTTTCAAGAATACAGACAGTAACAGAGGTTAGGGTTAAGGTTAGGTTTAGGCATAGTTTTACTGAGGTTAGGGTTAAGTTTAGGGTTAGGTATCGTACTGAGGTTAGGGTTAAGTTTAGGGTTAGGTATCGTCGGACAATGTCTGCTGCAGAGGTGCTGCGGATTGATTGCCGGCAGTTCCCGCTGCCGGAAAATGCATTCGCTCTCCCTCGACCTTGTTACCAATTAGCTAATAGCTATTAATATCAAAGAATACAACAACTCTCTGCCGTCTCCCTCGTACTTCTTTGCACAAGTGAAATGCATGCATGCGCACACGCACACACACACACACACACACACACACACACACACACACACGCACACACACACACACACACACACACACACACAAACACACACTCACAGACACAGCAAGACTTAACCCTTAAGTTCTGTTCAGATTCACTACACCTTCGTTCTGTTCGGGTCATTTTGACCCGGTGGATATTTGGTTTAAAAAAAACAACACTAATATAAATTTTAACTTAACAAATCATCATGATACATTGACTTTGACTCAATACCAAACAATTCATATGATATATTTGGTAAATGTTTGCATTTCTGCTTTGCTATATCACATTAAACACTGAAAGAGCTAGGCGTTTTTACTGATTTAGCTGAAATCCATGTAAAAAAAATACTTCATTTATTACTGGGCAATATTGCTCATGCTTATAGGAAGGGGGGGAGGGTTCGGAATGGGGCTTCGGAAGGGGGGTGTTAGAAGTGGGGGTGACTGTGTGTCTGTGTTTTGGCATAATACTGTGTATTTCTGTGCTTCCGGGTCAAAATGACCCGAACAGCACTTAAGGTTCAAAAAATATGAGGGGGGTGTAGCATGGGTGTAGTGCAAAAATATTTTTTTTACATGTTCATCTCAGAAGAATCTTTAAGGCCAGTGAGTTTCAGGTGGAAACATTTTTAACTTCTACCTTTTTTTTCCAAATGAAAATGTAAAACGGGTCAAAATGACCCGAACAGCACTTAAGGGTTAATGTGGTGGAAGAATGCTTATACTTGTGGATTTAGCCTTTATATTTAAAATGTTTTACATGTCTATAATCCAGAAATCACTGAACAATCTCTGATGATTTTAGTACATTCACCATCATGCTTAAGGTTTTTGGTTCTGTGACCTTGGCACCAGCCCAACCATTTTGCTTGTGCAAATCGAAGGGATATGAAACCATTATGCTAACAAAAAAAAGTTCAGAGACTGTGCTGTGAAGGTTTATGGGGTACAAGCTTTGCACGCAATTGCATTTAATTCCCTCTTAACTTTGTACTACTATAGGATTGTTAAATGCTGATTGCAGGCCTGGACCCAATATGTTTAAAAAGCTAGTCAGCCACAAAGCCACACTTGTGCAGACGATCAAGCTACACTTTAAGAGTAGTAAACACTAAACAGCATGACTGAAGTTCCTTTGATCCTTGTCTCCGAATTGTTGACATCCAAACTATGTCATGTTCCGTCTTATGTAATAATGATTCATCACAATTTACCAGACCACTGGTCAGTGACACACTGCACAAATCCAGAGTGTTAATTTAAGATTGGGAGAGTGTGGAATAATAGCTACTGAGTCACGTAGCAAGAAGGACCTCACACCATTCCTTCCACTCGGCGTACCTTTTTAGCACTCATATTCTTTAGCGTGTTTTGTAGGCAGTTAGTTCTCTGGTGTCACATGAACCCTAGCGTCCTGATTCTGGGAACGGCATAATAGGTGAAAATATAGACAAACACTCTGTGGAATAGCTACAAGCTCACGAAAATAGCCAGTTGATACATTGGCTATAATTATTAGCTACTTGACGTGCAATTAAGTATAATAGGGTTGATGATTCACTGGCTGATAGCAGATCAAAGGCAGTGATTGTATTCCTGTTTAACGTATTTCACACAGTAAGCTAAGTTCTATTTGAGCACATCCATGACAATTTGCATTGCAGAAATAACAGTAATTTATGGTTTCTATTCTTACAATCAGGGTCGTGCAGAGAATGTTAGAGAGACAGGGGCTGACATTTCTAAAAGGGCCTTTTGGTAAGAATATTGAAAATAGCAGACCTCCAACGTGTCGACACGTTGTGAGCTTGGAGGTCGGCGATTTTTGGTGCTTTATACCACACTAAACTAAACATAATCAAGTGCATACTGGAGATGTGACATACGGCATGGATTTCTACACAGAGAGGGCACTTCTTTCAACATTCAAGTTCCGGAGAGTTTGCACTAGGCAATTGTCTTGAATGTTGCCTTCAGGTATGGCATGGAAAGGGGGCATTTTCATTTCTTTCACTGTAGTGAAAACTGCATTCATGGTCTGGAGAGGGCACTTTTTACAGACGGGTAAAATGGCAGGGGCTCAAGCTCCCTTGATATCTATGTGTGCATGTGCCTGCTTACCTTTGTCACAGTCACATATGTTTGTGTCATTGTTTGTCTAGGTCTTGTATTCCTATGTTATGTTCCCTGGTCTAGTTGTCTCGGTTCTATGTGTGTTTGCCCCAGCTGTCTCTAATTTGTAATCAGCCCTCATGTGTATATCAGTCTTATTCCCCAGTCAGTCTTTGTTGAGTCAAGGGCTGTGTCCGAAATCCGCCCTATTCCCAATTATAGAGTACTAAAAGGGGGTTACGCCATTTTGAAGTAGTGTCCGAATGTATAGTGACTAGTGAGCATTTCTGTACCCTAATATTCAAACAATGCATCTGGATTTGTAGGGTGCATTCGATGGTCACTATTCGAGCCCTGCCGCCCCATAATGCACTGCGCTGCGGCTGCTGCCTCGCACTTTGAGCATGCGCATGCACTATGCACACGCACACTGCAGGCACCTCTCTGGGCAGGAGGCAACGAACGCAGCTAGCTGTAGCCTGTAGCCACCTTGTTGCTGAGCAAACGCAACAGAGCCGCCTGTAGCAGAACCACCGGCTAAAGAAAACAACTCGTACAAATGTCCACAGCCTTGTCACCAGAGAACAAATTATGAAAAAAGCTATAAAGTTGTTTATGAAAAGAATATATGAGAATAGACACTGGAGGCTTTTGTTTTCCGATCTCTCTCTCTTCTTCCCAACCTTCCACAGCTGATAATGATAATCATAATAATATTATTTTATTCAAATTTGCAAGAATAACCTATTTTATCACAAACATGGGTGTATGTCTGCATGTGAGACAAATAATAAATCGGCTATTATTTATTGCTCCAAAAGCCAGTGCTCTGAGCGTTTTAACTGTGCTACGACGCAATAGGCTATATGCATATACGTCATTTTGTTCTACTTCCGGGCCTCTTTCGACTTCCTTCACAGGTGTTACTGATGACACTAATTAAGGCTCTGTTTGATTTATTGTACAGTGGTTCTTTAATTTCAAGGACCCCCATAACTCTATAAAAAATGGATTCCATTTGCTTCCATTTGTATACTCTCAGAGTTACACACCTGTATGGGGACATTTGGAACCCACTCAAGGACACTTTGATACCCACTGGTGTAGCAGAGTGTTTCCAGTGAGCCAACATGCACAATATCAGCACCCTGACTCTGTTTGACCAGAATGGAACAGACCCTTCATTAGTATCATCGGTAACACCTGTGAAGGAAGACGAAAGAGGCCCGGAAGTAGAACAAAATGTGGTTGCGACCGTTAGGTCGCAGTTACTTGCACTCCTATACTATCCAAACCTCCACCGGCTGTCAGTCCCTCCGTCAGTCAGTCAGTCTGTCAGTCACACGGCACACGTCACACTTTTCCTCTGCTCATATCTCCGCAACCGTTGCCCCGATCCATGCCAAATTTTGCACACACACTCCTTGCCTGCCAAACCACAACCTCCACTTTTTCACAATTCTCACATGGCCCTCTTCCAGTGCCACCATGAGGGCGATTCTTGCAAAACACATTTTTGGACACTGCTCCTCAAATCTTTGCCCTAAAATCACGCAAATCGGTACACAGTATGTCTACACTCATGTCATCAACATGGATCTGTCCCATATAGCGCCACCTTCAGGCCGATTTTTTAAAACACATTTTTGGACACTGCTCCTACAGATTTTGCCCTAAAATCACGCAAATCGGTACACAGCATGTCTACACTCATGTCATCAACATGGATCTGTCCCATTTAGCGCCACCTTCAGGCCGATTTTTTCAAACACATTTTTGGACACTGCTCCTACAGATTTTGCCCTAAAATCACGCAAATCGGTACACAGTATGTCTACACTCATGTCATCAACATGGATCTGTCCCATATAGCGCCACCATCAGGCCGATTTTTTTCAAACACATTTTTGGACACTGCTCCTACACATTTTGGCCTAAAATCTCGCAAATCGGTACACAGTATGTCTACACTCATGTCATCAACATGGATCTGTCCCATATAGCGCCACCATCAGGCCGATTTTTTCAAACACATTTTTGGACACTGCTCCTACAGATTTTGCCCTAAAATCACGCGAATCGGTACACAGTATGTCTACACTTATCTCATCAACATGGATCTGTCCCATCTAGCGCCACCATCAGGACGATTTTGGAAAAACACATTTTTGGCCTATTTGTGGAGATAAGCGACCGATTAGGGAGTCTTACTGGTATATGCATATGGCCGAGTAGTGTCCGAAATTTGCTGTTGAGTTCACTACACTACAGTAGTCCACTACATCTGGATCCCTCATATAGGGAGTAGGGAGTAGGGACGAGTTTCTGATTTCTGACACAGCTGTCTAGTGCAGTGGTTCTCAAACTTGGGGTCCAGATGATTAGCTTAATGTATTTTTTTTTTACTCAATGGTAAACAAACCAACAAACAGTATAAGTTTATACATGGGATCTGCACATTTCTAAAGTGAATTTAAGGACTTTCAATACCAAACTGGCCAAACTGTCAAATATTAAATAAGTAAGAGGCGAACATTGTGAAAATAGCCGATCTACATGCTCACAACGCCTTGCTTGCTTGATTGATTGATTGATTTATTGATTGATTATTTTATTAGACAAAAATGGAGAACAGTACAAGTATAGTCAATATAATTGAAATGTAGTACAGAACAAGTATAGTTAAACACCCTGCCTAAAAGGAAATTCCAACAAAGACTATTTACAGTCTTTTTTTATGTTGGAAGCCCTCTGTATTTAATTCATGGACATAATAAATAGCAAACAAAGAAAACATACAATAATATTGCAGTTATAAAAACACTATGGACAGGATAGGGGAAACAAGGAGGCGGGGCTAAGGTAAAGGGGGGGGGGGGTGCTCACTTCTCGCCTGTCTATGGGAGAAGTGATAACTACCCCCTTCTCTGGCCTCCTGAAAGGTGAGTTTTCAGGGCAGTTTTGAAGGATGCCAGCAAGCTACATGTTTTAAGGGAGGTAGTCATGGAATTCCACACCTGGGTGGCAGTGGTGTAGAAGGAGAATTTACCCATATTTGTCTTATGGGTTTGCGTTATCAGATCATTGTGTGCGCTCCCTCTGGTGTTCGGGTCTAGTGTCACCTGGCTGGCTGAGATCTTCATGGACCTCTTCTGTATTAAAACATCCTACAATGGGTTTTGCCTGCAGGCTGTCTTCATTGGGGTCCTCACCACAACCCCAGATCCTGACAACCTTGTGCGGTCCTTGCATATTGTAAACCACCCTGAATTAAGAGCATCTGTAAATTGTAAATTGTATTGATTGATGTCAACATCACGTTTATTTTATTCTCTCTCTCTCTCTGCCGGGTCACAGTTACTATGAAAACCTGCAGCTCATGTCTGTCTGTCTGTCTGTCTGTCTGTCTGTCCGTCCGTCAGTGAGTGAGTCACTCCACTCGCGCCCCAGCTGTGGGCAATCAGTGTGTGTTGTGTATTAGTCACACTGACACACACACACACACACACACACACACACACACACACACACACACACACACACACACACACACACACACACACACACACACACACACACACACACACACACACACAGCTCTGCCTCCAGCACCGTCCAAGTAAGCAGTAACACAAGCAGACAACACACACCAGCCCTTACAGAGCCAGATAGCCATACGAACCCTAGTAGATTATTACCGAGTGAGGATCGCATTCTCGCCACTGCGATAACGTCAGCCACCTCTCAAGAACTCCATGTACTGTATTGCGATCCGCCATTAGCGAGAGGCGGATCGCGATACCTGACAGTCGCCACTCGCCATTAGGGCATGTTACTTAATGTATTATATCAGGGGTCTTCAACAGGGGATCCGGGACCCCTAGGAGGTCCTCAGAGTTACTACAGGGGGTCCTCCAAATCTTTGTGTGATAGAAACATATTTTTCTTTACCTTTTTTATATTAACTACTTGAACCCTAGCGTCCATATTCTGAGAACTTTAGCCAAAAATAGCATATCTACAAGCTCACAACGCCTCACAGCGCGAGGCGTTGTGAGCTTGTAGATCGTCTATTTTTGGCAAAGAGCTTTGGAGGTTGGAGAAAAGAGCAGACTAAGTACAGCGAACAGTACAGTTTATTAAGTATTGACGGTTCAAGTGGTTAAATATCTGAAAACCCACATTAACATGAATCCAAAATATTCTGATGACCGTGCTGTCAAACAATGAAACTATATGGAATCTATGAAGAGGTTGTGGGGGTCCCTGCTTCATCTCTCTCTCAACTAAGGGGTCCTTGGCCTGAAAACGTCGAAGACCCATGTATTATATGATATATCTACATTATACAAATACATTTGTGCTACTATTGTAGGCTATGTGTATACATTCATGTAGATTTATGTATAGATCTACACACAGTTCAGTTGTGTTGACATTAAAACACCCGGCAAGGCATTAACCCTTTCCTTTCTCCTGAGTGGTTGCATTTGGGTTCTAAACACGACTCAATCTTAGCACTATAACCACCTGGGCATCATGAACCCTAAGATATTTAACAAATTAGCGCTGTTTTAACCCTTAGCGCTGTTTTAACCCATTCACTGATCAAAATGTGGAACGCCCTCAACAGCCTTCAAAAAGTGTGATTCCCTCCCCTCCTTCAAAACCACCATAAAAAAGCACAGGTCTGCAATTTGCAAATGGACCTAAACTATCTTCTAGCTTCATGCCAAAATAAATGGGTTAAAAAAGAAATAATAATAAAAGGGTTGGCTTTGTACTTGGTCCCTATGCTCACATGAGCTTGTAGATCTGCTATTTTTCGGCTAATGTTCCCAGCAGAATGGAGACACTGGGCTTCGAGGGGTTACGTCTTTCATTGCATAGTTCTGCCCGTCGCCTTAACTGAATATCCACAACAGTTTGGCAGTGCCCATGTTGTTACCACGGTTATTCCAAACAAGCACAAACACAACTGTCCTCAAAGCACTAGACTATACTATAGGCCTGTGGTAGTGATTCATGTATGATGTGAGCATCCACACTGAAGAACCATAATGTTCTGTATAAACACACACGTGTGTGTGAGTGATGAGCTGGATTCTGAGCGGCTGTGGGTGTTTTGTTCATCAAATTGCTCTGAAAGTGATTCCACTGATATCTTTTGCGCTGTTCTTGGAAAACTGTCTTTGCAAACTGTTAATAAAGTATTCAATCAATCAATCAATCAATCATTATTGTTCATGGTGTGGACAGCCCTTTACCATTAAAATCTGATCAAGAATTCTGATCAAATCTGATCAAGTCTGTTTGACAGTGACTGAGTGTGGAGTGTCCTAGTCTATTCTCGTCTCCTTTGTGTTGTCCTATGTTTTTTCTCTTGACTCTTTTTTGTCTCTTTCTTGGACTGCCCCGGGCCAGTGGAATAACCAGATGGGGGGCGTCGGGGCACACTACAAATCCTGAACCAATGAAGTCTTTGCTATCAAGTCGCGAGTCAAGTGATCAAGTCGTACAGTATGTCATACAAATGTCACAGCAGAGGAGTACAATTCAGGTCAACTTTTTCTTGAAAAACGGATGCTAAAATAAAAATAATGTTTCGAAAATATTTTATAAGAAAATAAGCTTCATATATGTGTTTCAATTAAAAAATGACCACAAAAAGCATAAAATAATGATACAATAATAATTTTGGCCATTGTCGGGCCGACAATTTTTTACATCCGAGTCTAACACTATCAAAGAATAGACTAGAATGTAAACAGTGTCGTTCCGACAATGGCCAAAATGGTTATTTTATCATTATTTTACGCTTTTTGTGGTCATTTTTTAATTGAAACACTTATATGAAGCTTATTTTTTTGTAAAATATTTTCAAAACATTATTTTTATTTTAGCATCCGTTTTTCACGAAAAAGTTGACTATAGCTCCTTTAAGTCTGAGTGGAGTTTAAGTCTCAAGTCTCTGCAAACAAGTGCTGCAACTAATCTTTCCCCCAAAACGGATTAATTGGTTTGAAAGGAGCCTTGGCTATCGTGACAAATAAAATGAATGAATATCTGATATCTATATCAAATAATTCCACAAAATATATTACTCAGAAATGATTACATTGTAAATGGCTGTCAAAGCAAGTAGTAGCCTAGGGCTTGGCTAAAATTAACATTGAGTATAGCAATTCAAAGAGCAGCGGTAACGGTCAAGGCTGGCCATGTCTGTCATCTACAGCAGTGGTTTTCAACCGTTTTCATACCAAGGTCCGTTATTTATGGAGCATTTTGATGAGATTTAGCCTCCCAGACCCAAAACTAGCTGGATAATATTTTGTCCACAATTCCATGCTGTATTGATGTTAGTACCATAGGAGAGATAACAGGCAAATGTTAATCAAAATAACAATTCTTCTACATTCTACTCTGTGTAGATTTCTTGTAAATTACAGTAAGTAATGCAGATGTGTAACAATAACTAACAATAACTCCTGAAAGTATAAAATGAAACAAGTTAGATCTAATAAGGGTCCATTGTTTGGTAGGGTTGGTTACCAACTCTCCATCATTTTGGCTGGGGACCACTTCGAATCCCTCAAGGACCACTGGTGGTCCCCAGACCACTGGTTGAGAACCACTGATCTAATAGCAGTGGTTCTCAAGGTGGGGCCAGCTGGGACCCTCATGGGGACCCCTATGGGGGGGCTACAGGGGGATTCCCCGCTAAATTATTGTTGGTATGGAACCGAATGAATGACACCTTACGGGTCTGTCTTTAACTCAAATACAAACGCACACTCTCAGGGGTAAATTAACACTCAGGATTTGACAGTGTCCATTGTGGCTCACACAGATTAAATCTTATCAAATGGGGTTCCTTGAAATGAAAGAAGGTTGAGATTCACTGATCTATAGTACAGCCAATAGGCTTAGTTTGACCTCTGACCCGGGAGGTCATCTGCAGGCTACCATAACCTTGACCTCCGGGCACAGCGAGAGGAGCACATATTTGCCTCCCGTGGTGTTTATTTTACCAAGCCTTCCTCTCTCCCCACGGTGGATCCAGCTGGGCTCCAGCACAGTGTTCTTGTGACGCATTCAAAAGAGGAACTTAAGCCGAAAGGCCAAAGGGGCCGGGAGCCCGCTTCAGCTCGGGCTTTAAGAGCTGACCCAGGGACTTGGACTTTCTTCTGCTTGTTGTGTTTGGTTTTGTTTTCGTACACATGCCTGCTTCTCTGATCTCCTCTCTTTCCCCTCAGAAAAACAGTGCATGCTGCTGTGTTGCGCAGAGTGCAGCCAGTTTATTGGCCAAGACACCAGAGGTGACCTCTGTTCTGTGTTGTCATGGTTCTGGCCCAAATGACCACACGAGTAAACATTGGCTGTTTGTTACTTAGCCGAGGATCACTGACTGTCCCACGTAGGATTCACAAATAGATCGCTCAACCAAATGAACCCCCGTAGCGTTCCGTATCGTGGCACAAACCTTTTGGCAAGAATAGCAGAGCTACAAGCTCACAATGTGTGGCATTGCGATGCGATCTTATATGTAGACCAGCTATTTTCTGCAAAGAGATGTGGTGGAGAGAGGGGAAAAGGAACAGACCTAGTATAGAGCCCTGGGGAACCCCAGTCACCTAAGTACATATATAGGTCAAATATATAGTTTAACATCCCAGTCAGCATCACCACTAGTGGCACTAGGTACAGTATACAGTATAGTTTCAGCAGTGATAACATAACAGGCAGCAGCACCACGTTACATTCAGGGCTTGACACTATAATTGCTGTGACTGCTGGTTCTGCTTTGGGAGCCAAATCCAACCTTGTCTATGAAATTGTAATTATTAATTATTTATTAGTCATTTGCAGAAATGGATTCTCTAGAATACTGATTCTCAACGTGACCTTTATGGGTCTGTGACGATGAGAATATACAAATGGAGGCATTTGTACACTCTCAGAGTTAGATCAACACTGATGAGGTTACAGTATAGATTGAGGATCCAGAAATAACACATTGAGAATCACTACTCGTTTGAGGATCACCTGCTTTTTTGTGTGTTTTGAAAATTAAAGGTTCTGGGACATGTTCTCATAAATCTACAAGCAACAACCGAACATGTGCTACAGGCAAGAAGAGCCAAGGCAATATACCGGTAATATGCAAAGGTCATTTCCAACAGCAACCGATCATACAAAATGTTGTTGGAATGAAATGCAATGTGTTACAACATTGCAGATTAAACCACGTTAATGCTGTCATGTTGTATAACAACATGATGATCAGGTATCATGATTATACTAGGAGGAAGATTGTTTCCAAAAACGTGTACAGAAAGTGTTAAAATTTGTTTTTTTATGTGGCCACACCCACCAATTAATTAATTAAGTATGCCTGGTTGTCAGGTGGGTGGTGACCCAGCTGAAGTTAGCCACACACACAGTGTTGCAACTATGGCACCGCCTCGTTAAGTGAGCGTCAGCCCGTCAAGCTGCATCCAGGTCCTTGTAGTGGAAAACCTGGCGCAAGTGGAAGGTGTGGAGCGGTGTGTAGTTGGGCCATGTCAATGGAAAAGGGGCTTTTTTAGTACCACTTTAAGTACCACTTTCACACCACTCTACCCAGGTCCTTGTAGTGGAAAACCTGGTGCAAGTGGGCAGTGTGGAGTGGTGTGGTGTTGGGCCATGTCAGTCGAAAAGGGGCTTATGCGAACACAACTGGCCCATGGGGGCTGGAAGCATGATAGCGATATAAAGCTGCATTGTGACAAACCCCACCCTGCCAGTGTGTGATTGGCTGAAGTCCCTTTGAGCTGCATTTGGACGCAGAAGCAGTCCCCTGTCCCCAGGACAATATTTACTATTCTGTCCCCCATATATGTAACTCGAACAGCACTGAGTCGGCTCATGCGACGTTCGCACCGCTCGGCCCGGCGACTCACTCGCTACCGCTCGCTCGGCTCAAGGTCGCCTGAGATGGCGCGCTTCCGTCATGGATAATAACTAGTAAGACGCCTCAGGGCGACAAGCGACCTAGCCCACAAGCGGGATGCAAACCCGGGGTGCATGGATAGGGAGTTGAGACACTAGTCCACTAGGCCACTGAGAGGCCGGTGCTAGGAACGGGTAGCCTGGTTCAGACCCTGAATCGCTAGCCACACCCCTTTAAAATTTTGTTTCAGCGATTCAGGGAGTCTGGTGTTGCTCTCACTGAAGAGGTTTTCCTCGTTTGGAAATCCGTCCGGCGAATCAGCATTGTGAATCAGCGTCTTGTGAGCAGCGTGGGTGGGGTTTTCCAAGAACTCATGTGTGATTCCATGTAACCCAGCACCGCCGCTGGACCAGGCCGCACATTCCCAAACATAAACATCATGTCGCCCGTCGCGGTAATATGCGATCGTATCGATCTCGCTATGAAACATCAGTAGCAGACATGTTGTGTTTGATTACTAGTTCGTAGCGCTCCTATTCTGCCTGTTTCTTTGGTTAGCAAGTAGCACTAGCAAGCAACAGGCTAGCCACTAGCCATCCACATAACAACATTACGTCATCTGCTTTGCTACTGTTGTGTTGGTGAACCAATCGCAAAAGACTGCCTCTTTGGCAACGCCCATCCCAGAAACTGCTGTAGATGGAGGCAATTTCAGACTGAATAATGGAGTGAAACGAAATGCAATTCAGGCTGACTGTCAGGCTAGGGAACGGGAGGAAAAGCCTTGCGTAGGGGAGGAGCCTCACACGGTTGTCATTCAAAGCGACGCCAGCCAATCACAGCGCGTCTTTTCCAGGACTAGGCATAATGCAGCTTTATATTTCTATTATATTTCTATTACTGCACATACTCCTACCTACGGGCTGGAGAGGGGGAGCCTGTCAGTGGGAGGAGACCCGGTGGGGGCTCCTCACAGCTAGTGATGGAAAAAGTACTCAAATGTTTTACATGAGTAAAAGTATCAATACTGCATGTGGAAATGCTCTGTTACAAGTAAGAGTCACAAATTAAAAATGTACTTGAGTAAAAGTAAAAAAGTATCGGTATCAAAATGTACTTAAAGCACCAAAAGTAAAAGTACAAAATATTTGAAAATAGGTGATCTACAAGCTCACAACGTGTCACGATGCTGCACGTAGTGAGCTTGTAGATTGCCAATTTTCATACAACCTATGTATAAAATATAGGGCTAAAGTGGTTCATGTATGTTTTATAATATTACTGTAATTTATATCTGCAAAGTAACTAGAAGTAACTAAAGATTTCAAATAACTGTAGTGGAGTGAAAGTACAAAATTTGGAGAAAATATATATTTTGGAATAAGTAAAAGCATTGGAAATCGGAAATACTTAAAGGGATATTTCACATACATAGACATTTTATCATCTAATCAGGCTTTTATGAACACCCTGAATGGATTTTAATTTGCTTCATTCAGTATTTAGACATTTAATGTAAATGTTACCAGGCCCTCCTCCTCCAGGGCCCCTCCCCATACACAGCCATTGTAACTTCAAACTCCATTTTAACCATGATAGATTAATTAAAAACACCCGTCTTTTTTCTGACAACGCTTGCGGTGACTGTTCGCCGCTTCACTTCCCAATGTATGAATAAATAGACCATTGTAAAGCGCTTTGAGCACTTGGAAACGCGCTATAAAAATGCAATGCATCATTACTAAAATCGATTCATTTTTGGTCAATAGCCGAATCACTTCACCTCTAATAATCTAAGTTAATTTGTGAAAAAAGTCAAATGCAAATAAAGGACTATACTGTATCATGGAATTGATTCTTGGCCCTAAAGCCTTGGTTATGCTCCATTGCAGGACGGGGTCTCATGCCAAAAATAGCTGACCAACAAAAACCTCACAACCTGTCGCATCCGCGGCTAGCAGTGAGCTTATACAGTAGGTGGGATACATACAGCATACCTATAGGACGGCTATTCAGCCACTTCACATCAGAAAAACCTACGAAGAGAAGACTTCCGCACACCTAATTCCTCTCAAGCAGGTGCGTCGGTAACAAGACAGTATAAGCAAGGAATCTTGGACAGATCAGACCTGCACACTGCCACTTGCCAGTTGGTTTAATAATAAATAAGGAGCAACGTTTCGGTCGTGAGACCTTCCTCAGCATGAGGAAGGTCTGACCACCTCCAAGATTCCTTGCTTAGACCAGACAGACCCCCGTCATGGTCCCAGGACAGGTCTGACAGTCCTTACCAGCCCTTCCTCGCCCGGTCTCAGCGAGGTCACCGCCAGATCGTTGCCGCTCTCGTCGAAGGCGTTGATGTCGATGCCCCAGTTGGTGTGCGGCTGCTTGAACCAGTTCTGCAGCACGTGTTTAAAGTCAATGCTCTGCCAGTGCCCCACCCGGGAGTTCAGCTCGATCTTCAGCGAGCGGATGCGGATGTGCCGACTGCCGTGGTCCGTGACGGGCTTGAGCCGCAGGATCTGCAGGTAGACGGTGGAGGTCTGCTGCAGCGGCCGCAGGTACACCCACAGCTGGGCCTTCAGCACCTTGGTGAACATCAGCTTGGGGCTGAACTTGAAGAAGCAGCAGCTGGGCTTCCCGTCCACCTGCACCAGGGGCTCGGCTGTGGGGGGAGACCAGAGGGGAGAAACACCTTAGTTAATAGATGCGACTCAGCGCTGTTCGAGTTATGACAGAATAGTAAATATTGTCCTGGGGACTGCTTCTGCATCCGAATGCAGCTCAAAGGGACGTCAGAGCCAATCACACACTGGCAGGGTGGGGTTTGTCACAATGCAGCTTTATATCGCTATCATGCTTCCAGCCCCCATGGGCCAGTTGTGTTCGCATAAGCCCCTCGATCGATACAGAAACTATAAGAGAGGAATCAACACGTTAAATCCGAAAATGATAGATCCTCGGAGCACAGGTGTCCACCAGGACAGGTAGGTTATTGTGGGCAAGCGTTGTTTGGAATTATAGAGGTGAGTGGAATCGCTGCGTTCATGATTTGAGGCATTTTGTTCACAACAAACCACTCCTGCAAACTTTAAACCGTCTTGATCACATGACACATGATGTTAATGTGTACCTATTTGCGTGATGTTTGGACAAAATCTGTAAGGAGTAATATTTTGAAGAAAAATAAATCTGCCTACTGATGGTACTATAACAGGAATATGTGAAATTGTTGGGGAAGAGCTTCTGCCCTGGCATCCAGGGAGTGTGTGTGTGTGTGTGTGTGTGTGTGTGTGTGTGTGTGTGTGTGTGTGTGTGTGTGTGTGTGTGTGTGTGTGTGTGTGTGTGTGCGCGCGCCCGCGTGTGCACATTTTGGCGTCGATTGGGCCAACGATGCTGGAGACGGACAGACAGGGAGCAGAACCTAGTCTGGGCCATGCCACGTTGGTAACATGGCATTGGTTCGACCTCACGTTGGTCCAACCACATAACTCTAAGCCTAACCCTTAACCTCAGTAAAATTATGCCTGAACCTAACCCTGACCCTAAACCCTAAGTGGGACATGAACATGCTCTGAAAGCGCTCAGATGGGTGGGCTGTGGGCTCTGATCCAGAAAGATCCAGTCCAGGAACCACTGGACTAATGTTTAACACACATTTAATCTGCACTCACAAAATATGTTTCAAAGCGCTTCTGCCTTTCTGGCCCGTGTCTTTGTTTACATTGACAAAGGTCAGAAGCTCCAAAATGCATTAATTCCTGTGATTGCATTAAAAACAAAGCTTTGAATCCGATGCGCCTTTCTTGATCATGTACAGTATGTAAGACCTGTTATACAACAACGTAGGCCTACTGTACGTTGTTACATCTTTCAAGATACTTATTTTTTTTTTAGTTTTTTTTAGAATAAATTTGGTTAGGGTTTAGAATCCTCCTCATGTCTATTATGGGTTAAAAATGTGCACCAGGCATTCATCTGAGTTTTGTGTGTTGAGAGTGCCAATCCTTTGGACTACAATTTTACAATTTAGGCATTTAGCAGACACTTTTAATCCAGAGTGATTTACAATAAGCAAGATAATAAGCAAGATAACATGTCAATATATCAACAACAATACAACAAATGCATAGCAATATCAATCTAGAAAAACAATAACATGGGGCTGTTAAGTCTGACATCATTTTGTAGGCAGAGGAGAACTTTTGCTCCCCAAAAAAGCAAATCTTTTTACTATTTTTACTATTTTTACTATTTACTAATTTTTCTTCTCTTTGTTGTTGAAAGGAAAGTGGTAGAATTATACTTTAGTCACCGGCTTCAAATGCTATCAATCCATTCAAAGGGAATTTGTCATGTGTAATAAGAGCCTTGAATGGTGAGAGTAGCTGGCATACTGTCTACCCGGTAGGTGTTTGTCATTATTCTGTGGGTTGATAATGGCTTTTGCTATTTTATCCCAGCTACTGCTATTGAAAACGAAACTTAAGCTCAGTAGGTGTTTTGTCATCATTCTGTGGCCGAAAATGTCACGTTGTTTTAGCGCTGGTTCAAATCTGGGGAGGGGAGAAAAATTATAATAATGACATTATTTAAATGTACTTTTCTCCGTGGCAAATATATGATAAGGTTATATGAATATGGGCATTGTATGGCTCAACAGTTTAAAGTTTGTTACAGTTGCTATGGCAACCATAACAACGTGATTTCTTTTTGTTTATGTTTCTTTAAATTAATTCCCCTCCAATCCACAAAATGCAGCTTCTGGGTGATTCCCCCACGGGATAAATAAAGGAATCTATCTATCTATCAATCAATCAATCAATCAATCAAACAAGTTTATACACAGCTTTTTTTTTTTTTTGTAATCTTTTTCGAACTTGTTAGAGTCTGTTTAGACACTTCTCTTCATACACAAAGGACAATGGTAGTCTACTGGTTGAGATACTTGATCTGCAATCCTTCTACTTTTCCGCAGGGCAGAGGTTCAATTCCCAGAAGGGGTTGTGAATGGAACATAATTATTAGAGCACATAGTTTCCACATTCGCTTTTTTTTGCTCAAAGGGGCTTTTCTAAATATATGTTATATAAATATTGGTCCATAATACGGTTTTATATAGGTTTTACACTAAACAACCACTCGGATATTCATGATTATTCTGTCCAAAGAAATCACAATTTACAATATTATCGCGATAATCCTATCCTAACATCCATTATCCTGGGGAGGAACATTAAACATGCTAATTTAATTGTTTTATTGGCTATATAGACTATTCTATATCATCCCTAGCCCATTGGTTCTCAAAGTGGGGTCCGGGGAACCCCAGGGGTCCTTCAGGGAGTTCCAGGGGATCCCCAGCTAAATGATAGTTAGGAACCAAATGGACCCTTATGGGTCTGTAACTCAGAGAGCTAGCCTACACTCTCCGAGTTCAATTAATATTGATTTTACAATAATAAATGGGGTCATAGAGATTAAATGGGGGGTCCGTAGCCTAATGGAAAAGCAAACTAGGGGTCCTTGAAATTAAAATGGTTGGGAAAATCGGCTGAAAAAATCTTCTCTTATGGGGGTCCCCGGCATTACATTGACTCAGTTCCACAGATAGGCTACATGTTGTGAAAACAGCAGATCTACAAGCTTGCTTGCAAAGGCATTGCCATTTTTGAGACGCCATTTTATTATTCTGCTCCAGGATTCTGGCTACCCCCCCCCCCCCCCCCCCCCAAATCACATGTGCGAAGTCCGAATATGCAGGTTTTATTTCGATGCACCATCGTCTGTACGACAACCAGAAGTGCCTCAAATAGCCACTTCCTGGTGTGTTTCAGGCAGTTCCCGGAAGTAACCCTGGAATTTTACCACTTCCCTAGACTAATTTTGGGACGCAGAGTTGAATGGTACCAGTCTTATGTCTTTATAACAACCGGAAGTGCCTCAAATAGCCACTTCCTGGTGTGTTTCAGGCAGTTCCAGGTCAGTAGGTGTTCCGATATATTTTTTATCCAAAACTACACGTAATTTTAGCCCTAAGGTTGAAATTAGTAAGGCAAATATCCTATTGTGATTTTATAGTAATTAAAAGAATGCTAACCCTAGCGTCGCACAGCGAATGTCGCAACGAAACGAAACACATATCAAAGCGTGCGTCTCAATGCGCTCTAAAACATACTAAAAGATGAGCCCATGAAATGCATTGGTTCGTGAATAAAAGCCAACCCTAGTTAGCCTAGGGTTAGCCTTTTAGCCTTAAAAACTCAGAGACGATAAGATATCAGAACTTCGTTTTGAGATATGTTGTAGTGCTTTCCGAGACGAACATTTTGATATCTCATATGTCCCTCTACGACATTCTTATCCCTGGGATCTCCAATTTCACAAGGGTCATAGAGTGTATACCCCTTAGAGCCCTTTGGCCAGCAAACCAAAGTTACCAATCAACTCACAGGAGTGTTTGTGTGCGAGGAGAGTTATATAGGCTTGTTCGTCTCTGCGATACGAACACGCTGATGTGTCTATCATCTCTCTACGACATTCGTGTACGGAGTAAAACGTACCCCTAGTTGGAATTAGGGTTAGCCCCCTAGGGGTCGCTCAGAAATGACACACACATCAATGCGTCCGTCTCGGTGAGCAGATCAAGAATCTGTTACCCTTTTGTCTCTACGACCCCTAGAACCCGAGCTAGCCCTTCTAGAAGTGTTAGAAACGGACCGAAATATTTTCAAACAACGGCACCAGCACCAACGGACTTGGCGTCAAAAAGTAAGTCGGAATAAGTGTACTTTATCCGAAAAAATGTGTAATCGTGTTCATGGCGTGCAAATTTCGTGTCTTTTTCACAATAGGAAAGGGTTAAAATTGTCGGAGATTCCCGAAACCCATTCCATTGGATCGGGCATACTTCAAATATGAAAGGCGTGTCCTGCCTGAAACAGCCAGATTTTATTTGAATATTTTATTGATTTTAAGGCCAAAAGGCCCATTTTGGAGCCATAAGCGACCTTTTTCCTTACCTTTAGAGTTAGGAGTGTCGTAGAGAGACAAGACCGGGTTCATTGGATTCAGCGTCAAAAAGCGTGTCAGAATAAGTGTCTTTTATCTGGGAAAATGTTTAATTCAGCTTACGCAGTTGAAATAGGGTATTTTTTTATACCCCGAAATCGTGATTTGACCCCTTCGATCTTAAAAAAGCAAATGAAACTCTAGGTCAGGATTTGAGGGGGGGCCTTCTGCAATGAGACCCTATGTGGAAGCTGGTTCAAATCTGGTGCTGTTGCATTGTTTGAAGGAAGCCAAACCAAAATAGGTTTTAATCTTATGTACCTGTACAGTAGTACATCAGTGGTTCTCAAACCATTTCATGTCAAGAACCCCCAAATTGACACTTATTGGCCCGTCGTCCCTCATTTGAAAAGATATGCCGGAGACACACACAAGAGAAGATTTTTCAGCCGATTTTCCCAACCATTTTAATTTCAAGGACCCCCAGTTTGCCTTTCCATTAGGGTACGGACCCCCCATTTAATCTCTATGACCCCATTTATTATTGTAAAATCAATATTAATTGAACTCGGAGAGTGTAGGCTAGCTGAGTTACACTCTCTGAGTTACAGACCCATAAGGGTCCATTTGGTTCCTAACTATCATTTAGCTGGGGATCCCCTGGAACTCCCTGAAGGACCCCTGGGGGTCCCCGGACCCCACTTTGAGAACCAATGGGCTAGGGATGATATAGAATAGTCTATATAGCCAATAAAACAATTAAATTAGCATGTTTAATGTTCCCCAGGATAATGGATGTTAGGATAGGATTATCGCGATAATATTGTAAATTGTGATTTCTTTGGACAGAATAATCATGAATATCCGAGTGGTTGTTTAGTGTAAAACCTATATAAAACCGTATTATGGACCAATATTTATATAACATATATTTAGAAAAGCCCCTTTGAGCAAAAAAAAGCGAATGTGGAAACTATGTGCTCAAATAATTATGTTCCATTCACAACCCCTTCTGGGAATTGAACCTCTGCCCTGCGGAAAAGTAGAAGGATTGCAGGTCAAGCATCTCAACCAGTAGACTACCATGCTCCTTCATGTATTAAGAGAAGTGTCTAAACAGACTCTAACAAGTTCGAAAAAGATTACAAAAAAAAAAAAAGCTGTGTTGTATAAACTTGATTGATTGATTGATTGATTGATTGATTGATTGATTGATTGATAGATAGATAGATTCCTTTATTTATCCCGTGGGGGAATCACCCAGAAGCTGCATTTTGTGGATTGGAGGGGAATTAATTTAAAGAAACATAAACAAAAAAAAAATCACGTTGTTATGGTTGCCATAGCAACTGTAACAAACTTTAAACTGTTGAGCCATACAATGCCCATATTCATATAACCTTATCATATATTTGCCACGGAGAAAAGTACATTTAAATAATGTCATTATTATAATTTTTCTCCCCTCCCCAGATTTGAACCAGCGCTAAAACAACGTGACATTTTCGGCCACAGAATGATGACAAAACACCTACTAAGCTTAAGTTTCGTTTTCAATAGCAGTAGCTGGGATAAAATAGCAAAAGCCATTATCAACCCACAGAATAATGACAAACACCTACCGGGTAGACAGTATGCCAGCTACTCTCACCATTCAAGGCTCTTATTACACATGACAAATTCCCTTTGAATGGATTGATAGCATTTGAAATGGGTGCTTTAGTCGTTATTTTTGTCTCGGATCTGTTGAAATAACGAGGGACAGATATTGACAATAAATCTGCTTGGAGGTCTGACTACAAAATGATGTCACGGCTTAAAAGCCCAATAGGTAGACCACACACCTAATCAGTAAACAACTACTTAACACAGATATAGCTGCATACCTTTTACAATTACTTTTTCTGAGATTACACTAAACAAACAGGTCTCAAGAAAATGTCAAAGTAAACAAGTGGCCAGCTCTGCACTGACCACTTGAGGCTAATTATACAAACAGATACTAACAGATCTTGAGATTATCATGGAAAAATTATACGTAGCCTGCGAAGTTAGCTCAGGCAGGTATACTCGAGAGGGTACATTGCATTGCAGTTGTATAAGGACACTAATACGCACTATTATGCCAGACCCTACATCATTGGCCGACGTGGCAGTCAGCTGAGCTGATCATTTGCCAACTACTTAAGCCCGCCCAGTCTGTCATTCTCCCTGCTGCTCTTGCCCGGACTGTTGCTTGTTTTTGCTTGCCCTCACTGCCTCCCCAGCACCACCAGTAGGCTCTGCTAATTCTGTTCCCCATGGGGGGGTTGTTTATATATCTATATATCTCCCTGCTCATTATGGTTAATGATGTTCTTCTTCTGTGCTGCTTGCTGCTGAGCAGGAAGAAAATTTAGCAGAGCCAAACACCAAATTAAATGTGACATACACACTTGTATACTCATTAATAATAAACATTGTTCAATATATCGTGAGTTACCTGACTGAATTATAAGAATGATTACACTTGAAATCAGTCATCTAAAAAATCAAACCATAGTTTGAAGTGAGCGGTGGATGTGAGCTGTTCATTTTGTGTGTGTGTGTGTGTGTGTGTGTGTGTGTGTGTGTGTGTGTGTGTGTGTGTGTGTGTGTGTGTGTGTGTGTGTGTGTGTGTGTGTGTGCCTGGCCTGCTCAACAGCGCCACTTGGTCACCCAGGCCTGCCACTGGTCACCAGCGGTATTGCCATGCTCATACATGGTAACATACAAACATACTAGGCTACACACATACCTACCTACCTACACACACAGTCAAGCTAATGAGACGGTGTGACACCGCTCAAAAAGAACACCAATTTATTTGAACCAAAACACCCAGAATCCAGTTGTGATGCTTGATCAAGTAATGCTGAACTAGAAAGGTGTTGTTGCACTGACACGAGTCACAAGGAATCCAGTGGGAACTGAATTCTATCTTACTATTTATATTAGATATTGTAATGTCACGTGAAGCATGACCAAAAGCTTCTCTCTTCTAGCCTGGCTCCAGCCCATATACCCGCCCACTCTCAATCTCTGTGGACTTCTTCTCTGTAGCTGGGGATCCACAAGCCCAAAAGCTCAAGGAATAAGGTAGGACCTGTGATTTTCTGCCATACTTTTTATTTCTGTTTTATCTATTAGTTTGGTCATTAAAGGGGAAGACCACCAATTTTCAATATTGAACTGTGTCATTAAGATACCTTAGAGGAGTTGTGTGGAAATAGAAAAAAAGTTCCCCCCCTTCTGTGTTGCCTAGAACTGGAGGATTGATTTTGGGGTTTGTATTGTAAAGTACAACTTGATGACATCACACATCACCCCCAAATCAATCCGCCAGTTCTAGGCAACACAGAAGGGGGGGAACTTTTTTCTATTTTTACACAACTCTTCTAAGGTATATTAATGACATATTTCAATATTGAAAATGGGTGGTCTTCCCCTTTAAGGTCCACAGAATGAGAGGCCTGCTCTGCTGGAAACATTGCGAAAAAGAAGTTATGGCCATTTGTATATTCACTGTCCCATTGACTCCACTAGAAATATTTAAAAAATCACACCCGTGTGAACTGAGCGGTGGTCGCTGTATGTATGTTCCCCATTTTCAACTGTTTTTATTTTCTTTGTGACACTTGCTTTGGCAATGTAAATCTCATGCCAATAAAGCTCCTTTGAATCGAATTGTGTGTGTGTGTGTGTGTGTGTGTGTGTGTGTGTGTGTGTGTGTGTGTGTGTGTGTGTGTATGTGTGTGTGTGTGTGTGTGTGTGTGTGTGTGTGTGTGTGTGTGTGTGTGTGTGTGTGTGTGTGTGTGTGTGTATTGTAGTTGATGCTCAGGGCAGGCTAGACTCAACAGCACCTCTCTGGTCACCCAGGGGTACTCAGGCTACATACACCAGAGGCTACATACAGACAGACAGACAGACAGACAGACACACATACATACATACATACATACATACACGGATACACACACGGCCACGCTATGGAGACGGTGTGACCACCACTCAAAAATAAAAGTCTGCTTTAAGTAGCATGTGAGGGGTCAAACTAGGGGTTCTTCATGATGCTGAATCCATTGCAAGCATTTGTTTTGCATGAAAAACATTCCTTGGGTTAACCTTCGGCAGCCCAAATCTGTCATCACTTTTCACAGTTTTGGGAATGTTTTTCATGCAAAATAAATGCTTGCAATGGATTCAGAATGATGAAGAACCCCTAGTTTGACCCCTCATGTGCTACTTAAAGCAGACGTTTTTTTCTTTTTGAGCGGTGGTCACACCGTCTCCATAGCGTGGCCGTGTGTGTATCCGTGTATGTGTGTCTGTCTACATGTAGTCTGTGGTGTATGTAGCCTGCAGTACCTTTTCTGACCACACATGTTGCACTCACACTCACATTCACACACACAAATACAGAGTAGGCCTCTCATTCTGTGGACCTTAATGACCAAACTAATAGATAAAACAGAAATAAAAAGTACGGCAGAAAATCACAGGTCCCCTCCCATTTTGGTGACTGGGTCCCCAGCTACTGGTCTGGTGTTGTGTTCTGCAGTTTATCTGTCCGAAATTAACCTCGCGTCACCAGGCTTTCTCGGGGGAAAGCCTGGTGTTCGTTTACAACGGGTCGTTGATTCGTTCTAGGCGGAAACCACAAGCAGAAGAAGCAGCGTCGCTTTGTTTTGTTTCCCCCTGTTTGTTTCCCCAATCCCTATTAAAATGCTTGAGTAGCCTAGTGTAGTCTTGCCAGTCGAGTTGGAGTAAAATATGCATATACCAAATATTTCCAAAAGCAAAACTACTCCACATCAAGGGGTTTATTAGGTAGGCCCTAAAAGTATGTCCTTGAGTACAGGGGAATATTTTGGGTTAAAACTGTTTCCGGTTTGATAGTTCCGGCCAAAGTGTAGTCCGTCTAGGACTACAACATGACGTAAGGTGGTTTCCGCTCCCGACCGGATCAAACCCAGAAAAGTGAAGGGATGGACCCTAGGCTAGTTCCGAAATGGCTGCTCTAACGAATAACCAATCCGCGGCAAGCAGTTGAAACAATTACATTTCAGGAAGCACATACTGTACTGTACACACACGCACACGCACACACACTGATTTCACCAAGCTATTGATATGTTTCTGATCACAGTTCTTTGCACGGATGAAGCCACAAGTAGGCAGATCTGCTGAACTCTAGTGATTGGTTTTAGGGGAAGTCAAAGTCCCTCCCCCTGTAAATCGTTCAGACAGGGAACAATGTCAGACTCAAGCTTCAGCTGAGTCTGAAATCAGGCTATCACTTTTCTGTTGTGCAAAGGTTAACAAAAAGCAAGTTCACTTTGCTGGCAAAAAAAAAAGAAGAAAACTTTGGCCAAGAACAATAATGTGTTGCCTATAGCAACCACACTAATTATATTTTTAGCTGTACAATATGAGTGGAAATCATACATGTCATCATCAGCCATCGCTGAATGACCCCATGGCAACATGGGAACAATATCTTTCTTAAATAATGTCGAACATCAGTCAGCTCCAAATATGGGCACAAAAGGGGACATGCCTGATAGGATATTTTTGATATTTACTATTGTTTTTATTGATAGATATATATTGCTATGTTAATATGGACTGTGACAAATGTGTACTGTATATGTATCACTGTCTGGACACAACAACCTTGGGCTGGCTGGTGGAAATATACAGAGAGCCAGCCGACCCTACACTGTTTTGACTGTTTGACAGGTTACTGCGACTGTGGGTACCATGACTACGAGATCATGTTTGGGTTATAAGACCTATTGTTTTTGTCTTGTCACAGTCTTGAGAACCAATTAAACAGTTCCACGGTTATACTGTAATTCATATATACAGTTTGTTTAGCCTCCATCTTGTTAGAGGAAAACTTAGAGGACCCATGAGGGGAGTACTGTGTACTGTATCTGCCTGTGTCTGATTTTTCCTCGCCAATGATTTTTACACCTTGATTTTCACTCTCCTGTCTTATTTCCTGGTGAAGTATTTTGGTCTCATATGGGAATAAGAAACACGTTGTTGTTGTTGTTTACAGAATGTATCATAACTGTGGCGTCAAGTGGCGGTGCCCGCTTCGCACCACTACACCACGCTCTGTGGATTCCTCTATATGGGCATGAAAGGGACAAGGACTGACAGATACAAAGATCTCCATATATGGGCATATCAATGGGATCGGTGGTGCGACCGAGGTGTGAGGGCTGCACAGAGGCCCAAACTCTAGATGTGAGGGCTGCGGAGCGGCCCGTACCTCTAGTAATAAGTTACAAAAACCACACCTACTGTGAAGTGATCAGTGCGAGTCATTAAGTGTCCCACAAAGCCTGGCCAATGTGGGACGGGGCGGGACGAAATAAATCGTAAATGGCTAATTGTCTCCAGCAGGAGAGTATGTTTTCGCCCCTGCCCGTCCGTCCGTCCGTCCGTCCGTGTGTGTGTGTGTGTCCGTGTGTGTGTGTGTGTGTGTGTGTGTGTGTGTGTACACGTGTGTGTGTGTGTGTGTGAGTGTGTCCGTCCCATTAGTTTGTTACCAGCTAATCTCCGGTGCCGTTGGCCCGGTCGCGGCCAAACTGTGCGCACACACTACCTGGATGCCAGTAGACCTTATTCACACCGTGGCCATCTTTGATCACATGACCACGTTGTGTAGCAAGCAGCCAATCAGAAGCTCAAAACAGCATTTTGGGTAAGGCAAGACCCACCCGCGGAAGCTTCTGATTGGCTGCTTGCCACCCGACGTGGTCATGTGATCAAAGATGGCCGTGGTGTGAATAAGGTCTTCAGAACCTCTGCCCCACATTGGCCTTGTTTTTTAGTGCCACCATGAGGCTGATGTTTGCAAAACATCTTTGGACACTACTCTTACAGATTTTGTACACAAATCATGCAAATCGGTATTCGGTAGACAGTATCTCTACAGTCATGTGATCAACATGGATCTGTCCCATTTTCCATATTCCATCCTGTATTGGCTAAAATTGGCTTCCAAAATGTGCAGGATTGCTCTGTTTTGAACAAAATGCCTCAAATCATGAACACAGCGTGAAATCCTGGTGAAATTAGGCACGCACATTCCCTATTGGCAGAGGAAGAAATGCCACTTCAAATTTCTCAAATCAGCCTCATGGTGGCTCTATATCAGGCCAATTTGTGTTTCTAACTTTAACTCCACCGATCAGTGGAAAACTTTGTATGCGCACTCCCTTGAGGCTAAGGAAAAGCCTTTGCCCTGCAATTCTCACATTTGCCTTTTATTGCGGGAGGCCAATTTATGTAAAACACATTATTTGCTATTTCTCCATCAGATTTTCTCCAACAATCACGCAAATCACTTCACACAGTCTCTATAGTCATGTGAGCAGGACCGATCTGTCCCATATTTCATATTCCGTCCTAATTGGCTAATATTGCCTTCCTAAGTTTGCAGAATTGCTCCGTTCTTGAACAAAATGCCTCAAATCATGAACGCAGCTTGAGATTACCTTGAAATTTGCCACATCTATTCCCACTAGGTCAAGGAACAAATACCACCCTTTTCACATTGGCCTGTTATAGCGCCACCAGCACGCCTGACCTGGCGGAGACCTGTGCTCAGAAGAGCACTGTTTCTTGTTCTGACTGAGCTGAAGTGTCTAAATGAACTGTCAAAATGATAAAACACCAAAAAAGATTTAGAGCTTGAGTTATTGTGGTCCATGTGTATGTGAAGTGTCATGTGTTGGGGGGAGGGGTGTAGCAGAGACATAGAGAATAATATAATCAATAATAAATACATTCATACAATTTCTAACGTATTACAATAGAACCTGTTACAGCTCTACTAATTGATGGGTCTAATTAGTGTCACACTCGCTACTATAACATAGACCTCAACTGAAACAACACAGAAGTGTAGGTACTATATGGCATTTACTGTATGTATGTAGCAACCTTATCCAAAGCTCTTTACAGTGTGCATTAGCTACATTCACCCGTTCAAGCACACACACACACACACACACACACACACACACACACACACACTCACGCGCGCACACACACATTCACACACCGATGGTGGAGGAAACCATGCAAAGCACCAACCTGCTCATCAGAAGCAGTTAGGGGTTCAGAGTCTTAATTGCTCAAGGACCTCATCAACGTGTTTAGGTGACCTGCTGAATACCCCGGATGTAATTGGTGACCCATAATCTAGCTAACAGCGCCATCCAGAGTCAAAAACACAGGAATCTCGGGCTGAGTCCTGCAACGGCCGGGGACCCATGTTTACCCGGCGGGGACCCGTGTTTGACGGGCTAAAATGGCAGGAAAATATACTTTTATAATTTCACGGGGACGGGCGGTACAGGATTAGGCGCGGTAGTGTGACATTTTATTGTGAAAATCGAGAGAGAACTGTTTCTGCCCAAAAAACTTCATCGCCTCACAGTAGCGCACACAGGACACACACAACACCCACCCACAAAATGCAAAATTATAAGTTAAGTAACACGGATGTTCTTCAATGCCCAAGCGTGGCACCGAGTGCCGTGCTGCAAGCTTTGAAAAATCTTGAACATTTGTGCAAGTCTTTGAATATATTGACCCGATTCTATAAATGTCTTCTAAATCAGCGGTTCTCAAACTTTTGCATGTCAAGGACCCCCAAAATTACATGCATTTGGCCACAGACCAGCGATCTCAGAATGTTGTTCCAGGGACCCCCCAGAAGCAAATATCTGAGTTACAAATGTTTGCTTTTAAAAAGATATATTCAAAGACAAAATCTTTCTTGTATATCTGCTATTTTTCAATAGCTAAAGCATGAAATAATTCTAGGCCTAAATGGGTTAAAGGGGAAGACCACCCATTTTCAATATTGAACTATGTCATTAATATACCTTAAAGGAGTTGTGTGGAAATAAAATAAAAAGTTCCCCCTCTTCTGTGTTGCCTAGAACTGGAGGATTGATTTCTGGGTTTGTATTGCAAATCACAACTTGATGACATCACACATTGTACTTTACAATACAAACCCCAAAATCATTCCTCCAGTTCTAGGGTTAGGGTTAACACAGAAGAGGGGAACTTTTTTTTAAATTCCACACAACTCCTCTAAGGTATATTAATGACATAGTTCAATATTGAAAATGGGTGGTCTTCCCCTTTAATGTCTCTTCCATCAGACTCCACGTCTCACACAGTCTAGCTGCTCACCTTTGGTC
>NC_137815.1:24087461-24107461 GCF_963921795.1 Nannobrachium achirus
ATCAGCCCCGGCTCCAAACCGCCTCGGGGAATGAATGATTCTGCACTTTTACTCTCTGGGTCTGCTCTGCCATTACTATTTGTTATTGTTTATCACTGTGGACTCCAATAGACCTCTCTCCGCCCCCGCGGCCCACGTATACCTCTCCTCTCCTCGAACCGTTGTTCATCGCTCCCTTCGACAGTTCAGAGTTTGGTTCAGAGTTAACGCTACTTTAAAAACACGGCAACAATTGTATAACGGTTCCCTTTGGAGGGGGAGGAGAGAGAGAGGCTCCTTACACCTTGAGCACCAGCAGCTATAGGCAGCCCCTCCAACCCCAAACGCATGAGAAATACGAGAAGCAAAGGTCTATCCACTCGCATCTACTTAAGACCCCCGCTTATTGGACACACATGCACAACACATGAGCTACATCATACTAAACAATGAGCGCATTGATAGGTAAGAGTCCACTCGGGCCTTTATGGATCCTGCAAGTGCACAAATTGACAGGCGAATAACGGGAGCGTGAACACCTACAGCCCTAATTACGGCCCTGTATCTTGGCAGAACATTCCGCTTGTGTTAAACGAACAAGGCTAGCTTGTAAAGATCAACAAAAAGACAGCGGGACACTTGACCCTCCAACCTGAACCTTACTTTGCCCCTGCTGCCAGAAAATATTGCTGATGAATAGAGTTCAGGGTTTTACTGCCTGCGGGGGTGCTGTAACATTTATATAGCTTCATTTCCTGTACAGTTTTTGCTTTATTATTGCTGAGTGAAACCTCGTTCTATCCCTCTCTCATATTAAACCTGGAGGGAGCAGAATAAATAAATAAAAAATAAAACAAAAGTCTGATTTTGTGTACAGCCCCACCTACTGGTGCAATTACACTTGCTCCTCAGCTCATCTCTGCTCCTCGACTAATATGTTGACCACAAACCTAGTAGTGACATTATGACTATTTATACACTAAGCCAGTGGTTCTCAACCTTTTCAGGCCGCGACCCCCAAAATAATCATATTTAAACTGGGGAGTGGGGAGTTGAGGCATTACATTTTGTATAACACGGTTCTATTGTGAAAATAGATGATCAACATGCTCGTTGCGAGGCGTTGTGAGCATGTTGATCGGCTATTTTCACAATTTCTGCCTCTAATACTTGACAATTTGGCCAATGTTTAATTTGTTATTTTAGAGGTATTAAAAAGTCCTTAAATTGTCACTTTAGAAATGTACAGATACCATCTATACACTTAAACTTTATGTTGGTTTGTTTACTGTTGAGTGAGAAAAAAACTTTGCACATTGTTAAACATGTTAAACATCTGGGGACCCCCCAAAATAATTTGGGGACCCCTCTGGGGGTCCCAACCCACAGGCTGTGAACCACTGCACTAAACTAGTAGTCACATTATGACTATCCCTCTCCGGTTATTAGCACCTTGTTATCCCTAGTTTGGGCATTTTGGGCACACATGCCATTATAAAATCACAACTTTTTAAATAGTTTTCACATATTTTCATAACATTTTTTTGGAAAATAGCTGATCCATAAGCTCACAATGATGTGACTTTATTTGTATTTAAAACTCAACAGTTTGCAAGGTACAGAGGTACAGTTATACAATAATGCTAAAAGTACAACACAAAAAGCCCCGAGGGCTTGTTTCCATTGTGGTGCTGTGTTTCAATCCATCAACACATGGTAGAGCGGTTACTTTTCGAATATCCTAATAATAATAATATAGAATAGGGCTAAAGAAGTGGTTAACAGGAAAAGAATTATAACTAAAATGGACGTGTAGGGGGACGGGGGGACGGGTGGCGGCATGCAAGCGGCCTCGATTTTTCCAAAGGAAATGGAATTGTTTTAGTTTCCCCTCTCTCGTGTTCCACTGTGTTTCATTATTTCAGCAGCTTATTTCCCCCAGGTATAATTGCAGCGATATGCAGCTCTGGAGTTTTACGGCCAGGCACTCTGCGCTCTGCTCTGCAGGCCTCCGCTCCGCTCCGCGCAGGTGAGGAGAGAAGCCCGGCGAACATCTGGCCGGCTCCCTGGGCACCGCTGTTCCACAGTTAGTTAGTTAAGAGCCCTCTATATGTAAGGGGAGACTTGTAGAGTATAAGGCTTTATTCACCATGCCATCTGTCCATTGCACAACCAACCGAGGCCATTTTATAAGTCAGCCGTGCACTTTCTTGTTTTAACGACCGACGGCGGCATTCGACCGACGAAAGGTAATCAAAAACAACTCAAACGTTTTGACCTTCATCGTGGTGTATAAATAGCACTTATCCTGACACGTGAATATGCTATAGCCTATACCCAATATTAGAAATGTGTTTCTATTTCAGTACAGATGTGGACGTACACACAGTGCTCGACCCCCAAAGCGAGGTACAAACAGTACAGTCAGCTTGCATTCAGTGGTCATACAGTATACTGAAGCCTTCATTCAGTGGGCATACAGTATACTTCCACTGGATCTGATGGAGAAAAGTATTTGTCCTACAAGACGACAGACCGTTTCTGCACTTGGCTGCAACACATTCAAACCCAAACAAAGCTGATTCAGGCGATATAGAACGTCACCAAACCCAGTACTGTTTGTTTTTTTTATATTTTATATATATATAAAAATGTCAATTTCCTGATGATTTTACTATTTGAAGATCCGGATCTGTATCTGTGGATCCAGTCCGGGGTTTTCTTCCTGATAAAACATTTAAAATCTACAGGAAGTTGACTTTTTTATTTAAAGGGGGACTGTCACCTAAAGGGGTACTGTCACCTAGTGCCGATCCTGTGATGTCTCGCGAAATATTAAAAGGTATCTACAGTGCCGATCGCGGGATGACTCGCGAAATATACTGTATATACAGTAAAGCTGGTCTGGTTACCTACCGTCCGGTGAAAAATCCTGATGCGCGATGATGATGAATCGGCGACTTCACCCGTGAAGTCGCCGATTCATCATCATCGCGCATCCACGTGCACACAATAGTGATCCCATCCCATAGAAACCAACGGTCTTTCTCATCTTTACAGTCCATTTTCTCCATAAACACTTTTGATGCGAAGGATGGCATTGATTCTCGCTAAAATAGCATAAGCATGAAGGCATCCATCTTCGATCATTGTTTACGTTTCGGACCAGAACTAGTTCCGGGTGAATCTTGAACATCGTCAAGTAGGAATTGTGAGCTCGATCTACTTCCGGCCTTCAAAATAAGAGACTGGCCGCGGACGGAGAAAGCGACCGGCACCCTGGACAATTAACCCTTTCATGTCGGCGGCACGAAATCGGTTAAGATGTCATCTTAAAATATAAGTTAATATTTTTATGATGTCATTGTGGGAATGCGCAATTATAAGCCAATCAAATTAATTGATTGTACTTAGACTACTTACTGTACTGGTCAGCTGTTGTTGGGGGGCGAGGGGCAGATAACACTGTGACTGTTTCAGACTATTTCAGACCGTTTTCACAGAGACCACGTGACCGACTGTATCATACTATTATAATTTCGGGGCACGTCAGCGGGCCTTTAAAAAAGAAACAGGGTTTGGTGATGTTCTACATTGTCTAAATCAGCTTTGTTTTGCGTTCGTTTCTAGGCTAAAAGAGTTTCACCATACACTGTAACAGGGAGAAAATTTTTGAATGATCAATTTCTAGTCATTATGGAGTCATTATTTTGTGTTTCTCGTCCACCTTTGGAGTTTCACCAAGGCAAGGTGACCACGCAACCCAAACCTCTACCCATTAACACTTCCGATGACAAAAGCGTCCAGGAACGTGATAAGAATTACCGCGGTGCGACACCACGGCCCTGTTATCACGCCCAGGGACATGTTGGCTGGTTACCATGGTAACCAGGTAAACGGGTACCACGGCGGCGGCTGGTGAGCGAAAAAACGTCATATCCTATGATGCAACTCGGCCGCCAGTAAGTAAGTAAGTAAGCTCAGATCTACTGGTCATATTAGACCTGTGTTCTACCCCCCCCTAATCTCTCTCTCTCTCTCTCTCTCTCTCTCTCTCTCTCTCTCTCTCTCTCTCTCTCTCTCTCTCTCTCTCTCTCTTCTCTGCCCTCAGTCCCTTGTCTCTCGACTAGCCTATGATGTCAGTCATCTCCATATTTGGGAAAAGTTTTAACCCATTCAGGACGGGAAAACATTTTAATGTATTACAGTACATGTACAGTATGTAGCAACATATTTGTTTTTGTAGGCAAATTTTTGAATAATATTGTTTTTCAGAAAACTTAGGTCAGGCCTAAATGAATGAATATAATTTAAACTATATATAACGTATCTCTTAGCAAAATGCAAGAAATCGATTCCCGACGAAGCCGGTCAATTTGACATATGGCCCAAGTACGTGCCACCATAACCGCGGAAAAATAAAAAAACACAAACACACAAAAAACGTAACAGAAAAGTATGGCCCAGTATAAGGCTGGGTGGGTGTTATGTGCAGAATTGTGACCAATGTTTTCAGTGCATTGGTGCTGTTTCATTAGTTTCCATCTGCGGATGCATGACGGGCAACAATAAATGGTGCCGTCTCTGTCCGTTTCACATGCAGCCATAACAGCAGAAGTAGCAGATCTACAAGCTCCAAACACGTCGCTTGTAGATCTGCTACTTTTGATGCTTTTGTGTGACGCTGTAGTTTGATCAAGTAAGGCGTTCATTTACAAAAATAACAAAGTAAGTGTGTGTGTGTGTGTGTGTGTGTGTGTGTGTGTGTGTGTGTGTGTGTGTGTGTGTGTGTGTGTGTGGTGTGTGTGTTGTGTGTGTGCACACATGCATACGTGCATGTGTGTGTGTGTGTGTGTGTGTGTGTGTGTGTGTGTGTGTGTGTGTGTGTGTGTGTGTGTGCACGCGCGTGTGTGTGTGTACTTTTGCTAGAAACACAGTGTATACTGTACTTATACAGCTCTGAACTTCTTGGATGTTTTACTAGATTACATTATGTTATATGTGTGATACTTATGAATGATCTCAGTTTAGTGTGTTGTCTCGTACGGGTAAAAATACGATGCCAATCAGGTGGAGGAAAAAAAGGCTTCTGAAATGGAGTGTGAAAAGAGAAATGCTCATCTATTGTTAATGTCCAAATGGATAATGTGCATAATGGTATAAACCAAGATAGGGGCTTTAATTCATTTGCATATATATCTATATTTTCTTTTTCTTAATGGGAAATGCAAATGTGGCATTTTGTGGTCGTGGCGTGTGTGTTTGGGCAGCCCTCGCAACGTTGAATAAATGTGACTCCAGGGCATCCCCGCGCACCTCGCCATATTAATCATCGTGACACGTTCACGACCCTTCTAATAAGACAGGGGCCACGGTGCACCCCCCACACCCCCCCCCCCCCCCCCAAACATCCCATCCCCACCCCAGCCCCGTTCCCCTCTTTGTCTCTGGGCCCGCTCCCCAGGGACAGGGGAGGGTTGGTTGGGGGAGGCTGGCCGCGGCCAGGGCTTCCACCACGGTGTGGCCATGGAGGAAGGGGGAAAGGGGGAAGTTAGAGCCCTCATTCAGAAGCCCTCCCCTGGGACCACGGCAGGCACAAGACTCCTATTAGGACCGAGCACAGGAGACCCCCTGAAACAACAAAAGACACCTCCTAATGCCCCCTGTTCTAGCCCGCTGAACACACACACACACACGCACACACACACACACACACACACACACACACACACACACACACACACACACACACACACACGTACACATATGCACACACGAGCATGCACGCACACACACACACACACACACACACACACACACACACACACACACACACACACACACACACACACACACACACACACACACACATATGCACACACGAGCATGCACGCACACACACACACACACACACACACACACACACACACACACACACACACACACACACACACACACACAAAAGCCCCCCAAACTGACTGCTGAGTCTCATCTGATCAGAGATAGGAGGCTTATGATAATAATAAAGAAATGGCAAACATTTGGAGCGTGCGGGAGAGACAGATAAAGCCTGAGTACGCAATAAGCTGGACAGCTGGACAGCAGGAAGCATTACTAGTGGATGCATGTATGCTGCATGCATGGGTGCATGGGCTCTTATGCTGGGGGGGTGCATGGGCTCTTATGTTGGGGTGCATGGGCTCTTATGCTGGGGGGGTGCATGGGCTCTTATGCTGGGGGGGTGCATGGGCTCTTATGCTGGGGGGGTGCATGGGCTCTTATGCTGGGGTGCATGGGCTCTTATGTTGGGGTGCATGGGCTCTTATGCTGGGGTGCATGGGCTCTTATGTTGTGGTGCATGGGCTCTTATGCTGGGGTGCATGGGCTCTTATGTTGTGGTGCATGGGCTCTTATGCTGGGGGGTGCATGGGCTCTTATGTTGGGGTGCATGGGCTCTTATGCTGGGGGGTGCATGGGCTCTTATGTTGGGGTGCATGGGCTCTTATGTTGGGGTGCATGGGCTCTTATGTTGGGATGCATGGGCTCTTATGTTGGGGGGGTGCATGGGCTCTTATGTTGGGGTGCATGGGCTCTTATACTGGGGTGCATGGGCTCTTATACTGGGGTGCATGGGGTATTATGCTGCTGCATGCATGGGCTCTTATGTTGGGGTGCATGGGCTCTTATGTTGGGGTGCATGCAATGCGAGCGAGCAGGCTGCACACAGCACACCTTCAAGGCAAACAGCCCGGAACACATTTCCAATACCATGTTTCCACTACACAATCAATGCTCAAACCTTTTCTCCCAAGTAGACATCTTTGATTCATTTTAAATTGGTACTGACTGTAAATGACATTGCTTGAGAATACTGTAATACAAAAATGTAATACAGAGAGTGACAAAGTAAGCTTCCAATAACGGTGTCCTCTTTTGGTGGTAGTGTATTTTTGCCAAGAACATTTGCACATACCAGGAATTCACTCTCTGCATTTACCCATCCTAACTATTAGGAGCAGTGATGTAACTCATCCTAACTATTAGGAGCAGTGATTTAACTCATCCTAACTATTAGGAGCAGTGATTTAACTCATCCTAACTATTAGGAGCAGTGATGTAACTCATCCTAACTATTAGGAGCAGTGATTTAACTCATCCTAACTATTAGGAGCAGTGATTTAACTCATCCTAACTATTAGGAGCAGTGATGTAACTCATCCTAACTATTAGGAGCAGTGATTTAACTCATCCTAACTATTAGGAGCAGTGATTTAACTCATCCTAACTATTAGGAGCAGTGATTTAACTCATCCTAACTATTAGGAGCAGTGATTTAAGTTGCATGAAATCCTAGACCAATGAATGCCAATATATAGTCACGATGATGTCAGGGGAACCAAAACCCTTTATTGCCATACTGTATGGAGATCCCTTTGATGCCAGGGGAACCAAATCCCTTTGGCCAGATTTCGCCCTTAGGCGTCTTACTGGTACTGTTTACTGTACAGGTTAAAACAACAGGAGGGATCAGATTGACCTTGTCCATTCAGGGTGATGTAAGCAACACAGCTGCAGTTAATAATAGAATAAAATAATGGGTGTGTCTGTGCCAATGTGTAGGCCTGTCACAATTATTACATAATCGTCTAATCGCAATTATTTCACATAATCACAATTATGTTGTCATAATTGTTTCCACGTTGAAAAATTTTCATATAATTTCAACCCTTTTCAAACATCTACAAGCTCACAACGTGTCGCATCGAGACACGTTGTGAGCTTGTAGATCGGCTATTATGTTCTTTTTTTAAGTATAAAGTAGTCAAATATGTCAAATATGTCAAATATGTAATTTAATTATATCTGCTATGTGCAACTTAAAAGCCTACAAGCCAAACAGAAATGTTCGTCAACGACAAAACACAATTAAATCTTCAATCGCAATTATTTTTATGTAAAATGTCATAATCGTGACAGCCCTACCAATGTGCAAGCATTGACAATACTGTCGACTACTGACTGTCAGTGTTGTACTATAAGGTAAGTATTTACTCTTCTGTAGTTATTAACCTGCACAGGAAAACAAACTACAGAATCAGCCAATAGGATTCCATGCAACTCTAACACAGTAGCCAGAGTATACAAGTATTGTATATACCGTAGCCGTACCGTATGTCTTTATATGTCTTGATGAATTGAATACACACGACCACAATGGAAACGGGTCCGCATCAATTTGTCGACGGTCCGGTATTCCGACACTAAAACTAACCCTAACCCTAAACATAACCTCAGTAACCGTGACGAGTAACTAACCTGCCGACGCTAGTCGGAACAGTGGCCCGTCGGCATATTGAGCGGACCCCAATGGAAACAAGCCCCTCAGGGCTTTTTGTGTTATCCTTTCAGCATAATATTTGTGTTATCCTTTTCAGATATTGTATAACTGTACCATTGTATAATTAATTACAACACAGAGGCAGCCCCACAGATCACATCCAACCCAGAGTTGGCACTAAAAAAAGGGTCAAATGCGTTCTCCTGCTATGCCGCTAAAATGTGGAACAGCCTACCGAAGGCTTTAAAGGAGTGTAAATCCCTACCTTCCTTTAAAACAGCACTGAAAAGCCACTTAGAGGTGGTAAATGAAAACAAAGCCCATCCTTACCTTACCCCCTGACCTTTCTATTGTAAATACCATTTATTTGTCATTGTGTTTTACGACTGTACTGTTTTCTATCTGTCTGTCATTCAATGTTACATGAGTTGACAAAGGGATCTCAATTGAAACAAGCCATAGGCTTTCTTGGGTCTATCCTTTTAGTTGACCTTGTACCAGTGAACTAACTGTACTGTCGTGAAACTGTACCTTTTCCTATGCAAACTTCTAATAAAGTCTTCAATCAATCATTCAATCAAAAACACTAATATAAGCCTGGAAGGAGGGGGATCAAACCAGGGACCTTCTAATCCCCTGACAGGCTCTCCCTCCTGAGCCACCTGACACATCCTGACATTTATGGTGAGGAGAAAATTACACACAAGTTGTGTTTACTTGCTCTGCTGGCGCAAGAGCAAGATGTACTGCATTGGGCTGCGTATGCAGGTAACTGTGTGTTGAAGCCAGGGCGTAGCTGAAACAGGGACCAATATTTCTGGCAACATCATCATTAACAGCCAATGAGAGACCAGCATTCCTGGTGATGCCAGTGTATAATGTCACTGGCATCGCCAATGGTGATGCCAGTGGTGACTGGTGGTGAGTGCAGTCTGCTGGTGGACAACTAGGACATACATGGTCTACTTGTGCACAAGCAGCAAGTTGGCACCTCGACAGAGTGCAGTTCTAGTTCAACTTTATTTTGACCATGGAAATCCCATGTGCAGGTTATGCTGTCACTCACCAATCAGTTGACTTGATTATATTATTTAACACTCTGGCTATGATTTATTAATGTCTGGGCATTGCATGAGGCCCACCACACCAGCCCAGGTATATTTCAAATTTCAAAAATAAATATAATACCTGCATACTATTCATATAACAAAAGTAATATTAAAATAATACATTATAGTATTTTCTTTCTTTCAAATTTTGACAAAATTATTTTTCATAGTTGATATTGAATAGGAATGAATGTATAATTTGTTATTTTCATTGATCCAGGCCGGAATGAGCACAATCAATTGATTGATCAATTAAACATGCTCTGACAATGCTCTCGGACCACCCACCTGACCACTTAACCACTGACAGTGACCACGTCTCAGATGGGTGGGCCAACAACAGTATGAACCACTGGGCTAGATGCAATTAAAACATGAACTAGAATTTGCAAATTGATTGTCTGTCTGTCTGATTGATTGATTGATTGATTGATTGATTGATTGATTGATTGAATGAATGAATGAATTAACTGACGGTTTAAGGAACATGCAGTAAATTACAACTGGACAACAAAAACAACTACACAAGAAATATAGAAAATATAAATATAAATTCATGAGGAATGGGGGGGGGGGGGGTAAGACACATAGAGCAGGGGTCTTCAACAGGGACTCCGGGACCCCTAGGGGGTCCTCAGAGTTACTACAGGGGGTCCTCCAAATCTTTGATTGATAGAAACTTTTTTTCTTCATTTTCTATATTAACCACTTGAACCCTAGTGTCCATATTCTGAGGACCTTAGCCAAAAATAGATGATCTACAAGCTCACAACGCCTCGTAGCTTGTAGATCGGCTATTTCCAGCAAAGAGGTTTGGTGTAGAGGGGAAAAAGAGCTGACTAAGGACAGAGTGAAAGGTCAAGTTCATAAAGTATTGACGGTTCAAGTGGTTAAATATCTGAAAATACAAATTGACTCCAAAATACACTGATGATCGTGCTGTTAAACAATGAAACTATATGGAATCTATGAAAAGGTATCATCCTGAAGGTATATATTTCAATGACCAGTGACCTTTTCCTGAACTGTTACAGAGTGTGTCATATGAAGCTCATGTGAAAGTTCAATAAAGATCTTCTCTATCACGCTAGCTTGAACTGTACTGAATTCTCTTCTGGGTATTTAAACCACGCCACTTCCCCATTCCCACGCTGTCAAAGCCCTTTCATTCACAATTCCAAGTGTGTACTGTACTCTAATAGCCAAACAGATCCTTTCTATGTGAAGTCAGCCAATCAGGCCACGGGTTCACTGAATTACAAATGCCAATGCCTCTCAACCAGTCATTCTCTTTTCAGACCAAAGTGTTGATAATCCCACCTCCGAGGGTCCTGCCCCAGCTCCACCTTTAGGTCTCCATTGTCCAGGACTTGAGTATAGGAAGGAGGTTTCATCTGCACCTGCACCACCACCGTGGGGGGTTTCTCTCCTATCATCACAGGCCTGTTATATGTATTAGATGACTTGAATACACTGATGCACCTTTAATGTGTTTAGGAGCAGCATTAGCACTTCTAAGCTACATGACACTGACATGTACTACATGTGATTTAGGACCTTGTTAAATGACAAAAATCACACCAAGTGATTTTTGTCATTTAACAAAAAAAAAAAAACAGTTTCCAAGTGAATTCCTATGGGAAATTGATTTTGTCTTATCATTTATATTACTGCCATCCACGTGTTTTCAGCAAGCCCCCACGGCGCTTGGTCAATGAGCCAAGTGTGGGACATAATGATGTAACATACATACAAACAGACAAAGCCAGATGCAGGAGCGGTTAGCGCCGCTGAAAAAGACACCGATTTTAACACGCTGCTTTCTCAGGCTTTTTGTGCTCACTCTGTTTTCCATAATTTACTGCTGATTCTTTCTGTTTGCTCCTTGAGCTGCAAACGTGAAAGCCTGCATACTGTAAACAAGTGTTTCACCTCACTGTTACAGTACCCGTAATTGTGTTGTGGCAATAAAGTTGATTGATTGACAATGTGTGTTAGCATGAAACACCTTCCTGTGAGGACCTGGTCATTGGTGACGTACCAGTCAGTACACTACTACACCACATCCCTTTGCCAAAAATAACGATCTCACAAGCTCACGATGTGCCACTTTGCGATGTGTTTTGAGGTTGTAGATCTGCTATTTTTGCCCAATGTTTACCCCCCAGAACGCGAGGCGTTGTGAGCATGTAGATCTGCTATTTTCACAATTTCTGTCTCTAATATTTAACAATTTGGCCAATGTTTAACACATCGAGTGCCCGGATGTATGACGTGTGTGTGTTGCTGGTGCCCATGGCAACGCGTCATTCTACCTACCGGCGAGAGTACTGGCGAGAAAAGTAATCCGAGTAAATGTAATCGGAGTATGTCCTGTTTATTTCGCGAAAATCTTTTCTTTCAGTCAGGACCGTTTTTTATCATTTCTAAGCCACATTGTTTGTGTTATGGCAGGTAGAAGAGGCTGCCGTTTTGAAATGAAAGTGATTTAAAAGCTAGATTAGGAGAAAACCACGTTTTTGTGCAGCCGTTAGACAGGAAGTCAACGAGACACACAGCGCGTCCGGATGACGTAATTGCGCGCTGCATGTTGGGAAATGGAGTTTGTTTCATCACCGCGGCAGCCAAGTGCAGTAGCTACAGTACAGTATAGTTTACTGTAAAACGCGTCAAACGCGTCGTGGGCCTCCAGCGACATCAAAGAGATTGGCTTGTAGACACCACGTGGGCAGCCGATGTGTTAATTTGTCATTTGAGAGGTATTAAAAAGTCCTTAAATTGTCACTTTAGAGTAGACCTCCCTGGGTGTCCCGACCCACAGGGGCGTCACACCAAATTCTGGGCCCTGGGTACAAGGATTCACTGCGGGCCCCCCATGAATGTAACCTTTGAAAAATGGCAGATATACAATCTCATAGAGTGCCACGCTGTGAGCTTGTAGATCTGCTATTTTTGAAAATGTGTGAAAATGTGTGCAAGAAACCATATGTTTCTATGTCAGTGGTGCTCAAACTTTTTCATGTGAAGGACCCCCAAAATGATATGTATTTGGCCGTGGACCCCCATCTCAAAGTATTTTGTTCCAGGGACCCCCCAGAAGCTAAATTTGAGTTACAAACGTTTCGACTTTTCAAAAATAGCAGATCTACAAGCTTGTCTATCTGCTAAAGTTACTAGGGCCCCTCCACCTTCAGTCCCACTTTCCCCCCCTTGTGACGCCCCTGCCGACCCACAGGTTGAGAAACACTGCTATTAGGGTGCTAGGGATGTGGTTCATCTGCTCCATTATGTTTTTGAAAATAGCAGATCTACATGCTCACAACGACTCACAACGATCTGCCATTTTCACAATAGAACCGTAGTATACAAAATGTAATGCCTCAACTCTTACTGCTTCTCAGGGTTTGGTCCCCAGTTAAAATATGATTATTTTGGGGGTCGGTGCCTGAAAAGGTTGAGAACCACTGTGCTAGAACAGCCAAGTTCATGTTCACTGTCACTGCTATGTTCAGCATGTTGTGTAGTTGGTGGTATTCAGTACATACCGTAGCTACTTTACACTTTGCTCGACACTGAAGGCTCGTGCAACTAAAAGTATAAATACAGCTTTTACAAACCAGCACTAGCCTGTAGATCAGCTAGTTTGTCTTTTTGCATGTGACTACTAAACAAAGTTTAAAATTGTGCTTGATCAGACAAATTGATTTGGTTGATGATCAACAATCTAATCTATTAAGAAAATCTATAAAAAAAAATTGAATATTTGAATAATTTAAAAATGTATCAATGGAATAATAGAAATGATTGGTGATGGCGCCTTGGTGGTGCAGCACGATAATGCACCTTCCCACCAGCATGAAGGTCGAGGGGTTAAAATCCATGCAGATGCAACTGGCTTATTGGCCATGCCTGTTGTACCGTGTTTTGGGGCATGGGCAGTGCTGTGTTCTGCCAGTAACGCACATATACGGCGTCTGCTGTCGGAAATAAAAATATGAATAGCGTCTGCCCTCGGTAACCTTTCAACGTAGCGTATTTGATGGGTAGTATGCAATGGCGTATGCCCTGACCACATGAATAGCCGCGGATCATAGATTATAGTGCCCTCAAAAAAAGTCTAGAACACACCACTGGACATGGGAGCCGGGTGGGCAGGAGGGTGATATGTCACTGCACATATTCCTACAGGCTGGGGGTGGTTGAGTGGAAGGAGTAGTATGAAAGTTCTACATCCTCCTGGTGGGGGCTCCTCACTGGCAGGTGAGTCAGAACTTCTCAGAAGGATACACTAGTATGCCCTCCCGGTGGGGGCTCCTCACACTAGCAGGTGAGTCAGTAGGATACAACAGAACGTCCTCCCGGTGGGGGCTCCTCACTGGCAGGTGAGTCAGTAGGATACACACTGGCCAAGCTTTGATACAGTTTAATATAAAACCCTAAAAGACACGTCAAACGCATCAACGGCACGCAGAGACATTGAGGAGGTTGATGTGTGTCGGGGGTGTTAAATAGCACCGCTCACTTCACACTGGGTGTGATTTTTATGAAGCCATTTCAGTCTACCAGCTCAACTCCTCTCCAACCCTCTACACAGATTCACCAGCTTCGGCATGGGGATGAATTCATTCTACCGGCACGCCACCGAAATGCCCCTACCACCAGCCCTACCTTCCGTCAAAACCACCATAAAAGAGCACCTGGATGCAAAGGTGTCGCACCAAATTCTGGGTACTTTAACTATTGAAAAATAGCAGATATACATGCTCACAGCGCGGCACTTGTTTCTATGTCAGTGGTGCTCAAACCTTTTCATGTGAAGGACCCCCAAAATTATATGTATTTGGCCACAGACCCCCATCTCAAAATATCTAGTTCCAGGGACCCCTAGAAACAAGATTTTAGTTACAAATGTTCGCTTAAAAAATACATATATTCAAAGATTTGTACACATTTTCACGACTTTTCAAAAATAGAAGATCTACAAGCTCGCAGCGCGGCCCCTCCACCTTGGGCCCTACACAAAGCCAGATGTAGGAGTACTTAGCACTGCTCAGAAGTTGAAAAGCACCATCATTACTAGTTACTTGCACCAGCAGAGCGCGCAAGTACTGCGATCAGCTGGGTATATATGTTGTTGTCCTTGTCCTTTGAGGTGGTGCCATAGTTTTGTACTTTTTCTGTACACTGAGTCAAAAGGCCCAATGGAAAAACACTGATTTAATGACATCATAAAATCATCCCCTCCCCTTTTACCATACAACCAACACTGTGGGTGTGGCTAACTTCAGCTGGGTCACCACCCACCTGACAACCAGGCATACTTAATGAGCACGTGGGTGTGGCCACATAAAAACCTAATTTTAACACTTTCTGTGCACTTTTTTTGAATACGGTAAATCTTCCTCCTAGTATAATCATAATATCTGATCATCATGTTTTGGGGGGGATATAATGGCACCCCATCTTTAAGCCTGCGGCCCAATCAGGGACCAGCATTTCTGGCAACGTCATCATTAACAGCCAATAAGGAACCAGCATTCCTGGTGATGCCAGTGGTGAGCGCACTTCATGGCGCTGCTCTGCTGGCGCACAGGCCTACTTGTGCACAAGGTACAAGTTGGCACCTCGACAGTGTGCAGTTCTAGTTTCACCCTGTGTTTATAGTCAGCATGTTGTTTTCAAGGCAAAGGAGAGCTCATGTCAGCGTCAAGGTACAAATGACTTTACCAAACTGTGGTAATATGTAAGAGTATATGTTCATGGACATATAGTGCATATCATCTAAGAGGTTTCTGCAACGATGCGTGAATCCGATCTTGATGTGACTGACATGTTCATTTGCAACAGGTGAAGTATATATAGTATATATGCGCTCCAAAATGTGAATACTGTAAGTCACTTCAAACGGGAGCTATTAGTGTAGTTGTGTGTTGTGTTTGTCTCTTTTGTCGGATAATATTATCGACTAAAGCTTTTCTCTTCAACGTGGCCAATATCTGATTTCCTCTTCTGACTCCCCTCCCCTCCCCACTCTGCTTTACTACATCACATCATTACATGAATCAAATTTGGCTTTTGTCCCTCCAGAACATTTAGACCTTTATGGACAATGTGCTTCTTCCATAATGAACATCCTGTAGCTGATGTGTGTTCCGCCGCGCGCCAGGTGAAAATGCACCCACAGGCTGCGCTGCTCTCATCGCTACTTAAAGCGAGGCTAATTAAATTTTCATGTGGATAATCATGAGCTAATCCACTGTTAACGGCATCTCCTCCAACACGGCCCAGGCCTTCTGGGAGCAGCCGTGGAGCCCACGCAGCATTTCCTCCGCTTTAACACACCAGAACCGGGGGAGCATGGGTGTCATTTAACATTTTTGCAATACAGTAAAGTTGGGGTCTTCAACATTTTCAGGCCGAGGACCCCTTAGTTGAGAGAGAGATGCAGCAGGGACCCCCACAATCTGTCCATAGTTTAATTGTTTGACAGCACGATAAACAGTGTATTTTGGATTCATGTTAATATCTGTTTTCACATATTTAACCAATTGAACGGTCAACACTTAATAAACCTGTCCTTTCACTGTATTTAGTCTGCTCCTTTCCCCCTCCAAAGCTCTTTGCAGAAAATAGCCGATCTACAAGCTGCGAGGCGTTGTGAGTTCTCAGAATATGTTCTCAGTTCTCAGAATATGGACGCTAGAGTTCAAGTGAAGAAAGGGGAAAAAAACAAGTTCATATCACACAAAGATTTGGAGGACCCCCCGTAGTAACTCTGAGGACCCCCTAGGGGTCCCGGACCCCCTGTTGAAGACCCCTGCAGTAAACCTTGTATGTCCAAAACCGTTCGTTTTGTATTTCAAAATTGATTTAAGCGAGTGAAAATAGTGTCTCGAAGCGTCGTGTCTTTGTAGATCTGCTATTTTCATGAGTTTTTCACTAGTTTTTTTGACAGTCATGATGAAGCAGGGTTTTTACTTTACAAAATACACATCTGAAACTACGGAGATACAAGGTTTCTGCCTCAGACCATATACTGTACGTATAGAGACATACGTTTTCTCCAGAAAACTCTGAAACTCTGAACGGTCGGCGGTTCTCAAAAATAGCAGATCTACAAGCTCACAGCATGTGACTTGTGCCACACTGTGAGCTTGTAGATCTGTTATTTTGAAACTTTTTTGGGGGGGAAACCTTCCCCAAGTGTTTGAGTAAGTGTTTGAAGAATGTTAAAACAAAATGTATATATATATATATTTTTTTTAGCACAAAACTATTCTCAGAAGGGGGGGGGGGGGGGGGGGGCATGAAAACGTGAGATCTACTAATCGGCCTCAGGTCTTAATGGGTTAAATGCCTTTTAGGATTAATGGACTGTTCCATAAAAAGATGTACAGCCCCCCCCCCCCCCCCATCTCTCTCTTTTTTTCTCTCTCTCTCTCTCTCTCTCTCTCACACACACACATACACACACACACACACACACACACACACACACACACACACACACACACACACACACACACGCACACAAACGATAATAATCCCTTCAATGATCTCCATTTTATCTTTTCTCCTCTCCTCCTCTTCTGGCTCTTCTCTCCTCCTCCCTCGTGTTCCGACAAGGGCTTAATTACTGCTGTGAAGTAATTATTTCCTTTATTAGCGAGACGCTGACATCTGTTTCGGGCCCTTTTTAAGTGTTCCTATAAAATCCTTCCGTGATTTCTGTCCCTTTAGGATGGAACTGGGCAGCTTGTGGCTCCCTGCGGACCCCCCCCCCTTCCCCCCACCCCCCCACACACACACACACACTCACCCAGTGGTGGAAAAAGTACTCAGAACTTAAGTAAAAGTATCAATACTGCAATGTAGAAATACTCTGTTACAAGTAAAGGTTCCGTAATTCAAAATGTACTAGAGTAAAAGTACAAAGGTATTGGCATCAAAATGTAGCCTACTTAACACTTTGTAAGCCACGGGGAGCCCCTTAATGTTAAAACCGTAGTATATCGCACATCCCAGCAAGGAGTCTCAGCCACGCCGTACTTTCCCGGACTTTGTCATTAAAACCGGAATAAATGATTTTGATCCGAAAATCGGCGATCGTCTAACCTTCCCTAGTCACCGCTCGTCCATCGGTGGCTCGTGGGCCGTGGCTGCTCTGACATGAAACAGAAGTGACTCTCATGGCCTCTCCTTCTTCAGCCTTCCTTCCTCCCACCCACTTGTTGTTTGGACGTTAGCACTAGCAGAGCTGGAGTGCTAGGTGCTAGGCTATCCAAAGTGGACACATCGACTGTTCAGTCACTCCTGGACTATATGCATGGATCGTTATGCGCGCGGATCGCGCACGCGAAACGCACAGGGAGATCGATGCTCGGCCAAAACCACCACTTCATCCCAACGGAGATCGAGAAAATCACGGTGAGCTAATGACCTGGGGGGAAAAAAAAAGAAAAAACAACGGCGCTGTCCAAGAAGGAGGGGCGGCGGGCTCATGTTTATAAACATAATATTATGTCTCAGATCACAATACAATAATAGAAATTTCACGGCTAATCTACCAACCACCATTCTATTTCGGACGGCAAAGGGTTAAAGTACCATAAGTGTGGCGGAGAGAGTCGCAGCCCCAGCCTTGAAGCCTCAAAATTCTAGTATCTCCCTCGTTCCATAGGAACGAGGGAGACCCGGGTTCGAAGCCGGGTGGGGAGGTTCGGATCACCTCCGTTACATAAGTAAACGTAGAAAATGTTTGAAAATGGCAGATCTACAAGCTCACAACGCGTCGATCCATTGTGAGCTTGTAGATCGGCTTTCAAATAGCCTAGGTATGAAATAGGGCTAAAAGTGGTTCATGCATATTTTATAATATTGTAATTTTTATCTGCAAAGTAACTAGTGACTAAAGTTTTCAAATAAATGTAGTGGAGTACAGTCAAGTACAATATTTGGATCCGAGATGTAGTGAAGTAAAGTACAAATACCTCAAACTTGTACTTAAGTACAGTACTTAAGTAAATGTACTTAGTTACTTTACACCACTGCACACCCCCAACCAAGCCCACCCCTGTGCCCACGGCAGAGCCCACAGCCACTCTGTCACAGTCCTTGGCACTGAGAATGCCACCCACACGCGATAATAACGCTCGTTGGCTGGTGCAGCAGCATATTGTTGTAGCCCCCATAGTTAGCACAGCCATGAGCAGCCCACAAGAGCCCTGCCAGTCGGGCTCAGCCCTATAGAAGTTATGCGCATGCATAAAGTCAATGGAAAATCGAGTGGCAAAGTGAGTTTAATGTCATTTAACGTAATTTAATGCAGTTAGATAGGACTTTTCTGTTTGGATGTATGGGCTGTCAAGGTCGAAAGTAGTTTTTTGCCACCCAGTAGGCGTTCCGGGTATGATGATGATTTCAAGCGCATACCCTCTATTGGCACGACGGTTTTTGCGTTGGTCTGGCAAGTGGGAGCCCCGGGTTATAAATGTTATAAAGAATTGCCCAAAAATATCGAAAAGAAAATAATTTTCATAATGTGTTATGATGCGACATGCTGTGAGCTCATAGTACAGCTATAAGTACAGTCGTAAGTAGGGTTATATAGGGCAGTGGTTCTCAACCTTGCTGCTATTTGGGGGGGCCGCGCCCCCCCAAATAAACATATTTTAACTGGGGACCCCCCCACCCCGAGGAGCACTAAGAGTTGATACATTACATGTTGTATAACACGGTTCTATTGTGAAAATAGCCGATCTACATGCACACAACGCCTCGCGTTATTTTCACAATTTCGTCCTCTAAATATTTGTCCATTTGGCCAATGTTTAATTTGTCATTTTAAAAGTCCTTAAATTGTCACTTGAGAAATGTGCAGATACCCTCTATACACTTAAACTTTATGTTGGTCTGTTGAGTGAGAAAACAATGTTGCACATTAAGTTAATCATCTAGGGACCCCCCCCCCCCCCAAAATAATGCCGGCCCCACAGGTTGAGAACCACTGATATAGGGCATTAAGTGGTTAAGGTATGCAATAGATTATAAAAGCTAACATCCCGGAAAAAGAGAGGAGAGCGAGGAGAACAAGAACAAGTGTCAGATGGGAGAGCGTGGGAATGGACGGAGGGAGGAGGAGAGAGATTCCTGAGGGTCCCGGGGAAATTTTGTCCCCGTATTAATAGACTTGGGTCCCTTTGAAATTTTATTAGCCATAAAGTTGGCAGCGTGTTGTGCAATTTCTACAGTCGCGCCACTTTCCTAAAAGTTTCTCCCCTTGGAACAAAACCGCTCGACACCGTGGCTAAGAAGGAAAAAAAGGCGGTCAAACAACAATGGCCTTCGTTCGCCTAAAAGTTTAGCTTTGCCTCCAGGTTTCCCATCAATTGATGACAGAGGCGCGCGGGCGGCGAGAGGCAGGTGTCAACGCCAAACAGAGGAGGACCTCCATGGAATGAATCAATCTATAAAAACCACACGTAGTCTTCAACTTCCACAGAGGAGGCTCCAGGACAGTGTGCTGTCCTCTGCCTCATGGCCGGTCCTTTTAGCGTGCCGGCCTCTTAATGTTT
>NC_137815.1:24109961-24201662 GCF_963921795.1 Nannobrachium achirus
AGGCAGTCTGTTACAATGAGATGGAGGCAGTCTGTTACAATGAGATGGAGGCAGTCCGACTATCTTTATGAACCAGAAATGAGAGAGACCATCTTTTAAAGGCTGCTCAACCTACGGACCTATCGGCTCATTTCTGGAAAAAAAAAAAAAAAAAGTAGTTGATTTCATTTTTTTCCCCCTTTTCACGTTTTATGTTTCTTTTTAATATAAATTAAGGTCCTACTTCATCATATGAGAGTGTCGCACAAAGGCAGTGAAAATAGCAGATCTACAAGTCTCTGGCAGAGAGGAATCCCACAGCTGTAGAGTCCTGACACGAGAACGTACGACGTAAAGAGTGCTAATTGAACCACTTAAATGCTACATACTTAGAGACAATACTAAAGACTATAAAAACGGTACCCACTGCCTCCCTGTTTGGCACTCAGCACCAAGGGTTGGATTAGGGGTTAAAGTTCAACTTTAGTTTTTTTTACAACAAGGGTTCATATTTTAGATTGCAATCAGAGAAAAGAAGGGGTGAGTGTTAGATAATTTACTGCTTTCTATAGTTTTAGCGATTTTAACAATTTTGATTTCAGTACAGTGGGTGGGCTACAAGTGGCTAAATGTATTTTTAGACACAGTAAGCCCACTTCCCAAGATGCACCACAATCTTTCATAGGCAGATGTGACTTATGGGGGCAAGTAGTGTTACTGTAAATAGTAATACATAAATTAATAAATTGCCAGCTTATTGTGTCTAAAAAGACATATTTAGCTACTTGTAAGCATGCCCCCACCCACTGAAATCAAAATCGCTAAAATCGCTAAAACGTTGAAAGCAGTAAATGAAAACATTTTAACACTCATCTCTTCTTTTCTCTAATTGAAATCTAAAATATGAAAATATGAACCCTAAAAGATCATCCTTTAAGTCCCTGTGATATACAGTGATGTTACTATAGGTTTTCAATGTAATGGGTCCCGGGACCCACAGGTGGTCATTCAAATGGGTCCCAGAAAAGTTTTATGAGTCCTCAATACAATGTTTTCGAGCGCTGTGAGCTTGTAGATCGGCTATTTTCAAAATGTTTGCCTATCATATGTCTTATATTTATTTTACAATTTGGCTAATGTTTGAACTTAGAACTACTAAAACTACTAAAATATGTGCCCCTAATGAATTCGGGCGCGCAAAATGGCGTTGGACGTCGGTGGAATCAAAACATTGACGTTTCTATCGCCTGTTTAAGACTTTCTACGTGGATTTTATTTGTGTTAACGTAGGGTAAAGTAGGATGCTTTCACCCATGAACAATGGTGGTGTCTGTGGAATTTTAAAATGTTTTTCTTTTATGGAGGCGCATCCCCGGGACCCCAGGACCATGACATGAATGAGTCCCTGGGCGACTTGAATGGGTTTTTGATGCGGGATGCGCACGTAATGACATCACTGGATATACTAGCATCAAGGCCAAGGAGTGTAATTGTACATCAATATCCTGGCCAGGTGATGTACTTCTACACCAAGCAGCCTCACGCTACAGAAACAGGACCTCTAGTTTCCTGACCTCCTGACCTTATGGGCCACAAACTCAGTTGGTTCCACTGCCGGGGTCCCTACTAGGACTAGGTTTGTCAGTGTTTCCCTCTAAACAGAGCAGAGGGCTCTATTTTGATTGTCTTAAAGGGGAAGACCACCCATTTTCAATATTGAACTATGTCATTAATATACCTTAGAGGAGTTGTGTGGAAATAAAAAAAAAGTTCCCCCTCTTCTGTGTTGCCTAGAACTGGAAGATTGATTTTGGGGTTTGTATTGCAAATTACAACTTGATGACATCACACATTGTACTTTACAATACAAACCCCAAAATCAATCCTCCAGTTCTAGGCAACACAGAAGAGGGGGAACTTTTTATTTATTTACACACAACTCCTCTAAGGTATATTAATGACATAGTTCAATATTGAAAATGGGTGGTCTTCCCCTTTAAGTACCAGCTCATATGCCTTAACTTAAAGGCCTGTCCATACTGTCTCCGACCACCAAACCTTCTCGTTGGAGAGTTCCGACTTTCCGACGTGCAACTTTCCGAACTCTAATTCGGCGTAATGCTTTACAAAAGGTGCAAGTGACTTCATGTTGTAGTTGAACCGGACCTTTCTGATGAAAGGTTTGGTGGTTGGAGCCAGTATGGACAGGCCTTTAAGTTAAGGCATAAGAGCTGGTACTTAAGACATACATAATAGAGCCCTGAATCTCTTTGTCCTAAAAACAGCAGCTGTACAAGCTCAGAAGAACCCGTCGCATGCTTGCTTGTTTGGCTGAATGTTTTCCTCCCGGAATATGATGCTATGAGGGTCAAGTGGTTAATGGACTTTAGCTCAGTTCTCACAGCACCGATGACAATGGCAGCTCCAACATCTCTGGGAAGGGCTATTTGTTTCCTCTGTTTTTCTTTTGTTTTGTTTTTGTTTTTCAAAATCTTTTATCCCACGATTTTGTAAGCCATTTTTCACCTAGTGTCAATAGAGGGTATGCGCGTGACATCACCGTTGCTGGAAGTTATGTGGAACACCTACTGAGTGGCAAAAAACTAATTTCTGCCATTGACAGCCCATACATCCAAACAGAAAAGTCCTATCTGATTGTATTAAATAATTGTATAAAATAACTCACCAAAATCGCGGCAGTACTGAAAGCTTGAATTATCCTCTTTCTATCTGCAAAGTTTTTGTTTCATAAAGATCCACCATAGGCATGTTATGAGCTACTTTCTGAGAAGACATTCTGTGCAGGTGATTATTTTTCCAAGTGTCAGAGTTTGGAAGCACTCATTTTCAACAACAGAACATCTTGCTCCCTCCTGCATTATGTGCAATTTAGAAACAGGTGGTATGCAGGGCCGTTGAGTGATTTGCAACGAGCACTTCCAAACTCCAATGCTCCATGCTGCTCAATGTTTGGCCACTCAGTCTAGATTAGGGGGGTGGGTCCCAGTGGACGTGCATACCCTCTATTATCTAATGTAATCCTGGGCTCTACACTCCCTCTGCCAACCTGGAGAGAGCAACGGACTGACCTCATGCTTCCTTCTAAGCATAAGGAGTCCAAGCCGTTTCTTTTCACCTGACAGGGGGAGTTTCCCCGGTTGGACGTACTGTAGCGCGTGGAAGGAACACGTTATTCCAACCAGTTCCTTTCCCCTCCATCAGGTGCCCCGGCTGGCCAGGGGGAGGCATTATAGAGACCAGTATTACTGCATGTTTTTTGGGAGGGTACCTACCCAAGGAGACACAGGGAGAACATGCAAACTCTACCCAGAAAGGCTCTTTTTGCCAACCCATGGTCCTCCTGACTGTTGAGTAGTCATCTATCAGTGAACTAGAACCTGGGGTTTGGGGGGATTGCCATAGATCACAAGGGCCTTGTTTGTCCGGGCGGTAAAAAGGTTGAGAAAGACTGGATGACTGGAAGTGCTGGACATACTGGAAGTAGTTAAATTGCATTACTACAAGGGGGGGGTTGGGAGAGAGAGAGACAGAGAGAGAGAGAGAGATAGAGACAGAGAGAGAGAGAGAGAGAGACAGAGAGAGAGAGAGAGAGAGAGAGAGAGGGAGAGAGGGAAAAGGAGGTGCAGGTAATGGATAGATGGATGGGAGAGGAAGGCCTGTTCTAAGCACCATGCATGGATAGGTGACAAATGAGGGTCCGTCAGGGTCAAATCCTCGACCCCATGCAAGGCCAGGCTAGCCCTGCAGCAAAATACTATGCACCTGCACATGTGTGGGACAACCTCTTTACGCTCGCACGCACGTGCACACGCACACGCACACGCACAGCTCATGTTTAAAGGCAGATGGTGTGAGAAGAACTACGTTTTGCTCCCTGACACTCACTCAAATTGCTGACCAGGGAAAGACATTGAATCCTTCAGATGAGTTCATTTCTCATTCCAACATACTGTAGTGTAAATGTTACCCTACATGACATGCTGTATGGAGGGAGGCTGTTTTAGCACACACTGCAATTCTCGGTGTTAATCAATCCATTCGCAACTCTTGAGAGCGTACGAAACGTGCACGCCCCAAAGTTAAACGAACACCGAGGATTTTCACGGTGCACATAAAGTGCCGCACTACGATATAAATAGCTCCCACTTTTCCATGAAATTTCATAGTAATTAGAAAGCAGGAAAGCATGGACTGTGTCAACCCCCACTGCGGCGTTCGTTCACCCACGTACCTTGAGTGAATACTAAGAAGCACCACTGGCACGGGTCCAGTTCAGCATGTACCGTGTGAACCCACATGGCCCATCAAAGAGCAGCGCACAGCACCACTGGGAAAGAGGGTGATTGGGTTCGGGGTGCGCAGGGACGTTGAGTGTTTGAAGTCCTCCTTCTATCACAAGAGACCGAGGAGGCACTTTCTCTGTAATCCCACGGGATCGCTGCTATAAGGCAGTAGCAGCAGCAGCGGCAGAGCAAGGCCGCCATGGGGCAAAGAAACAAGATGCAGTCGTTCTGTTCTGTTTCTCGCAAACTCTTCTTCTTTCCACGAGTACCGGGGCGGCGAGGGAACGCAGAGAGAGAGAGAGGGAAAGGGAGAGAGGGGAGAGAGGGAGGGTGGGGACACAGGCATTATAAAAGATGAGGGGGGGCGACTGTGAAGCGCAGAAGTACTGGAGCAGATTATAAAAAATGATAAGTGATGCAGGGAGGTGAGGTGAAGACAAGAAGAGATAGATCTTTTATAGATCCCCGGGGGATCCGCTGCATAGTAGCAGCGCAGTAGTATATATAACATAGATACGTACAGTATATGTAACATAGATACATCATACAGGTACTGTGCTGGAAGAGTAGAGAGACACAGAAAAATCACACCCAGTGTGAAGGGAGCCATGCCTTTATATTTAGGTACATGCTTAACACGTTCCCGGGAACCTTGGCCAATGCCAAGCCGTGCGGGACGTACACACGGACATACAAACACACAAAGCCAGATGTAGGAGCGGTTAGCACCACTCAAACAGTAATAACATAATGATTGGAATCCTCTATCTACCGTATATGGACCTGACAAAAAAATCGGCTTTGTTGAAAACAACAGATCTACAAGCTCACAACGCATTGCAACTCAACGCATTGTGAGCTTGAAGATCTGCATTTTCCCTGGTAATATTCCCCAACAGAATAATGGAAGCTACTCCAGCCTCTCTCAAGTGGTTAAAAATAAGTAAAAAATCACACCCGTGTGAACTGAGCGGTGGTCGGTGTGTGTGTGTGTGTGTGTGTGTGTGTGTGTGTGTGTGTGTGTGTGTGTGTGTGTCTCTGGCCTGAACAACAGCGCCCCTCCCTTAACATGTGTGGTCAGAAAAGGTACTGCAGGCTCTGCAGGCTACATACAGACACGGACACACGCACACACACACACACACGCACGCATACACACACGGCCACGTATAGGAGACGGTGTAACCACCGCTCAAAAATACAAGATAGAATAAAAGACTTCAAGTCTGGACTGCAGGCCATCTGCACTTGGGCTGACCGGGGTTAGCATACAGTATGAACTATTAATAAACATAGATATATAAGCATACGTGGAGCAGAGCAGAATAAATCTATGTTCTGTCAACAACATCTCAAGCTGTTGTCAGAGCATTTACATACTTTTACAGAGATGAATTGTAATCATGTAAAGCATTTCCTCTTGGAGAAACAAACTTCACATGGGGCGTGCGTGTGAGTGTACGTGCATGCGCGCATGTGAATGTGCATACATGCGCGATGGTGCGTGTGCGTGTGAGTGCATGTGAGTGCATGTGTGCGTGCGTGCGTGTGTGTGCGTGCGTGTGTGTACGCGTGTGTTTAGTGAGTGGCAGGGTAGCCTCATATCTATCCTTGTCCTGTCATTATGTGATTATGACATTTTTATTTGACAATTAGCCCTAACCCTTGTCACACAAATAATTGCGATTAACGACTTGTGTTGCTGTCATTGAACGCTGAAAAATGACATTAGTTTCCGTTTGGCTTTTAGACTCTGAGGGCTGTATGGAGAGGCCTTTAAGTTAAGGCATACAGGTAAGAGCTGGTACTTAAGACAATAAAATAGATCCCTGAATTGTGCAGAAATGACAAATAACCTAAAGGTTCAAAGAAATGACATGCATATTATTAAATAACTTTATACTGACAGGCGCTATCGGTACCAGTACAGGAAAGGACAGGACCAGCGCTGTGTGTCGCAGCTTAAACGCTCCCCCACCCTGGAGGTCAGTGTGTCATGCACACTGGGACAGGAGTTCCACCCTGTCATAATGTACACGTTAGATAATCCAGCAGGGAATAGTTCATACAATGGAGTGGTGAGTGTTAACAGCTGTTTAGTACAGTACGGGAGGGAATAGGAGAAGAAGAAAAGAAAGAACACATATGACAGATGAAGAAGAATGAACCAAGGAGTCCTCCCTCCACAGAGCCTTGCAGGGCACTGCACAGAGTCTGGAGAGTTTTACTCTGTAAAAATGGAACTGTGTATCTATTTTTTTAACACGTTTCCTATATCCTGCCGTCCCAATTTTGGGCATATCATCAATTCATTGTAGACGAAAATACGTTTAAAAAAGAAATAACATGCTAAAGCTCAGTGAATGCCTGCTACTAGGCCATCAACGTGAATCGGATTGCATCCCTCGAAAGGTAGATCACACTTTATGTTGAAGAAGTGTAATCTTCAGAGGTACAAATACTGCAATTGTAAGATAGGCTAGTTGTCATTTGCTTCTACGTATAGGCTTGATAGAAAGCCCCAAAACCATTGCACCCTGCTATGATTAGACCAGGGGTGTTCAACAGGGGGTCCGGACCCCTAGGGGGTCCTCAGATTTACAACAGGGGGGCTGCCAAATCTTTGTGATAGGATCATTCTTTTAAATTAGCTCTCAACGCCTCGCGCTGACGCTGCAAGGCGTTGAGAGCTTGTAGATCAGCTATTTTCTGCAAATAGGTTGGTGTAGAGGGAAGAAAAGAGCAGACCAAGTACAGAGTGAAAGGTCAAAGTTAACTAAAAACACAAATCCAACATAGACTGATGACAGTGCTGTCAAACATGTCTATGAATCTATCTCTATTGATGAAAATCTGCATCACACATTTATACAATATGTAGTGTGGGTCCCTGCTTCATCTCTCTCAGGGGTCCTTGGTACAAAGATACAAGAAACATATTCTCTGAGACAACTACATGAAGGCGGAATAGGCTATAAAAACCTTTCTACAGGAACTAAAACTATAGCCTACTACTACCACAAACTAAAAAACAACCCATGAACATGATCTATCTATAAAACATGTCACTGGGCTGCAATTAAAACCTGCCATTTTCAATCCAACTACTAGGCCTGCCATTTATGAAGTCTCTGACAACACATGACGTGAAAGTGGCACGCACGCACACACACACACGCACACGCACACGCACACGCACACACACACACACACACACACACACACACACACACACACACACACACACAGAGAGAGGCCTATATCTTTGTTCACTCGTGAAAAACTCATTATTTGGAGGGTATTTCATTCGCCTTGTGCAGAATATATTACGTGTGTAAATGTTGTTGAACCAGGCAATTCACCACTAAAAGGTCACACACTCCCCTCGACCCCGAGTGTTTCTCAGTCTTTGTGTCGGTGGTAGTGAGAGGCAGGAACAGCGAGCAGCGCTGCTATAAACTTTAAGCATTTAAAAGACAAGTGCGGCCAGAGGAGGAGGGGGGGGTGTTGGGAGGGCATGACGGAGACAATGGCAGCTTTTTGACACACTTTTTCTCACTGCGACGAACAGCAGGGATTGAACCCCGCTAGAGGCTCCTATAAAGGAGTGATAGAGCACAGCTGCTAGGCTAGAGGGCTCGGCAGCAATTTGATCAAATGTCTGTTTGGGACAGAGAGGCATGGCCTGCACTCTGTACATTTATGTCCATGTACAGATCTTACATGCAACTATAAACCCAGTGCTTGTAGGGCATAATAATGACCACAAGACTAAATAAATACATAATAGGGCCTTTAAATATATAGGCTACAAGAGAGAAACGTGACAGAGGGACCAAACATTACCATTAGTGATTTAGGCTATGATGCACTTGACATTCAAACGTCTTGTCATTCATTCACACACTACAGGCTAAACTAAACGAAGCCCATTTTAATACAAAAGTTTGACCATGGTGAAGGCAGTACTGACAGCTTGCTTTGAGAGTTTGTCGGTTAATTATCCTTTTATACACTATTAGTCCATGTACTGGAACTCCATGCACATCACGCGTATAACGTGCGCACGCGGGCCTCAACACTTGCATTGATCTAAACCCACCCCCACCAATAGATACGACTTTAATATAGAGCAGGGGTACCCACACTTTTTTGACCTGAGAGCTACTTTTAACATGACCAGCTTGACATGATCTACCCACCCCAAATAAATTACCCGAGGGGGCTTTGGTATAATGGCACTGGTGTTACATATAAGACAACGCAATTGAAATGAGAAATATTGGAGGGAAAAGACTTGATCACATTCTGTATGGAAGTGGTAGGTTTTCAGGTTCTTTGTAATGCTACCGACTCTTGAAAACAAAGCATTGCATTGGGAGGTTTGACTACTTTAGATGTCGTGAAGGGAGCTGGCAGGCCTATCTTGATGTCAAACAAGTGAGTGATAGATGCCAAAAAGATTTTTTTTTTTTTTTACATTTGTTTAGGGGCATGTTATGATTGTCATGCCATGTGGTCTACTGGTAGATCACAATCTACCTTTTGGGCACCACCGCCATAGAACCGTGTCCTCAAAGCATCGTCATAATCACCATCACCATCATCATCATCATCATCATCATCATCATCACCACCATCAACATCATCATCCTCAGTGCCATCAGTGTCAAGAAGACAATAGCACTTCTACTAACAGACTTAAAGACCTAAAGAGCTTTTTATAGTGACTGACAACAACACTGATTATTGATTTATCAGTTTGACAACCGTATTGCTGACCAGCTGACAGTGGCGCGTTTAGCTGTTTGGAAGTAGGTAGGCGGGCTATAAAAGTAGGTCAATTACTATTAGGCCTACCATATAATCATCATCATGCAGCAAAATGAGGTTGGTTAGGTCAGTGGTTCTCAAACTTTTAGATTTCAAGGTCTTCCCTTAACTCTGACAGTGTAAGCTACAAATGAAACCAAATGAACCCTATATGACGGCTCCATATGGTTCCATTTGTACACTGTCAGAGTTGAGAGAGGTCCTTCCTTGGGAATGAAAAGTTTGAGAACCACTGGGCTCTATATCAATGGTTCTTGACTTTTTCAGGCCGCAACCTCCAAAATAATCATATTTTAACTGGGGACCCCCCCACCCCACCTTATTACATTTTGTAAAACACAGTTTTATTGTGAAAATAGCAGATGTAGATCGGCTATTTTCACAATTTCTGCCTCTAATATTTGACAATTCGGCCAATATTCAATTTGTCATTTCAGAGCTATTAAAAAGTCCTTAAATTGTCACTTAAGAAATGTGCAGTGCATATAGCCTATATACACTTAAACTTTATGTCGGTTTGTTTACTGACTGTTGAGTGAGAAAACAGTGTTGCACATTAAGTTAATCATCCGGGGACCCCCCAATATAATTTGGGGACCCTCCCTTTGGGGTTCAGGTTGAGAACCACTGCACTAATACATCAGTGGTTCTCAAAGTGGATTCCAGTGACTCTGTGGGTTCCTTTAGGGGGGTCTAAATGGACATTTACAAGAATGTAACTCTGACAGTGTAAATTGAACCAAATGAACCCGCACAGCGCACACTGTCAGAGTTTAAGGGGAGACCTTAAATTTGAGAGCCACTGCTCTAACATGACCAAACAGCACACATCATAATCTGATCAGATCAGATCAACTCACGCTCTGAGGCCATGGTGATGACGCTCTCTGTGGTGGCGTGGTACTCGTCCTCCTCCATGAACTCGTCCTGGGACGCGGCGTCGCCCTGGAAGTCGTGGTGGTCGAGCAGCTGCTGCAGCGGCGGCGCCTTGGGCAGCAGCGCGTTGACCACCTCGCGGCTGATGTTGGGCGCCTGCTTGAGGCGCAGCTTGCTGAGGATCTGCGACTTGATGGTCTCCAGCCGCAGCACCTTGCTCTGCTCCCTCCACACGCACGCGGAGCACTCCGAGGAGTGCGGGGAGCCGGAGGACGCGCCGTGCGCGCCCGGCCCCGCGTCCTCGTCCAGCAGCGCCGACGAGTGATGCTGCAGGGAGCCGACCAGACCCAGACCGAGACCGAGCCCCCCGGCGGTGGCGTCCCGGTGGTGGTCCGCCGCCCGGTCCGCCGGGCCGGTGCTGGGCAGCTCCATGCTGCTGCTGGGGCTGGAGCCATGGAGGCTGCCGGTGCTGCTGCTGCTGCTTGCGCCGGCCGAGGGGAGCAGGAGGTTGGGCTCGTCGCTCCCAGACTGTCCCAGGGAGATGAGCACCGTTACGCACAGTAAAAAGTTGTACCTCGGCATGACGATGATGAAGAAGATGATGATGATGACGGATGGATGGATGAGGAGAAGAAGAAGAAGAAGAAGAAGCGCTGGCTGCTGCTGCTGGTGCAACAAAAAAAAGTTTCTGCTTGGTCTTTTTATCCTGGTTTTTAAGCGTTGTGTCTTGAAGATGTTCCCCTTTTTCTTTATCCCACTAAAGGTAGGACATCAGTGGTATTCATTTATTCCAATTCCGATATGAACCCCTATAGGCTTTACTGTTTCTTTAGAAAGCTTTAGCCAATAAATAAAAACCCCAAAAAGTGCGCTCTCCTCCAATAAGTCTCGGTAAAAGCCGGATTGGTTATTTATTGAAAAGTGACAATGTAAATATCTGGTCTAAATGATGCATATATCCATGTGGTGGTTGATGTTGGTCCTTCCTATGAGAGATAACAGTGTTTTAGTCCATATATGATGAGAGGTGTGCGTGCGTCAGATCAGGATCTGTCACTGAACAAATGTGCAAGTGCGTTCAAAAAGAGCCCTTTATATATCTCCGCTGGCCGCTGTCGTAATCCGTCTCCATTGGCTGAGATTGCAACAAAAGGCTTTTAGGTTCTTGTCACCGAGTCAAGACGGATAGGAGCGAAAAGGAGGGACGATGATGATGATGATCTGGGAGAATAAATGTGATTACAGTATAGGCCTGTAAGCACATGAAGGTGTAGGCTTACAGTATACCTGTTAGCTTTACTGTTTTTGCTCTTTTATGACGAGACCACTGATCCTAAGGCTTGCATAAAGGCTATACCTACCGGTGCCTTGCTACAATGGATTCAGCTGCTATTTGTGATGCCATTTTATGCTGCGATTAGTATCAGCTGCAGAAACTTTTATTGCTATATCATAAATCAAACTCTATACCATGGAACTGAAAAGTGCTTGCCATGCTTTATTAAAAGTTTGCATATAGAAAAAGGTACAGGACAGTACAGTTCACAAGCTGTTCCAGTTGTGATCAAACTTGAATTATTATGGTTTGATGATGATGATGATGGTCAGGGCCATGGCAACTATTGAGACCCAACGGTGACATTTGGAATGCAAATGTTTCAAATGTGCCTAATTAATCAATTAAACCACATTTGGTGGATTTTATTATGCTAGGTTGATTTTGTAACCAATTATAACTGGAAGCAGTCAAATTCCACATTATGTTAATCGTCAATTTACTAATTGATTAATTACATTAAACATAGCAGTATTAGCAAACCTTAGGCTGTTCACATTGTTTACTTAATTTAGCTTTTTGTCATACTGTTACCTACAGCATCAGTAAGGGCAAATTCCCTGTCTGTTAAATAACTTTTAGTCCTGGCTGTAAACCATAACATTGCATTGCTTTCATTGGTGTGATTATGCTTAATGACGTTTGTATGTTTCCTGAGATTAAATGTGAAATGTAGAATTTGCACCACTTGAGTTGAGCTGCAATCAGTGTGACCAATGACCCACTACTGACATCTACTGGAGGGATAAAGAGTTGCAGCAGCTCAGTGGCTCAGTTCACTTTTTATGGATTTTATTCAGTAATCATTGCTATCATCGTGTTACATTTTGAATTATTTTCACGGCGCAGACTTCTATATAATAAATTCCCTCATAACTTTATTTAGGTGAAGTGAATTGCAGCTTTGAAATGAATAAACAATAAATACCAACATAATTACGGTTACCATTACAGTTTAGAATGTAGACTATTCATTTAGCAGAAGATCTTAATTCAGAGCGATTTACAATAAGCAAAAATGTAGGTAGACCAAGAACCAATTCAGTAAAATCAAAACATCAATAATCTGTACAGCAAAGCGATTAGTGGGAGAAATATGTAACAAAAATAGGCTAATGTGTTCACTTCCGGCAGAAAGCATGAAAATTTGCACCTAGGGGTATTTTTGTGCGCCGAATTCAAAAATTGACGGTCCCAAGCACTTTTCCCATGGGATCTGGTGGCTCTAATTCACTTACCATACTAGGGAAAAAAGACCCCCCAAAAATCTTCTTTAAATAGCATGTGAGGGGTCTATCTAGGGGGTTTTCATGATTCTGAATCCATTGCAAGCATTTGTTTTGCACGAAAAACATTCCTTGGGCTAAAAATGGACCCTACACAACTGTGAAAAGTGATGACTCATCACTAAACCATAGTTTTGTGGGGTCCATTTCTTGCCCAAGGAATGTTTTTGTGCAAAACAAATGCTTGGAATGGATTCAGAATCATGAAAACCCCCTAGATAGACCCCTCACATGCTACTTAAAGAAGATTTTTGGGGGGTCTTTTTTTCCTAACCCTAACCCTATGGTAAGTGAATTAGAGAAAAGTGAATTTGAGAAAAGTGCTTGGGACCGCCAATTTTTGAATTCAGCGCACAAAAATACCCCTAGGTGCAAATTTTCACGCTTTCTGCCGGAAGTGAACACCCTTTTCACATATTTCTCCCACTATGTAGAATGCCAAGTCGAAAATGGCCTGACATCGTGACAACAGAGTTTTATACGTATCGGGGGTCTCTGCTTCAGTTCTCTCTCAGCTAAGGGGTCCTTGGCCTGAAAAAGGTTGAAGACCCCTGCAGTAGACCCCCCCATAGGAGATGTGTTGCTGAGGTGGTAGCAATACCAGCTCCCATTACTTACGTCTTAGTTACCCAGGCCATGCTCAGACTCAAATGGATTGAACCCAGAACCTTATAGTCCAAGGGGGAGTGCAGTACCAAGTGAGTTACCCAGACACCAAATGTAAAAGTACTCCTTATGCAGAATGGCCTATTTCACAATCATATTATTGGATTGTAATTAATACATTTCTCCCACTATATTACGACAGGAATCAGTAGAGAAGCAGATCCTGAGACGAAAGTGTGGATGGATGGATGGATAGGCCGCACGGTAGGAAACAGGAAACACGGTAGCTGACAGAGTACAGCATCTTGCAATGGGCCTACAAGATACACTACACCACAAAGATACCATACCTGACACAATACTTCCTAAAGGTCAAGGATGTCTAAAATTACAACACCAGAGGCAAATCCACTGATCACGTTCAACCCAGATTTGAAAAAGGTTCAAATTTGTTGTGTGGAATGCCTTACCTTAAAGCAGTTTAAATCCCTATAACTTCCTTTAAAATCGGTCTGAAAAGTCACTTACAGGCGGCTGCTACTCAATTTACAATTTGCAATTTAGACACTTAGCAGATGCTCTTATCCAGAGCGACTTACAATAAGCAGGTAATACATCAATACAATAAGCAGGTAATACACTAATACATCAATACATCCCGCTACTCACCAGTTAAGAGTGGGTAAATCTGTCTAGCCATCGTCAAGGAAAGGTTCGGTCACTCTTCTTTTGCAGCAATGCAGATGTCTAATCGAGAGACTAAGAGTAGGGTGGCTCAGAGTAGATGACCGAGTAAAGCATCTTGCAATGGGCCTGGTGTACACTACACCACTAAGATACCCATGTACCTGTCAAAATACTTTAAAAAACTTTAAGGATGTCCACAATTTACACCAGATGCAGCGCCACATCACGTTCAACCCAGAGTCAATTCAAACAAAGGGTCAAACTCGTTCTCCTGCTATCCACCAAAATGTGGAACGCCTTACCGAAGGCCCTAAAGGAGTGTAAATCCCTAACATCCTTTAAAAACTCCTGAAAAACCACCTACAGGCGGCAGCCACTCATAACTGGTAAAAACAAACCTAGCCCAGCTTTACCCTGACCCTTCTATTGTAAATAGAATAATTTCCTGCACTGTTTTCATTTTTTTTCCTGACTATCTACTGCATAGTACTGTGTTCTCCGTCTGTCATTCAATGCTATATGAGATGCTTAAGTGGTTTCCTGTGTAAATAATCCAAGTGCTTTCTTGGATCTCCTTTTAGTTGACTTTACCGTCATGAAACTGTACCTTTTTCTATACAAACTTCTAATAAAGTCTTCAATCAATCAATCAATCAATCAAACAAACGTCAACATCAAATGCATAGCAATATCAATCTAGAAAAATAACATAGGTAGACCAAGCACCTAATTTGTAAAAAAACTAAAACAAAACATGCTATATCTATCATGTATGGTCATTTAGGGTAGGTGAGTGCTACGCTAAGGCTTAAGGTGGAGTCTTAGGTGGAGTCTGAATATAGGCGAGTCTTCAGGCCACACTCGAAATTTGTAATAGACTAAGCCCATACCTCCCCTTTTCCACTGTAAATATATTTAATTTCTTTTCTCTTTATTTTCTTCCATCTGTCATTCAACGCTATATTATAGGCTTAAAGGAGTAGTTCACCCCCAAAATGACTTTTTTTCTATTGATTACTCATGCCATGGAGACTAGAGTTCAATAATATTTTTTGGTTTTTGTCACATTCCTAAGACAAAAATTTGATTCAAGTAAATTTTCCCCCAAAGTAAATTTTCCCCCATTGATTCCGGATGGTGACCCGTTTCGAAACATTTTTGTCTTAGGAATGTGACAAAAAACAAAAAATATTATTGAACTCTACTCTCCATGGCATGAGTAATCAATAGAAAAAAAGTCATTTTGGGGGTGAACTACTCCTTTAAGCCTACATAAAGGTTTCCTGTGTAAAAGCCGAAGCGCTTACTAGGATCTCTGTTTAGTTGACCTAGTGAACTGTACAGTCATGAAACTGTTCTTTTTACTATGCAAACTTCTAATAAAGTATTCAATTAATCAATCAAGACACTCCAGGCCCTGACTTGGAATCCCCAGGGGAAAAGCTCCACTGGGAGCAACAGAGTATAAGCAGTTTGATGTTGCAGGCAGCTGTTAAACGTAGAGGCTTGTCTAAATTACGTACTTTATGTGCGGCTGGGCCTATAATAGGCCTAGTATAATAATTTATAATCTAAATCTGCACATTAACAACTAATTATGAAAATGCTAACATACTCCACTACTCCAGTGGATGCGGCAAACGTTCCAGTAGTTAATTTCCTAAAAAAGAACTACAAACATGACTACATGTAGTTCTGGCCCTGGCACTATTTTGTCCACTTTGCTCTTCCGTAGACTTCTTGTAAATTAAATAATGCTGTAGTTTAACAATCATTTCACTCTTTTGAGAGTGTAAAATGAAACCAAATGGACCCGTCAGGTTACCAACTCTCCATCATTTAGCTGGGGACCACATGGAAGCCCCTCCAGGACCACTGGTTGAGAAGCACTGCCCTAGAAGGAGCATCTGACAGAATCCAGTGTTGTTGGATCCATTTTGATACAAATGAAAGCACAGCCTTTTACTTGTGAACACTTGGAACTGAAGACTAACAATCTTCCTCTGCAATCTAAAGGCTCACTTATTCAGACTCCACCTTAGCCTTATAGCACTTTCCCTACATAGCCTTGATGACCTTGCATGATCATATAAAGGTTTAAATGTAATTTAGATAGCATGTTATGCAGACTGATGACAGGTATATTTTTTTAACTGGCACACTCATTCACTGCCAGAGTAAATACATAAATAATCCAGCTCCTGCCATCAAAATCAGCGTTTTCCTTATAGTCCAGGGGAGTTTTTTCCGCAAAAAATATCTAAAAAATTACTTTTTATTAAAAAAAAGTTGATCGGCAGGGAACCTGCTAGTTAAATTGTTGATCAGGCAGTTGACCGGCAGGGACTGTGTTAAGAGTGTCTGCTAAATGCCTAAATAGTAAATTGTTTGGCACCAAACATTCAGAATGCCCACAATTTCCCCCAAACTACAAAACATTACCACCCTCTACTGACCATCTTTGGTAAAGCCCTTGAACAAAACCAGAGTACACTAAGAAACAGAGGGACTTTGAACAAGTTTTATTTTTTTGTGTAAATAAACAGCCATAAAAAATTACTTTGACAAACTTTTGGCCTTTAAAATCTAGAATATGAAAAAACGATTCTATAAAATCTGCATTAAAACAAAAACGCATAACATACAGTATTACAACAAACCTTGAATAATAATAATTTAGGGGGGGTTTCAATCTAGAAGTTGGCTACTAAAGACAAAAGGACGTTAGAGTTGCATTTGGTTCAAGATTATGATATCTTACATATTGGAGAGGCAGCATGTTTAGAACGATGAACACTCTCTGCTTATATTTATTGAAATGTGGAGATGAGACCCCTCACTCAACTCCTTAATGACAAATACACACAAAAGCCTGATCTATATTGGTTTACGTGCCGCGTCTCCCAAACAAGAATGAGCTGATCAATGAGCTTACAGATCAGCTATTTTCGGTGTGCTACAACATCGGCACGCAACTGATGGCTCTTTTCGAACTTTCTTCTGTACAGTAAGGGAAAAACACATTTCTACATGCCTAGAAAGGTTTAGGCATAAGTAAGGCAGCGCCCCCTATGGCTCGGTTTCAGATATGCTTAGGAGTTACTACTAACAAATTATGCTTTTCCTTTTTTCAAAAACGTACGAGTAATCTTTTTCAGGGGATGGTTTCTGGTTAACTCTTCATAGTCGAAAAGAGCCATACGTTTAAATCAGGCATTTACAATAACATAACACATACATAATAAGCTCTATGCACACTTGCACAGCAGCCATGCTGGAAAGAAAGTGTGCATCTTCCTTACTTCCCTCAAAGGTTGTTGTTACCAATGGTACTAAATGAGTCCTGGGACCCTGGTGGCTCCTTGATGGGGGGTTTCATATGGGCCCCTTACGGCGGTGTAACTCAGAGGGTACAAACGGAACCAAATGGTCTGTTTGGTTTCATTTGTACCCTCTAATTAAGCCGGCGGGTTTTGACAGGATCGCATGGCAGTTATGGGGGTCCTTGAATTAAAAGTATTGAATAGCACTGTACTACACTCAAATGGAACAGAACCTTGGAACAGAGCCTTCTTTAGAATCATGGTAACAACAACCTGTGAAGGAAGTATGCAAGAGGCCCACTTTCTTTCCAATATGGCTGCTGTGCACAGAGGTCTTCAACGTTTTCAGTCCAAGGACCCCTTAGCTGAGAGGGAGATAAAGTAGGTGCCCCCACTACATATTGTATAAAATTGTGTAGCAGATTTTCACAGATTTCATAGACTTGTTTGACAGCACTGTCATCAGTCTATGTTGGATTTGTGTTAATGTGTTTTTTCAGACATTTAGCCACTTAACCTCTACACCAAACCTATTTGCCAAAAATAGGCTATCTACAAGCTCTCAACGCCTCGCGATGCGAGGCGTTGAGAGCTTGCAGATCTGCTATTTTTGGCTAAAGTTCTCCTCAGCATAGGGATGCGAGGGTTCAAGTTGTTAATTTAAAATAATTATCCAATCACAACAAGATTTGGCCCCCCTGTAGTAACTCTGGTGTCCCGGACCCCCCTGTTGAAGACCCCTGCTATAGAACAATGAATGCAGATTCCAGTTAGGCGCCAGAACGGGCGCAACATCAGCCAGAACACTATTATCAAAAATGCTGGTTTGAACCTTTTGGGAACGATGTGTGTGTGTTTTTTTTTTAAAAGGCACCATTGTGGCATCCTGGAACTTACCCTATAATTCTGGTCCATTCTAAACAATGGAATGAACTGAAGTTACAGACTGAGGGTCCTTAAGGCTGCTCAGAAGATGTTATCGCAGGGACAAAACGTGACATCTGTTCTGTTGTGTCCTTTTAGATGTCGTGACATCTGTTATTTGTGTCCTTTTAGAGTCGCAGGTGTGGTACCGGCATGGTGACATCACGGAAGAACCGGTGAACCAGGGCGTTTTTGGCCGATAATCTCTTGTTCGGATCGTAAGTCAGCATTTGCTGTGGAAGAAGGGGGGGAAAAATATATACATATTCTTTTTTTATATACATTAAAATATAAATGCAAATCATTCATTAGAACACTTAGATGGGAGACCAGGGACAAGATAACCTGACTTGCGTCAGATGGTGGCAGTAGTGCGTAGGCTACCGCTCTACTTTACCATCTGAGATCTCTCGGTGGGAGTTGATAACGCTCGTAAAGCCCCGGGCCGGACCAATCAGCGGCAGCTACGGGCGGGCTCTGAGCGGCTCTGAGCCAATAGAGTCTGATTGCAGACCACGTGGATGCAGACAGGCCAATATGAGTGGTTGGAGTTGGCACTGTGATAGAGACGGCCACATCCAATCACCTGCTAAAGAATTTCAAAAAATGGCCCGCCCCTTACATCGAGTCTGCCCGAGAGATCTCAGATGGTAAAGTAGAGCGGTAGCCTACGCACTACTGCCACCATCTGACGCAAGTCAGGTTAGGGACAAGAGACTATTTGGTAAAATAAACAATGTTGGTCTGACAGGGAATGAATACATTCTCAAGAACATGTTTTCAGCTAGAAATTGTTATGGGAACGACATGACTATTTTTGATCAGTATCCCCCCCCCCCCAATTTCGCCTCATCAGTACTCACGGAGATCAGCTCCCGGCCGTCCTCGTCGAGCAGAGGCACCACCTTGGTCAGGTCCTGCCGCGCCCACTTAGGGAAGGAGGGCTTGTAGTCGGGCATGGAGGTGACTCCCGGCCACACGGTCTCGTCTGGCGTCCCCAACGTCCGGAAGATCCGGAAGAGCTGGTCGATCTCTGAGTCTCCGGGGAACAAGGCCCTCCTGGTGATCTGGGGGACAGGAGGTCAGGAGCGATTAATAGTAATGAGGAGATTTTGTGCTTTATAAAAAAAAAAAAGGTTCCATTTTAAAGTTTAAACTTTGTTTTTATATGAACAAGGGTTCATATTTTAGATTGTAAAGGTGGTTGCACACTGCACTGCGTGTTTTCGTTGCGTTTTGGAAATCCGAAATCCAAAAGCCCCAGGGAGAGAGAGAGGAAAGAGAGAGAGAGCAAGGGTCTCAGTGCAACAGCTGCGAAAATCGGAAAAAATCAACTCTGGTCCGAAAATAAATACGAAACCGGCGGCAGTGTGCAAACGTGATTGACATAACGTGAGGTTGATTTTTTTATTCACACGCTCCGAAATTCACTCCGATATTCGGCCCGAAAAACGCAGCAGTGTGCAAAGACCTTTAGTTGAGAAAAGATGAGTGTTAAAAAGGTTTCATTTACTTTCTATCGTTTTAGTCATTTTAGAGACTTACATTTCAGTGGGTGGGGGCATGCGTGCAAGTGGCTAAATGTGTCTTTTTAGACAGTCACATCTGCCCATGAAAGATTGTGGTGCATCTGGTTAATGGGCTTATTGTGTCTAAAATACATATTTAGCCAAAACAAAGTTGTCCTTTAAAGTTGTAAAAGAATCTTACCATCTCAGCAAAGATGCATCCTAAGCTCCAGATGTCCACAGCTGTTGAGTAGTACTTGCAGCCCAGGAGAATCTCTGGAGCTCTATACCATAGTGTTACCACCTGGGAACATTAACCAAGCAACGCAATCACTTTTCAAAACAAGGTTGATTTTTCACCCCAAATAAAACCATCAACCTGTATGAATGGAAAGACATCAGCAGAATATGTGAATTAACCGCAGCACGATTTTGTATTGCTTACTTGCGTCGGTCCTGATTAGGGATGGGACGATGATCATTATTTATCGTTTATCGTGATAAAAACACTCACAATAATCGTATCGTGGAGGTTTAAATTTATCACAAAATTATCCTTCGTCACGCACTGGGATCAATTCAACTTTTATTTGCCGAGCTGCATATCTGGTACAATTTAAACCCTCTATAATTGGAAATAACATACTTGATACAGTCTTTTCTCACTTTCTACGAAATGTATTTGCCAAAGAATTGCCGATCTACGGTTGTGAGCTTGTAGATCTGCTATTTTTTGGCAAATGTTCCGCCCCAGGATAATGGATGTTGGGGATCCTCACCTCATGAGTGTACGTGCGGACAGGAACCCCGAAGGCCCTGGCCAGGCCAAAGTCTGCCAGCTTGATCTCTCCCTGGGCGTTGATGAGCAGGTTCTGGGGCTTCAGGTCTCGATGCAGGACTCTGTGGGAGTGGCAGAACGCCAGGCCCTGCAGCAGCTGGAACAGGTAGCTCTGTGGAGAAACAAACAGGTAGCTCTGTGGACTGGACATTCCAATATGCCGAACTCTGAGATACAAGAAATCACCAATCCTTTACATCAGGGGTCTTCAACGTTTTCAGGTGAAGGACCCCTTAGTTGAGAGAGAGAGATGAAGCAGGGACCCCCACAACCTGTTCATGGATTCCATATAGTTTCATTGTTTGACAGCACAATCATCAGTGTATTTTGGATTCATGTCAATTTGTGTTTTCAGATATTTAACCCTCTGAACCGTCAATACTTAATAACCTTGACCTTTCACTCTGTACATAGTCTGCTCTTTTTCCCCTCTACACCAAAGCTCTTTGCCAAAAATAGCCGATCTACTGCGAGGCGTTGTGAGCTTGTAGATCGGCTATTTTTGGCTTAAGTTCTCAGAATATGGACGCTAGGGTTCAAGTGGTTAATATAAAAAAGGAGAAAAAAAAGTTTCTATCACTCAAAGATTTGGAGGACCCCCTGTAGTAACTCTGAGGACCCCCTAGGGGTCCCGGACCCCCTGTTGAAGACCCCTGGTGTAGAGTTCCACACTTCATCAGAGTCAAATATAAACACACTGGACATTCCAATATATCGAAGTAATCGAACTCTGAAATACAAGAAATCACCAATCCTTTACATTATTATGACTCTTAAATGATAGTGGATTTTAGATTTGTGTTTTTAGGTAATTCGATTTTTAGATAGACAATTTCATCTTTCAAGTTTCAATGGTACCTGTCTTTTTGAGCAGTGCTAACCGCTCCCTTGTCTGGCTTTGTGTGTAGGTTCCTATGTCTCCATTAGGGGTGGGCAATATAATCGATATGGCAATACATCGCAATAGTTTATTTGCCAATACTGTATCGATACTTCAGGCCGTAGTATCGCGATACTTTGAGGAAAATAAAATATGTTCCCATGCATAAGAACCAATGGTACAAGTCCGGTCCTGACACTCCGCTGCCTCTAGATGTCGCTTTGCAATAGTAGCTACTTCCCCTTCCCACGGTTCAGTGAGTGAGGTCTCTCGAGAAAATGGCTGCGAACGACGAAAACAACAACATTAGAGCAGCGTCTTCAGCTTTTAAAGCTAATATATCGTAATAGTATCGCAAAAATTCGCAATATATTGTGATACCATTGCATCGTGACCCAAGTATCGTGATACGTATTGCATCGCAAGATTCTTGCCACTATCCACCCCTAGTCTCCATGTCCGTATGCAGTACAAGACTAACGTCACGCGAGGCCAATGTCATAGAAAGTACGCAGAGACCACAGCTGACGTCACTGACAGAACGACCCATACAAGGAGACATGCACGTGTGTCATGCTTGGTGTGATTCTTTTAAACACTGTGGTCATGCTGAAAGCTGAATAAACATACATTCACCAACTACTTTATTAGGCTGGGTTGGGTCTTTTCATGTTGTCACAATGAGGTTTATTTATTCATCTATAATAATGCTGCTTACCTTCACCAGAGGTAAAGGGATTCCAGAGACAGACGAGGAGTCCATGAACTTCTTCAGGTCCTGGTGAAGGAACTCAAACACCAGGTAGAGCTTGTTCTCTGTGTGGATGACGTCACGTAACCTGGAAGGTTTCATACACCGAGTCTAAAGTTAAAGGATGACGTCACAGGGCAATTCTCGCTATTTCTACGTGTCATTATTTCGACTAAAGGTTAGGTTTTGACATAGTTTTACTGAGGTTAGGCATAGTGTTTAACATTCACCAGGTTAGCATTCACCAGCGTCGGCAGGTTAGCATTTCACCAGGTTAACATTCACCTGTGTCGAATAAATGGAACGTCGAAATATCGACACGCTCCCGACATCACGCAGCCTGGAAGATTTTATACACACAATCTAAAGTTTCCATGTGAATAGGGCTGTCACGATTATGACATTTTACATGGCGATTAATTGTCAGTCAATTAATTGTGATTAATGATTTAATTGTGTTTTTGTGGTTGACAATTACATTTCTGTTTGGCTTGTAGCCTTTGAAGTCGCACATGGTAGATATGACATATCCTACTGTAAATATACAAAGACATTACTGACACATTTGACAACTTCAATCCATCATTATGTAATTATTGTGACAGGCCTACGTGTGAACTCTGACCTGTGGGACATTCACGGTTCACTGAACTCCATTAACTTAGACTTACTTGACAATGTTTGGGTGACTGAGTTCTTTGAGGAGGGAGATCTCTCGGATGGCAGTGCTTGGCACACCTTCTGTTTCCCTGAACAAAAGAGCAACAATCATGTTTTACAGGGTTATTCTCACACGTTTAACAATACATTTTCCGAACCTTTCCAAAGTGTGACCCCATTTCCAGGCCTACGCAGTATATCATTCACAGGGCCACACGGTGCAATAATGAGGTAGCAGTGTGCTATGCAAGTCAAATGTCAAGTGAAGGTGTCACATGACAAAAATAACAAATCTACAAGTAAAAAAACGAAGAAAATCACACCTAGTGTGAAGTGAGCGGTGCTATTTAGGAGTTCATTTCACCAAGCCTCCGCTGGCCAATCATAGTGCAACCTGCGAAGCTTGTTTATCATGTGCCACGATGTAGACCATATCTAGGCCAGATGTAGGCCACATCTAGGCCAGATGAAGGCCAGATGTAGGCCACGCTTTACTTTAGGACCCAGACATTTTTTGGGAGCTTAGCTCCTTCCAGGCCACTGCTCAAAAAGCGTATCACGATGCAACATGTTGTTAGCTCTGCTCATAGATCTATGCTTTTTGTCATGTGACCTCTCAACCATTTCAGGACGCGACCCCCAAAATAATCATATTTTAACTGAGGACCCCCCCCACCCTCCCTGACAAGCACTAAGAGTTGAAGCATTATGTTTTTCTAAACACGGTTCTATTGTGAAAATAGCAGATCTACACGCTCACAACGTTGTGAGCATGTAGATTGGCTATTTTCACAATTTCTGCCTCTAATATTTGACAATTTGGCCAAAGTTTAGTTTGTCATTTCAGAGGTATTAAAAAGTCCTTAAATTGTCAATGTGAGATGCCCTCGATACACTTAAACTTTCTGTTGGTGTGTGTTGCCTGTTGAGTGAGAAAACAATGTTTCACATTAAGTTCGGTTAGTCATCTGGCGACCCGTATTTGAGCTTATTCTTTACATAATATAGTATCTGTATCCACCCTGTGACCAGGCAGTGTGCCAAGAACAAGTCAAATTATCTGTTGATTATATAACCAAGGAGTCGTCACATTTGCATGAATCTAAATGCATTCATACTTATGTAACTTTTAGCTGGTGACATAACAGTGAAATCAAAATCAATCCTCATTTTGCTGGCACTCTCCTGGCCTGGGAGGGTCCACGATCCCCACTTTGAAAACCACTTACTGTACCACCATATAACCAGCCTGTTAAGGCTTGCAGGCTTTAATATGCAACTTAGCATGTCATATAGACAGATGCCAGGTTCATTTGTTGACCTCTGACATCATATAGTTTGTACAGTTTCAATGTGTATTAGTTCTTTATATTATATTGTTAACTTTAGATCGATGCTAGGTTTTCTATGATCCTAGATTACTGTCTGAGGAACTACACTGTCTCTCTATGCATTCGATGTCTCACCTTGCGTTACTGTAAATCGCTCTGGAAGAGTGTCAGCTAAATCCTAAATCCCTAAACCGTAAATTGTTAAAATATTCATATTGGCTGGTAGGTATCTATCAATGTATTAACTAAACTAAAAGGTAACTCTTCCATGTTTACAAATCATGCACTAACTTAGCCCCCCCCCCCCCCCCTTTGTCACGATCCTAAAAAATATATATATAAAAAAAAGAAGAACCCTGCAGGTCTGTAACTCTCGAGTGTTATTGATTGATTGAAGTATTTATTAGAAGTTTGCACAGGAAAGGGTACAGTTTCATGACAGTACAGTTCACTGGTACACGGTCAACTAAAAGGATACACCCAAGAAAGCCTTAGATATGGCTTATTTCCATTTAGGTCCTTTGAAAAATATTCCTAACGCTGAATGACAGACAGACAGATAACGGGGGTCTTTGAAATGAAAACGTTTTGTTTTTGTCACCTAAAGTTGTGTTGATGCAGTAGCTCATCGTTGTGTCTTGTGTGTGTGATAATAAAACAGTGTCATCATCAATCCCATCAAAAACAAAACATGATTCAACGTTACAGTTTGTCGACAACAACACATAATAACATATATTAACTTACGTGTCCAGTCTGATCTTCTTGAGAGCAACTGTCTCTCCGGTCTGTTTGTTCTTGGCTTTGTACACCACTCCGTAAGTCCCTTCTCCTATCTTCTCCACCTTCTGAAAGGCGTCCATCTCTTCTGTATGTATGTTACTAGGACTCTTCTCTGAATCTGCTCTGGTTAGGATGATTCCAAGATCCTTTGTGTTGTTGGGACAGTCAGTCAGTCAGTTAGCTGTAGCTGCTATAGCTACAGCCAAACCACACAAGTAACAAACAAAGGCACTAAACTGCTTTTTAAGGCACAGAACCTGACCGTTGCCCGCCCTGCTAATAGCTGTTGGCTACATTAGCTTCTACATCCACAGACACACAGCTTACAGACATACAGACAGTCACAGTTCTAATAACAGAGCAGACAGTATAAAGTGGGTCATGAATCACATAATAAACAAACCAACCGTCCACACAGCGCCCTGTTCCCGCCTTACACCAAGGGGCGCTCGTTCAGTCTCACACCACACACCGAGCGGGCGGGAGTCAGTGTGGGCAGCAGGGTTGTCCCGTTTTGCTAGAAGTATTGCAGCCAGGTTTATAAAGACATGCCTAGACAGAAGTAGTGTGTGACTATGACTGTAATCTGTAGATAATAATCAATCATGAACACTTTGATCCGATGTAAGTGCTTCTAGATCTGCTATTTTCTATTAAATAAAAACATGAAAAAATTTAAACATTTTGAATTTGAACACAAATCAGGGGGTCCCTGCCTGGCATTAAATATTTTCAGATGCGGTGATCTGACTCTGTGGACAAATGCATATTAAAGGAGTGGTTAAACCTAATCCAAACCCTAACCTGAATCACCCCCCCCCCCCCCCCATTACTTACTTGATTATGTTGATTTCATGGATATTCTTTTTTAGTTTTTTTGTTGCATTCCAAAGCCAATAATTTGATGACCAGCAGTGGTTCCCTATGGAGACACAAAGAGCCTAGCTGCTTTGTTCCCTATGGAAACACAAGAGTCTCCTCAAATTATTATTGTCTTAGGAATGTAACAAAAACTAAAATAATTCAAGTCTCTTGTCTCCGAGTATAATTTTGGGAGTAAAATATCTGGATGTCCTTCACATGAAAATATTTGAGAGAACCAATGGTTTGTAAATAAGAAACAACAATAGGAAACAAAGCCACACATAAGTAACTACACCAACAATCTCCATCCATGATCCAATCCACCAAAGTCGATTCGGAGGTGACGCAACTCTCCTTATAACAAGCAGACATGGCAACCCAGGGCAGGGCTACAACGTGCTATGAAACGAGCGCTCAAAAACGATGCAAGGTTCACGTGACCATAAACGTCATGCCGTTGTAGCCTACGTCACTTTACGTAAACCGTAAATCATGTGTCCGGTGTCGCGCAGCCGATCTACAATCGTGTGTAGTGTAGTGTTTAGAAGTGGTTCTTAAACTGTATTTCTTTTATTTCAAGGACCCCGAGTTTAGTTTGCATTTAATGCATATAATAATTTGATGCATATAGGTCTAATAGACCCCATATTTGACACAGGTTGTATTCATTATGTGCATTATTGCAACCGCCAACTCCAAATAAAATATGAATGATATGTCTGTGGAAACAACAACCAGATAAACATAGGCTATTAACTTAGCATATTTAAGCAGCATCTTGTCTCATTCAGGAGTCCTGAATGAGACAAGAATCAGGACACCTCCTAGTCCTAAACCACACCATGAACGTCCCTGGTTATATATATTTTAAAGATTTGTTTTTGGGCTTTTGCCTTAATAGACCTTATTCACACCGCGGCCATCTTTGATCACATGACCACGTCGGTGTCAAGCAGCCAATCAGAAGCTTCCTTGGGTGGGTCTTGATTACCCAAAACACTGTTTTGAGCTTCTGATTGGCTGCTTGCTACCCAACGTGGTCATGTGATCAAAGATGGCCGCAGTGTGAATAAGGTCTATTGATAAACGACAGGAAATGGGGGGAGAGACGGGGAGCGACACGCGGCAAAGGTCATCCGGATCCGAACCGGCGACGCCGCCAGGCATCCATGCCCACGTGGCAACGCCCATGCGGCACACGCCCAGACCAGCAGGCCAGCGGGCGCCGAGAACAGGTCTCCGGCAGGTCAGGTAGGTCTTTTTGGCCTCCTGGAGGCGCTATAATAGGCCAATGTGAAAAGGGTGCCACGTGTTCTTGGGCCTTTCACGGCAATGGGGCGCTGCTTGCGTGATTTGTGTCATTTTTTGGCCACTTTATCGCTGCTTGCAGCTATATTTTTATTATTATTACACTTATTATGTGACCCCATTTCCAGGCCTACGCAGTATATCATTCACAGGGCCACACAGTGCAATAATGAGGTAGCAGTGTGCTATGCAAGTCAAATGTCAAGTGAAGGTGTCACATGACAAAAATAACGAATCTACAAGTAAAAAAACTAAGAAAATCACACCTAGTGTGAAGTGAGCGGTGCTATTTATGAGTTCATTTCACCAAGCCTCCCGCTGGCCAATCATAGTGAATCCTGTGAAGCTTGTTCAACATGTGCCACGATGTAGGCCATATCTATACTATAATTTTGCGAATGTCTGTCTGAGTGAGTGTCTGTCTGTCTGTCTGAGTGTCTGTCTGTCTGTCTGTCTGTCTGTCTGAGTGTCTGTCACAGCGTTTCTCCTCAGTGGCTGGAGCAATTGATCTGAAATCGCATCACCATTAGCATATGAACACACCTGACATAACTGTGAAGCCTGTTTGTCACTTTCACAAATCATATGCTGTATATTAGCATTTTTATGGTGTAACTACTATCTATTCTGCATCTAGCATGAGGCATATCTATTCTGCATCTAGCATGGGGCAACATGTTTAACCAGCTGTGTGTGTGTGTGCGTGTGTCACTTTCACAAATCATATGCTGTATATTAGCATTTTGATGGTGTAACTACTATCTATTCTGTATCTAGCATGAGGCATATCTATTCTGCATCTAGTATGGGCCAACATGTTTGAGTGTGTGTGTGCGTGTGCGTGTGTGTGCGTGCGTGCGTGCGTGCGTGCGTGCGTGCGTGGGGTGTTGGCTGGCCCTCTTTCAGATGTTGTCATGTAGATCGGTACACAGTATCTCTGTAGCCTTTAAACGAAACGGGTATTTCTTACATTGATGCTCCTACATATTATCATGCAAGCACCAGAAAGTTACTTTCCATCCCTCATATACTGTGTGCACAGTGCACACCCCATAACCCAGACACTGCACATCATTTCGGAGCTCATATCTTTGAACGGGTAAGAACTAGTTATTATTATTATGCAGTGCATTATGTTTGCTGATTGTGTCACAAACTATACAATGTTTTGTGTTGTTAATGTGAATACAATGAATTATAATATTTACATTTTTGTGTTCATCCTGCCTCATATCTGTCTTGGTTTCTATTACATACAACGGTCTTCATCAAAAAAAGAATTGCATTTACCCAGGGCTCGGAAACTTTGTAAATGTGATAGGGTGAAAGAGGGTATTATTATTTTTCCATTTTTATTCTACTTCCTTAAATACGTTTTGCTGTATTCTATTATTTCTGTTGATTCTGAATGCACATTGTATTTTCGTTGCTTGTATTGTGTTAATATTCCTCTTTCCCCTAACCATGTTGTATTTAACCTCTTGAACCCCATTGCCCCCGCCGGCGGGGGCAAAAGGTGTTGACCTCTGAACAGCTGTCAATAAATGTCAATAAATCAATAGAGACCAAATAAAAGTACAATTTCATTGTTGATTATTGTTACAGTGGTCCTACAGTATAGTAATCAGCTGCCATTGTACTTTTCATCCATACATTACTCATATTACAGTATTATTACTACTTATTGTTACTCGTTTTTATCATTTTTCACCCTATACTTTAACATTACTAATATTACAGCACTACTCTCACTAAAACATCTGTAGAGTTTACATAGTTTGGAATATATTCATACAATTTTGCCTATCAATTGATGACACCTTGGTGAACAATTTCTCTATTCAATATTTATGTTTTCAATGAGGTCTTGAGGCTCATTCACTATTCAGAAGGCAAATTTTTCATAGGCGGAGGTCTTTTTCAATCCTCTTTTCCTAGCTAAATAATCACAGCAGGACAATTTGGTAAGAGAAATGTGATGTTTTACACTGCATTTGTGAATTTTCAGGGGTTAGCTGACATTTGGTGGGACAAGATTAGCCACAATCATTGTAGTTTTGTGTCCACAACTGTTCCAATTTGGGCATACATTTTAGGCGGATTTTTCCCCTGGACCCCCCTGGTTAAGTGAATGAGGACATGAGGACACATGATAGGATAAATGGTGGGAATGGCTCAGCAAATGCAGCGAGGGCTGACATCACCGCTGGCCAACCGAGAAGTGGCTGGGCGGAGCCACTGGGTATATGAATGAACAGCGGGCTCAGTTGCGAGAGAGACACCGGGCAGAGAAGACGTGTGGGAAGCTAGCAGCAGCCGGGGTTGGGGACCCAGTAAACGAGCCTAGACGAACCTTTAAGTGTATAACGAACTGTGAGCGATCTGTTATTAGTGTTAAGAGAACCAGCCACGGAGAGACGGGCCTTCACCTACCAAGTCCAGCATCCTGGGGAGACGAGTGTTTGGACCGGAGAAGTCGAGCCTGCCAGGCTGTGTGGAGAGGCGATTACAGTGTGACGTGTTGTATCAACGCAGGGGCAAGCAGTACGCTTGCCTTCGTGTGTGAGTATTGTCCTGAGTCACACTGTCCTTCTATATCGCTGTCCTTGTGGAGTAGCACTATTGGAGCCTTGGAAACAGTTATCTGGCGGTTTCCTCCTGTGCTTTCAGATTCGTTGGAGTAGACGTGTGAGAGACGTACCTGTGTCCTGCTGGCCATGTTCATTCACTGAAGATATTGGGTCCCCGGGTCGCCCTATTGAACTGTGGTTGAGTAATTGAGTACAAAGGGAATATAACGTACTGAAGTAATTGAGTAACCAGCACTGTAGTGCCGTGCGCTGTGCGCCTTATAGGGTTTATGCTGCTAAGTAACTAAGTACAAAGTAATTGAGTATCGCACTGTAGTACCGTGCGCTTCATAGGTTTCCTATGTTGCTGGGTAACTGAGTTCATTGAAGTAATTGAGTAATCGCACTGTAGCACTGTGTGCTTTATAGGACTTCTCGTTTGCTAAGTATTAGAGTAACTGCACTGTAGTGCGCAACAGACTTGGTTTTACTGTTGTCTTTTGCCTGGTTGAATAGTTAATTTTAACGTTTCTATTTTATTAGTGAACGGAATAAAGTTGTAACTCTTAATTATATTATCCTTTTAGCTTAGTTTAGCGGCGCCATAGGAGTGTTAGGGTTTGTTCCTTTTTCTTTTATTTTTGATTGTGTGTTGGCGAAGATGCCTTGTAAATTAAATGTACCTTTGTAACCCCCTTAATACCTGTGTGGTCTCGGTCTCTCTCAGGGGTTTACATTCCCCAAAGGTTGCTCTCTCAAGTATAAAAACGAACCTGTGTTACTGTGTAAAGAAACCTTTTATGGTTTCGTTGGTTTCATCCAACTGGCGTTGTCCGGCAACACTCTTTGAACATTTGGTAATAAGTACGACACAGACAAGAAATGGTGTATTGATATTTAATGAATTAACGTATTCTAAAGTTGAACTTGATATTGAACTGAACCAGTTTTAAACACTGGCCGTTAATGTGAGGGTTGGCCGCCTTACATAATTGGCGTTGTGTCGGCAGGGTACAAGAGAGAGCAATAAGCCATGTCGTCATTTGTGCGTAATGACGCCCTCTAGGGGGTTCATGCTGGTATTGTTTTGTATTCAAATCGCCATTGGGAAATTTGCGATTGCCGCATATAAGGACTGTGTTAAAAAAAAATAAACACACCGTGTGCGCGTTTCTGTCAGCGGGGGGGTTCTGCATAGTTTATGATATTCATTCATATCTGATATAGACTGTTGTCAGAGAAAATGTAATCAACGCTGTCCTAAATGTTGGAAACTACAGAGAGACACTCGTGTCTGGGACAGACTGTCGCTGAGAGCATGTCCGCGCACATGGTGTGTTTATATTTTTAACACAGTTCTTATATGCGGTGATCGCAAATTCCTCAATGGCGATTTGAATACAAAACAATACCAGCATGAACCCCGTAGAGGGCGACATTTCACGCCATTTCACGGAAGTGACATCACACTTCGCTGCTGAATACGAGAGAGACCGAACGATTATAGTTACTTTGGTTCACTTCTGTGACTGCAAACAATAATGATGATGATGCCTGTGTACCCGGGAGCCCTGTGGCTGCCCAAGTTTGGGGGGACAGAAGGGGAGGAAAAATATAAAGAATGGAGAGATCAAATTGAAGGCTTATTAGGCACACAGGACGTGACAGAAGCAAAAAAGGTTGCCATTTTGTTTAAAACTTTGACGGATGAGGCTAAGCGGCAAATTGTTGTATTAGAGGAAGGAGAGCGAGACACGGTGGTAAAAATCCTGAAATATCTTGATAACTTGTATATAGAAACAGTTCCGGTGTGTAAAGTGCGTTCACAGTTCTACAGTTGCGCTCAGCGTCCAGGCGAGAGCGCCAACTTGTATATTCTGAGGCTTAGGGAACTCTTCTGTTGGCTGCGGCGACATGATCCAACCACGGCCCCCTCCAATATCGTTTTACGAGATCAACTGCTTATGGGGCTGTCAGAGGGTCCGCTGAGCCAAGCTCTACGAGTATACGCCCGGAGACATCCAGACGAAGATTTTGTTGCGCTAAGAGAAGATGCCCTACTATTAGATGTTGAATATGGAGGTATGAGGGCGACTGAAGTTATGTGCCATGCTGTTAACCCCACTGTTCCAAACCCTTCACAGACCTGTGACTGGAGAAAGGAGTTGAAACGAGAGATCATGGATGATGTCAAGGCCCAAATGCAGGGGCTCACAGAGGAACTGATGAATGAAATTCGGCCACTCATCCAGTCCGCTGCGCCGCCGCCGCCAGAGCCACGTTATGCACCGCCTAGCCACCAGTACGAGCCCGCCACTGCTGCACGCGCCCCACTGCTAGCACAGCGTTACGTGCCGCCTCACCGCCGGTACGTGCCACCCCAGGGGAATGAGTGGGATGAGGGAGGTAGACCGATATGCCGAAAGTGTAGACAGTCTGGTCACATAGCAAGGTTTTGCAGAACTAACCAGCCACCGTTAAACTCCCCACAGATGGGAATAAGGGGAAATGAAGCGCTTATTGGGCAGTGCCAGAGTATCGGGGTAACAATGAAGGGAGATCCGTTAGGTGGGTTAGTAGATGCCGGGTCGCAAGTTCTGGACCAAAAGAATGGAGAAATTGAGGAGGCGGCGAAAGGGAGGATGCATTCAACCAAGACGACAGCCTAACTGGAGGAAGCTCTCCGTCAGGAGACCTATCAGGGCCACGACGTTCTACTGGAGTTAATTTGGGGCAGCCTCTTGTCAGGTATAGTCCAGCGTAAGCTTGTTGCAGGGACTGCCAACGATAAAGAGGGGGAGAATGTGATAGGGTGAAAGAGGGTATTATTATTTTTCCATTTTTATTCTACTTCCTTAAATACGTTTTGCTGTATTCTATTATTTCTGTTGATTCTGAATGCACATTGTATTTTCGTTGCTTGTATTGTGTTAATATTCCTCTTTTCCCTAACCATGTTGTATTTAAGTGAATGAGGACATGAGGACACATGATAGGATAAATGGTGGGAATGGCTCAGCAAATGCAGCGAAGGCTGACATCACCTCTGGCCAACCGATAGGAGTGTTAGGGTTTGTTCCTTTTTCTTTTATTTTTGATTGTGTGTTGGCGAAGATGCCTTGTAAAGGGACTTATTAAATTAAATGTACCTTTGTAAACCCCTTAATACCTGTGTGGTCTCGGTCTCTCTCGACACAGACAAGAAATGGTGTATTGATATTTAATGAATTAACGTATTCTAAACTTGAACTTGATATTGAACTGAACCAGTTTTAAACACTGGCCGTTAATGTAAGGGTTGGCCGCCTTACATAAACAGTCATGGCAACTTGGAATGGGATCTGAAATATCAAACGTATCCACCTGTTTCCGCAAGACTTTACTGTAGCATTATCTGCGGGACACTTCCGGTAATAGCAGACATACAAGCTCGCGTCGCAGATGCAACCGTTGTGAGCTTGTAGATCACACTCGGCCCGCACGCCTTCTGTGCAATGCACGATGGGATGTCACAAAGTTGTGGATACACATTGATCACATGACCCCAGAGATAACGTGTACCGGTTTGTGTGAATTTTGGACACAATAGCCTATATAGGAATAGCAGCAAAATGTGTCTTTTGAAGAAAAAGCTAAATGTACGAAATGTAGCCATCCAGGGAATCCTGGAAAAAAGAGGGGGAAAAAAGTTATTGGCCATAATGTTGGGCTCTTGTAGCGCCACCATGAGGCCGATGTGAAAGATTTGGGATGGAGGTGCTTATACTGTGAGTGGGGCATGCAAATGTTCACAGAAATGGGGAGATTCCTTCATGATGGCATTTTGTGGAATAATGGAATTGTGAAGGTGTACTGAATTACGCTTAATGTAAAAAGCTATTAGGTGCTTCTAAACAAAGTAGAACACGGTTTCTCAAAGTGAAACCCTGTGAAAAAATAACTTGAAAGTCAGAATAATAGTTATATAATGATAATAATAATATCCAATTGAGTGCTTTTGAATGTGTCTTTATTGACAACATGAATATGAGCATTATGGAAGCTCTTTAATGTAATGCTACCAGGACCAGTGGTGGAAGAGGTACTCACATTTCTACTGGAGTAAAAGTACAAATACCTTTTACAATATATATAAGTTACATTTTAGACATTTACACTCTTATCCAACAAGTAAAATCACAATGTAGAAATTTAGTACAAAAGGAGTGTCAAAAAAAGCATATATACAGTATTCATTATGCAGAATGGCCTTTTTTTTTCTTTTTATATTTCTTTCATATATTTTCATTTCATTTTTATATTTCACAAACAGAAGATCTAAAAGATCATAATGCAATGCATTGTGACACGTGAGCTTGTAGATCTGCTGTTATGGATGGGCCGAAGTATATAATAGTGCTTAAACGGTTAATATGTATTGTATTAATAATGTAAATCCACAACTAAAGCAGTTGAATAATTGTAATGGAGTAAAACATACAATATTTGCCTTTATGATGTAATGGATTGTCAAATGAATATGTATTTGGCTGCAGAACCCCATCTGAAAAGATTTAGAGCCATTATTGTTCAATTTGGTTCTTTTTTAAATAGCAGATCTACATGCTCACAGCACATCGTTTTGAGATTTAGAGCAGCCTTTTCTGAAAAGTGGTTAAAATGATGATGATGATGATGATGATGATGATGATGATGATGATGATGATTATTACTATTATTATTAAAGAAAAGTTATGTCTAAATTGTACTTAAACAGAGTATTTGAGTAAATGTAGGCTACTCAGTGAGTTTCCAGTAGTGTCAGCAGTAGTGTTACATAGGATAGAGCAGAAAACCACTGAATGTGTTGTGATTTTCTGAGTCATCATAGAGCCGGGAACCACCAGGTAACTCCATGTTCACTGTGTCTCCCGGCCACAGCTCAAATACCAATCCATTAGATATGTATTCAGCATGAATCTTATTATTGTATGCATAGTTCTTAATGATTTGCCTGTGATTTTTACGCATTATGATCCTCAGATGCATTGATGACCCATCATTAGCAGCAGTGAATCTGAAATAATAAGCACCTCTCACTGGAGCGCGAAAATAACCTACAAAACAAACAAACAAACAAACAAACACGCATGCACGCACGTGTGCACACACACACACACACACACACACACACACACACACACACACACACACACACACACTTTTTAATGAAATATTTCCAAAAGCATTGCAGAAATAGCCAATCTACGACGCATACAGTAACATAACAACAAGTTATGAGCTTGTACGTAGATCTGAATAATTTCGAAGAATGTTTGAACATTTTAGCCTTAATGACACAGCAAAGTTAACCCTTTCAAATGCTATTACTCGACCCATATAGAACCTCACCCTCCGCTGCATACTGTTGTGCTCCGAGAAGAGGTCCTACGTGGATATCCCCGGGCTGCAGTGGAATGCCTCCACGCCGAGGTAGATCACCCTTTCCCCGAAATTGTATTCAAAAAGTAAAGGTAGTTCCACGCTCCCAGAGTATGATTTTCCATCCTGCGGTAAATGAAACATGCACGACAGTGTTGGGAAATGGTTTAAATCGCTTACCGGTATTTAGTCTCATTAAATTTGTAAATGCCCCCAGAGGCAGGTGCCAGTACTTCTCCCTTCCCATTGTAGCAGAATAAAGAGCAATAGACGGGTTTCTTGTTTACAAACATTGAGACTAAATGCACAGCTGAATGTATCATCTATCTATAAATGCGAGAAGTCTCTGCGTGTGTGTCTGTCTGTAATCCGCGTATCCCGAGAACCGTTCGTCCCACCGGCTTCAGATTCGGCACGCGCGTTCCCCGCCGCGGCGCGGAGTGCAGTGCCGGGCCTCGACCCGACGCGCGGTTTTCCCGAACCGGCGCGAAACGTTCGGAATCTCCTTATGCGGGCTGATTGTTGACATCAGGCTGTTCCGGAGGAAATCGGCGCAAGCGCTGACTCATTGTGACATCACATCATAAAAGGCTCTGAGATCACGTACGCCACACGAGTCAACAAAAAATGCCATGGTTACGTATTCTGATGTTCCTATATGGGCATAAAAGGATACAGGCAAACATAATGGTCAAAACGGCTCTTATGACAACAGGTATAATGGGGTTTGCATTAAAGGGTGGGGCATTTATTCCCTATTTCAAATTCGGCACGCGCGTTCCCCGTCGCAGCAGGTAGTGCAGTGCCCGGGCTCGACCCGATCCGATACGCGATTTTCTGGAACCAGCACGAAAGGTTCGGATTCTGATGTCTGACATCAGGGTTTTCCGGAACCGGCACTGTGTCTGCATAGATCTCCATTTATGGGCATAAAATGGATGCAGACAGACAGATACGGATATCTCCATATATGAGCATAAATGGACACAGGCAAACAGATGGTCAAAGATCTCCAAATATGGGCATAAAATGGACGCAAAAAGACAGATACAGATATCTCCATATATGGGCATAAATGGACACAGGCAAACAGATGGTCAAAACGGGTCCTATGACAACAGGTATAATGGGGTTTGCATTAAAGGGGGGCATGTATGTCCGTCCTGCAAAGCTGGGCGTTGGCCAAGCTTCACAGGACGTTTAATGAAATTAACCCATAAAAGGCACCACTCACTTCACACTGGGTGTGATTTTCTGGCAAATGGCCAATCATTAGCTATCGTCACAATATCTGACGTAACCATGCAATGACATCACGTCATCATCATAACCGTGTAATTGTTCTTTAAAATGAATCGTCAGATACACTAAACATCAGTTAGCGACTAGTAGTACCGAGGAAACCAACCTGCCTTCGTCCTGAGAAGTTCATCTGTAAATTAGTTGTCAACACTCATTGACGGTGGTTCTGCTGTGTGAAATGTTTCACTGGACGATACATCTGGAAGGAGAACAGAGGAAGAACCAGGCTGCTGTGGTGGTCGGACACCAGATGATCTACTGCTTTGGAGGAGACAGAAACCTGACCACCAGGATGGAAGTACATGTCTTCAACACAGTGTCTTTATGCTGGAGGAAGTTGACCCCTGTGACACCTAGAAGGGGAAAACGTCACTCTGAGGTTCCCTCTGTGCGTGAACGCCACACAGCTGTGCTGATAGAATATACTGTTTACATCTGGGGAGGGCATCCTTACTGCAATGTGCTTCATGCCTTTGATGTTGACGCCAATATATGGTTCAAACCAAGGGTTTCTGGGACTGTTCCAGAGGGGAGGAAGGCCCACTCCGCCTCTGTTTTGGGGAAGATCATGTTTATCCATGGAGGATACACCAATACTGGATACACTAATGACATCTACAAGTTGGACACCACCACGATGGTCTGGTCTTTTATTAACACCAGAGGAACTCCTCCTCCTGCTTCATCACGTCACTCTGCCACCATCATCGGGACAAAGATGTTTGTATTTGGGGGCTGGTTGGGTCAGTACTACAACACCAACAGAGTGTTTGACACAGAGACCAACTGCTGGATGAACACACCTTCAACACAGCCTCTTCCTGAAGCATGCAGTGATCATTCAGCCTTTACCTACAATGGAAAGCTGTTCATACTTGGTGGCTATAAGCGCTACCAGTACTTAAATGATCTATGGAAATTCAGTCCAGAGACTTTCTGCTGGAAGAAGGTTGAGACCAAGGGAAAAGGACCGTCTCCAACTTCTAAGATGTGCTGTTGCATGATGGGAGATCGTATCATCCTCTTTGGAGGAGTCAACACACCTGATGACCTGTATGTCTTAGACTTGAGTCCTAGCCTGAAGACATTATGTAAGCTAGCAGTTATTCAGTGCGGTCTGGAGCAGTCTGGACTCCCACACAACATCAGGTGGGAACTGGCAGCCATGAAACCAACGTTGACTGAAACAATAACAGTACTCTTAAAGCACAAAAAAAACTAAGCAAGTACAGTGAGCCCTCTAAAACAAGTAAGGCAGTGAATAAATTATTTTGAGGACCCCCCCAGAAGCAAATATTTGAGTTCGCTTTTAAAAAGATATATTCAAAAGATTTGCAAAAAGATATATAATGAAATCAAGATATTTCAAAAGAAATGCAGATCTACATGCTCAGAGTTTGCTTGTATTTCTGCTATTTTTAAATAGATAAAAGATCAAATAATGGTTAGAGTGGTACCAGGTCTTAAAGGGTTAAAGTGATGGTGCATGGATGGTTGTCAATCACAGTATGAACTCAGCCACGTTTTAACTGTGTAAGTTAATGGACTGTGTTCTCCACCAGGGGGCAGAGTAGAGCATGTTTTAACTGTGTCAGTTAATGGACTGTGTTCTCCACCTCAGCCTGTAGAACTTGACCTATAGACAACATTCCTGGCCGATTGCAGGAGGGAGGCCCCGCCCCCAAGTCGAAAGGGAACTTCCGGGTTCTGTCAGGCATGCATATAAACAAGAGGCAGTCACACACTCACACTCACGATAACATAACAACCTGGACTCACACTACTACTTTGCTTTCGTTATCTTTGATTACCTTCTGCTACAATGCCAACACATTGTGCAGTGCGTGGCTGTTCTAAGACTTCTGACCATCTGAAAGCTTGGCTTAATCAAGAGTGTGTGATCCATCTACCTAAGACCAAACAAAATTGTCCATGTCCTCCTATGTATGCATTCCATCAAATACCAAAAGATGATGTTGCATCTCGGATGTGGCTGAAGAATTTGAATTTGAAGAAACCACCGAAAAGGGTCTTTGTTTGTAGTTTTCACTTTGTTGACAAAAAGCCAACTACTGCAAACCCATACCCTGAGCTGTATTTGGGTTATGAACGAGAACCGAAGAAAACGAGACGACAGCTAAACCGAGTTGATCGCCAGACTGACCATGGATCTGAAGGTAAGAAAGCTGAAAATGGATTAATTTAATAGCTTAAGTAATTGTTTTGTGATGCTCTCTTTTGAGGTTAGCACTATGCTATATGTTAGAATTATTGTCATCCTCTACCAGACAGCATGGGTGCGTTTGCTCATTGGGAAGCTGCATTTGCGATGTAGCCAGCCAATTTATTTAGCGCATCTCTCGCGCAGCATCAGCAAAACAACGTAGCAAATTCATCTTACCAATGAGCCAATGCTACATACATACAGAAATACATCTCATTTTCGTATTGTACATACCTTAAACATGATTGCTGCTGCATGACTGCAAACACACCCAGGTCCAGCGACACAAGTGCATCCAGCTGTCTCAATGAAGCCTTCGTCGGTTACCAAAACCCACGGACCGTGGGCGTCGTTATTGAGACACTGGCTCGGTTCAACACTGGCCTTAAAAAAAATAAAGCCGTCCAGTTGATGGCTTAACACAACACCAACTTTTTCGCCGTGGAGATACTGATATGCCATCGTACTTTTAACAGCGTCCTGCTGAACGTCATCGACAGCCGTTGATGTCATCAAGTAAAATACCATTTTGTCTAACGTTATGTCCGGCCATGTCGTCATGTCGTCCTTCCAAGTATGGACTGTAGATGGGTGTGGAATCGTCAAAACCCCGTCTCGTATCAGCTGAGTGGATGAATGTTGCCATTTCAGTGGCATCGTGGCAAGTAAAAAACAGAAAGTAGTAAAAACAAGCACGTCCAAGCGGTCCGATCAGCTGGTGGGAGAGTGAGCTGTGACGAAAGCAGGAAGTCTATTTACGACTGAGCCCAAAAAAGGGCTTCCGGTCGGAAGTAGGGGGCGTGGCCAGGCATGTTGTCTATAGCCTTGAAGAGCATGCAGTCTCATGTAAAGGTTTAAACATGTCATTGAGACAGCATGGTATTCAGCATGATGCTATTCACCTTATTCCTGGCCCTCTCTATGGAGCCTGCCATTTTCTTTTACAGAGGGTGCTAGAGAGTTTTTCTCTGTGTGCTGCTTCAAAAAACATCTTTTCACTTCCTCCCAAGTAAGGAAGTGACATGGAATTATCTGTTGCCAGACTTTGCCAAAGAAATAAGCCCAACAGAATCAGAATCAGAATCAGAAACACTTTATTGCCAAATGCGTCACAAGGACACACAGGAATTTGTTGTGGTGTTCAGCACAGATAAAAACACACAGACAGAACACATCTAAGACAATACACTCAGGACATGATATGATAAAAAACTAAAAACTATAATATACGTGAAACATCGTTAGAGTCTTTAAAAACATTGGAGTACAAACTAGCTAACAAGAGCAACGGGGGGTGGTGGCAAGGTCCTTATTGAGGAGGGACACGGCCCTCGGGAAAAACTATTCAGGTGACGAGTGGTCGTGGTCCCTATGGCACGGAAGCGTCTTCCTGAGGGGAGCTTCTTAAAGAGTACATTACCAGGGTGAGAGGGGTCAGAGAAGATCCTCCCTGCCCGTTTCCTTACCCTGGCATCATACAGCTCACTAACAGACAGCTGCTTCTGTCCCGTTAGCTTCTCCGCTGTGCGAACAATCCTTTGCAGTCTGTTTTTTGCAAGGGCAGAGACAGAGCCAAACCACACAGAGATGGACGAGGAGAGAATACTCTCGGTGGTGGCTCTGTAGAATTGAGTCAGGACTGAACGGGAGACGTTGAGTTTCAGAAGCAACTAGGCTTTCATTTACATTTGAAAATAGCAGATCAGCAAGCTCACAATGTGTCACTGTCATGTTCTGTCAGTTTAGTCTGTGCCCACCTAGTGGTAGTTTCTGGTAATGCTTTAATGTTTCACTAGTCAGGCATTTATCTCACAGCTGTTTGTTTTTGAGTAGTTAAGCAGGTCAGTTTAACCTCTTGTCAATGGCACAGCTGCTTGCCATCCGCAATCATCTGTAGTCTATAAGTAAGACCAGTGGTCAGTCAAATGTTTGTTCAGCCATGTTCAGCAGCCTTGTCTTTTCCTGCTTGCTTGCCTTAGAAGTTCATTGCTTGTAAGTTCATTGTTTGTTTGTTAAAATACACTGATGTAAATTCATGCTTGACGGAATGTTAAAATGATCCTAAGTTACTACCTGCATTGTTTGATATTCTCAAGGAGCCTACAGTATATTTCATAGATGCTTGTACACACTTATTTCAGTACATGCTGACTGTACTATATTTTTGTGTTTTTGAGACCACTGTACATCTTTGTAACATGCTTCCTTTGTGTTATGTTTTTATTTCAGTTTTACAAAAACTTTGTATTGGGAGAGAAAAGACAACAGTAAACGCTCATCTTTACTCCAGCTTCTGCCTCTCCTTGCAATCTTGTTCGCTACCTGATAATTTGTGTTAGGACACACATTGAGATCAGGATAGTAAAAAAGCAGCTTCAGCGGGCACTACAACTCGAAGAGCAAGGTTCTCCTTTTAACACCCACTCAGCCAAGAACCCATTCACAATGTCACGCAACGGGGAAACTGCTGCTGATATTACACAGCATCAAACAACTGAAACATTGTCAGCACATGCCGATGACTCCCGGTCTTCAAAGCGCTCTTCCCATTCCAAAAAGACCTCTTCCCGCAGCTCAATGGCGACCATCGTCGCTGCTGCCTTTGCCGCACGTGCCAGAGCAGAAGCTGCCCGTGTACGTGTTGCCTTCTCTCAACAAGAATCGGATCTTATGGTTAAGGAAGCACTACTCAAAGTTGAAGAGACTCGTATACAAGCTGATCTGTCAATGCTCCAGCAAGAGAGGGAATTTGCAGCTGCCCAAGCAGAGGCTGTAGTCCTTGAGGAGGCTGCAGAATCGAATAGTAGAGAAACCAGTGAAAGAGACATGGAAGATACAGAGCACATTGCCACTCTGCGAACCCAAGCTTATGTGGAGCAACAGTTCCAAGCTCATCTCAGTCATGAGAACCCACCAGACCTAGAACCATATTCCCCATCCCTAGGACTGCCCACTATTGTCACATCCGTCACTCAGGCAGTACCATCCGCAAGACAGCCCACAATTGACCCTGCCACTCAACGCGGACTCAACTTTAAGCCTCGCAGCATACAAGGTAACAACCCTAACATCAACACCTCTTACAACAACAGTGGAAATGATGTTCTAACAGCACATCGGACCCCAGTGGTCCATCAACAAATCAAAAGTGACCCCATGGCACAACAAACAGGACAACCACTACCAGGTATGAGACACAGTTACCCTACTTACTCACCTGGCTTAGTACCCAAAGGCGCCACATCCCAGACACCAGCTGATGACAGGTCAACTATGGGCGACATCGCAAGGTATCTAGTACGGCGCGAACTTGTGGTTTCAGGTCTTGCTAAGTTCAATGATCAGCCTGAACACTACTTGGCATGGAGGTCCTCCTTTCGTAGTGCAACTCAGGGGCTGGATTTAACTCCCAGTGAGGAGCTCGACCTCTTGATTAAGTGGCTGGGGAGCCAGTCTTCAGGCCAGGTCATGCGCATCCGTGCCGTGCACGCCACCGATCCACTGCTAGGACTACACATGGCTTGGGAGAGGCTGGAAGAATGTTTCGGCTCTCCTGAAATGTTAGAGAAAGCGCTTTTTGAGAAGTTGGAGAACTTTCCTAGAATCGGTCACAGAGATAATGTTAAGCTCAGGGAATTGGGGGACATCTTGAGCGAGATCGAGGCTGCTCAATCCCAAGGCTACCTGCCTGGCCTTCAATATCTAGACACTCCCAGAGGAGTCAACCCTATTGTTGAAAAGTTGCCACCTGGTCTGCAGGAGAGGTGGCTAACTCAGGGCTCTCTTTACAAGGAGAAGTACCATGTCTTCTTCCCTCCTTTCACTTTCTTCAAAGACTTCATCTGTAACGAAGCTCGAAGAAGAAATTACCCTAGCTTTGTTCTCTCAGCACCTCCTACAGGTCCTTCAAGTAGTTCCTATAGGCCTGTATCTGTTCCATCCAAGCCTGAGTATCAGGAAAAGAGACCAGGATACACCAGACATGTTACCGTTCACAGGACGGAAGTATCATCAGACCAGTCACCGCCTCAGTCAGATAGTTCAGTTAGGAACTCAGGTGACTTTTTCAAACCATGCCCAATCCATATGAAACCGCACCATCTAAAACATTGCAGAGGTTTTCGCAGTAAACCGCTGGAGGAGCGCAAGACCTATCTGAAAGAGAACAAGGTTTGTTACAGGTGTTGCTCTTCCACTGCCCACCTCGCAAAGAACTGTGAAGTAGTCGTGAAATGTGATGAATGTGGAAGTGATGGTCACCTTTCAGTCCTACACCCTGGGCCTCCTCCATGGGCCACCAAAACCAGCGACCCCTCCTCAGAGCATGGCGGGGAGGGTGAAGAACAAACCCCTGAAGAGTCAGTCATCTCTAAACGCACTGAGGTCTGTACTGAAGGGCAGAACCTCAGGTCCAGCTCAAAGATCTGCCTTGCAAAAGTCTACTCTAAAGAAACCCCAGAAAAGGCAACAAAGGTCTATATCGTTCTAGACGACCAATGTAATAGGTCACTGGCCAAGTCCGATTTCTTTGACCTTTTCCAGATTTCTGGGTCACAATCACCATTCACACTCAACACATGTGCTGGCGTCTCCAAAGCAGTAGGGAGAAGAGCCACAGGGTTTGTGGTTGAGTCGCTGGATGGAAGAGTATGCGTGCCACTACCTGCACTTATTGAGTGTGATCACGTGCCAGACAACCGGACGGAGATTCCGACTCCAAATGTTGCACAGCATCACTCACACCTCAAGTCTGTTGCTCATCAGATACCACCATTGGACCCAGATGCCAAAATCCTCCTCCTCTTGGGTCGTGACATCCTGTGCGTCCACAAAGTCAGAGAGCAGAGAAATGGTCCTCATAACGCCCCATACGCCCAGAGACTAGACCTGGGTTGGGTCATTATAGGAGATGTGCCCCTAGGTTCGACTCACAGGCCAGCAGATGTGGCTTCCATCCGGACCTGCACACTTGAAAACGGACAGCCGTCTTCCCTTACCCCATGTCCTAATCAAATACTTGTCAAAGAGCAGAAGGTTGGCCATAAGCAGTATTGTCATCCTACAGCGCAGCCTGCAAGAGGGCTAGGTGTCTTGTCTGCCATTGCAGGCATGGGCGAATCAAATATCCCAGATCTAAATCAGCAACTGATGTCCAATACAGAGAACCTGTTAAGAATCATTCAGAACCCACAGATGCAGCAGTTCAAAAACGACCCCTTCTCTGCCTTCGGGGTTAACACACACGATTCTGGAGCACAAGCGTTCACGACAGAGGATAAAGAACCTCCGCCAATGGCGGCTTCAGAAGGTCAGAGGACAGACACCTCTACACCGTCCATCTCCACAGGGGACACCGGTCCTAGTATCCACAACCCCCTGAGTATCAACACAAATGGCAAGGGCAACAGTGTGTTCAGTTGTCCTGAGATACAGAATCCTGAAGCCTTATCCACAATTACCAACCCCAGAGCAATACAGGCCTTAATCCAGATCCAACAGGGCCTTCAGACCCTACAGATGGAGGCACTTGGCCTCAATCCTAGCTTGACATCTAGATTCCCCCCAGTCAACACGAGAACCAGAGTTTGTCGAGAAAACTCTCCTGCTACAGCACCAGGATCAAGTCCTGCTTCAGCAACCAGTTCCATTCAGCAACACCAGAGCTTCATGCAACAGATGATACCACAAATCTCTTGAGGCCCGTTTGTGAGACGGTCCTTCTCATGCATGAGTGCTATAGTTCTGGACTCTAATTGTGGGCTCGCCTGGAAGGCGAGCACACGTATGTTATCTTCATTATTTATTTCTATACTATACTAGTCAGTATCCTCAAAACTTTGGCGCGCTTCATCTCTTAAACGCTTACACCTTTCAACACCATTCAAATTTTTATGTGTTCAGCTTACTGAGGACAAGTGTGCGTGTATTTTTCTTTTTGAAATGTTTTGTAGTATAATTATAAAAAAATAAAAATGTTTAACTTTAAGCACCCAATGCATTTCCAATGGGTTTAGTGAGGAAAGGGACCCATGTTTATATTAAGGCGCTGTGGCTGCAATATTCACACTTCAGATATGCTATTTATATCAATGCGTTCACACAGGTCTGCTCTCTGATTTGATCCAAATATCTAAGCTGTGTGATGTATAAAACTATAGTTATAGTTAAAACTATAAATAAATGTCCCTCTCCACTCTACTGATTACACAGCTGTGATCAAGAATCAAGTCCGGGCGATGGGATGTAAATCCCATAGCCATATATCCTAGAGCCCGCAGGGACAGTCAGCCATATTAGTGGTTGTTGTTGGTTGTCAGGGAGATATCAAAACCAATGCATTTCCAAGTCAGATCCACAAACACAATAAAAGCCATGCTCCACTCCTCAGTCTGGAGTGGCCACATAGAAGAACGCCTTGGTTATAGACATAGTGGAGGACAGATGTGATCTGGGATTGTTAGCCAATATGTATATGCACTCAATATACTCCACTACAGTTGGAGTCCATTTGACAGTTGCTGGTTCCCAAACACAGAATCAAAAATGTAGATCTAGAACACATAGAATATGTACAGTACAGTAAGGTTCAGTAGAGTACAGTAAAAGTACAGTAAGGTTCAGTAGAGTACAGTAAAGTACAGTAAGGTACAGAAAGGTACAGTACAGAAAGGTACAGTAGAGTACAGTACAGTAAGGTACAGTAAAGTACAATACAGTACAGTAAGGTACAGTAGAGTACAGTAAAGTACAGTAGAGTACAGTAAGGTACAGTAGAGTACAGTAAAGTACAGTATAGTAAGGTACAGTAGAGTACAGTACAGTAAGGTACAGTACGGCACAGTAGAGTACAGTACAGTATAGTACAGTAAGGTACAGTAGAGTACAGTAAAGTACAGTACAGTAAGGTACAGTACAGTAAGGTACAGTAGAGTACAGTAAAGTACAGTAAGGTACAGTACAGTAGAGTAGAGTAAAGTACAGTACAGTAAGGTACAGTAAGTTACAGTAGAGTACAGTAAAGTACAGTAAGGTACAGCAGAGTACAGTAAAGTACAGTACTGTAAGGTACAGTACAGTACAGTAGTGTACAGTAAAGTACAGTAAAGTACAGTAACGTACAGCACAGTAAGGTACAGCAAGATACAGTAGTGTACAGTAAAGTACAGTACAGTAAAGTACAATACAGTACAGTAAGGTACAGTAGAGTACAGTAAAGTACAGTAGAGTACAGTAAGGTACAGTAGAGTACAGTAAAGTACAGTATAGTAAGGTACAGTAGAGTACAGTACAGTAAGTTACAGTACGGCATAGTAGAGTACAGTACAGTATAGTACAGTAAGGTACAGTAGAGTACAGTTAAGTACAGTACAGTAAGGTACAGTACAGTAAGGTACAGTACAGTACAGTAAGGTACAGTAGAGTACAGTAAAGTACAGTACAGTAAGGTACAGTAGAGTACAGTAAAGTACAGTAAGTTACAGTAGAGTACAGTAAAGTACAGTAAGGTAAAGTACAGTAGAGTACAGTAAAGTACAGTAAGTTACAGTACAGTACAGTACAGTACAGTACAGTAAGGTGCAGTACAGTATAGTAAGGTACAGTACAATACTGTAGGGTACTGTACCTTACAGTACCTTAAAGTATCCTATTTGTTGGGTTGGAATCGAGCCCACACTGTTTCGAAGGAACAGTATTTCTAGTTGTTCTGTGATGTTGTTCTCTTTATTCATTGATGTTATTGATGATACGTTTTGATTTCAATTGTGGCATTCTTCTAATACCAGACGGGGAGTGTCATGTTCTGTCAGTTTAGTCTGTGCCCACCTAGTGGTAGTTTCTGGTAATGCTTTAATGTTTCACTAGTCAGGCATTTATCTCACAGCTGTTTGTTTTTGAGTAGTTAAGCAGGTCAGTTTAACCTCTTGTCAATGGCACAGTTGCTTGCCATCCGCAATCATCTGTAGTCTATAAGTAAGACCAGTGGTCAGTCAAATGTTTGTTCAGCCATGTTCAGCAGCCTTGTCTTTTCCTGCTTGCTTGCCTTAGAAGTTCATTGCTTGTAAGTTCATTGTTTGTTTGTTAAAATACACTGATGTAAATTCATGCTTGACGGAATGTTAAAATGATCCTAAGTTACTACCTGCATTGTTTGATATTCTCAAGGAGCCTACAGTATATTTCATAGATGCTTGTACACACTTATTTCAGTAAATGCTGACTGTACTATATTTTTGTGTTTTTGAGACCACTGTACATCTTTGTAACATGCTTCCTTTGTGTTATGTTTTTATTTCAGTTTTACAAAAACTTTGTATTGGGAGAGAAAAGACAACAGTAAACGCTCATCTTTACTCCAGCTTCTGCCTCTCCTTGCAATCTTGTTCGCTACCTGATCATTTGTGTTAGGACACACATTGAGATCAGGATAGTCACATTGCGAAACATTGTGAGCTTGTGTAATCAATTCCCACCAATCCCCAAACCTGTTGTTTTGGGGAGCGCTGGTTTCATTGGCTAATTTTGGTACCGAACCTGCGCACGCATCTACTTCTTTTTTTTTTTGTTATCAATTATTTTTATTTTCCATAACATGAAATTAGAGACATACATAGGAATAGAACAAGAAAAAGTGAAACAATAATCAAAAGAAAAATGCCACGCATCTACTTCTTATCAGTGTAACGTGGACCAGAAACCCGTCCATTGACCATATTCACACCGCGGCCATCTTGGATCACATGACTTCCTGGGGTAGCAGCCTGCATTACAAACCATTGTGAACAATGGAGCGATGGTCCCAAAATATGAGTTCTATTCAACCAATTTCTTTTTACCAAATTGACAAATGGGCAGATGACAACATCAACATCCCCAAAAGGATTAAATAGAAGGGTATATCCACAATATTCATGGTAGTTAGGTTGCAACCTTATTGTGTACAAAGACTTGCTATCTGTGCAGTGCTTGCTCCACTATCATATTAACAAGTAGTTACTAAAAGTAGTATCAGTGACTCTAACGTGGCTCTATTAAATTATAATTTATTCAGAGCTGACCGAGTAGGTAGATGCGGGGGGGTATGTATTTATACAAAATCGATCCTTGCTACAACTCTCTTAAAAGCTGTCTCAAAACCCAAGTGTTTTGAATGGCTATCTCTGAGGGTTCGTTTTGGGTCAGCATCATTAATTATTGTGGGAATCTACAGACCCCCAGCTGCTAATATGGGTACTATTGACACCCTTGCCAGCATGCTCTCCGTGCACGCTGACGAAGAGCTGTGCGTATTGGGCGACTTCAACCAACATTGGCTTGGTATGGCCTCTGAGCACCTCAAGGAGGTTACTAATGACTTAAATCTAGTTCAGATGGTACAGGAAACCACTAGGCCAAATTTAATTGATCCGTCTAAATCTACTCTTATAGATTTAATTTTTTCTAACAAAGTTGACAAATTCTCCTCTTGTGGGGTTTTTGAGTTAGGTGCCTCTGACCACTGCCCAGTTGCGTGCATAAGGGATGCCAGGTTGGATCGGACTAAGTCCCAGGTGGTCTCAAAAAGATGCTTAAAGCACTTTGATGAGGACGCTTTCTTATTAAGTGTTTTAAATAGTGACTTATCTTTAACTTGTAATTTTACAAATGTCGATTTAGCACTACAGTTTTTTAATAAAAGGTGATACACCATGCATTTAAAAAGTATTTATGTCATATTGTTTATGTCCCAAAAACGTTTTTCAAAAGGTTTGAGGCTAAATTACCACTCCTGAATAGAGAGCCTCTCTCATTTTTGAATGGCTCTGAGCATTTCAGCTGCAGTACCACCTTTGGCCTGAACTGCGCCACCCCCCCCCCCAAAATCCTTTTGAAAAAAATTTTTTTTTTGAAAAAAAATCTTTTTGAAAAAAACTTTTTTTTTTGTTTATTTTTATTTTTATGATGACTTCACAATCGGCAGCAAATCTGGATTGATTGATTGATTGATTGAAGAATTTATTAGAAGTTTGCAATAGAAAAAAGTACAGTTTCATGACAGTACAAATCACTGGTACAAGGTCAACTAAAAGGAGATCCTAGAAAGCCGAGGCTTATTTCCACAGGAACCACACTTTAAGTATCTCATATAACATTGAAAGACAGACGGATAGAACATAGTACTTTATCTAGGATAATATCAGTTTCAAAAGCATAACATCAAATACAAAGGCAGAAAAAAGAATAATAAAAAAGGGGGGGGGGGCATGGGGGCTTAGTCTATTTACAAGTCACGGGTAGCAGCTGTCTGAAGGTGACTTTTCATACCAATTTTGAAGGAGGCTAGGGATTTGCTCTCCTTTAGGGCTTGAGGAAGGGCGTTCCACATGTTGATGGTGTAGCAGGAGAACGAGTTAGAGCCTTGTTTAGTGTTAAATCTACGTTGATGATGATTAGTGGAGCTGCCTCTGGTGTTGTGGTCGTGAACATCCTTGACCTTTAAGAAGTAGTTTGTCAGGTACATGGGAATCTTGGAGGTGTAGTGTATCTTGTACACCAGGCCCATTGCAAGATGCTGTACTCTGTCAGCTACTTTGAGCCATCCCACGCTTTCGTGGTGATGATCGGTAAGGTGGGTCAGAGGAGGGAGACCAAGCACAACCCTAATTAGTTTGTTTTGGGCTGTTTGAAGCTTTAACTTTAAGGCGGCTGGGGCGTCGCGATACCAGACAAGGACTCCGTAATCAATGAGGGGCCCAATAAGAGCTCCTCCTAGTGTCTTTCGGGATTTAGTATTGATCAGCGGGGCAACCCTTTGCAAGAAGCGAATTCGTTGGTTGACTTTATTGATTACCTTGGTGGTCATTTTATCACTGGATAGGTTAGCCTCCAGGATGCAACCCAGGTAGCAGATGTAGTTTTTTCTTTCTATCACAGTGTCACCTACTTTAATTGTGAAGTTCTCAACTAGGCTAAGTTTCTGACTAGATCCAAAGAGGATACATTCAGTTTTGCCTAGGTGAATTGAGAGTCTGTTGTCATTGAGCCAGGTGCAGATCTTGTTAAGTTCACAGTTAAGGGCCTTTTCAACCTGCAATAAGTCTCTGCCGGAGACTAGGAGAGCCGAGTCATCCGCGAACAGAAACAGATTGCAGTCACAAGCAGATGACATGTCGTTTACGTATATTAAGAACAACAGTGGTCCTAGTATACTCCCTTGAGGTACTCCACAGTTTACTGGGAGGGGGGGGGACAGGGTTCCGTTGACTTCCACCATCTGTTCCCTCCCCACCAAGTAAGAGTGCATCCATCTCACTGCTGTGCTATCAAGACCAATAGCTTTGAGTTTTTCAATCAGAATAGAATGATCGACGGTGTCAAATGCCTTCTGGAGGTCCAGCATGACCATGCCGCAATATTTGCCATCGTGAATTTCACGTTTGATGTAATCATTCAAATAGATGAGGCATGTATCTGTGGAATGGGACTCTCTGAAGCCAGACAGGAACTCGTAGATCAGTTTATTCTCTTCAAGATATTTAGCCACCTGTTCATAGACATTTTTTTCCATTACCTTAGAGATGGAACTAAGGATTGAGATTGGCCTGTAGTTGCCAGGGTCAAGTTTACTGCCTTTTTTGTGCAGGGGGGTTACCTTAGCTAATTTGAAGTCCTGGGGGACATAACCCTGCTTGATAGATAGATTAATAATATGGGTAATGATTGGGGCAATGGTGGCAGCTGAGTCTATGAGAAATTTGGGGGCGATTTTATCATGGCCAGCGGCCTTGAATTGAGGTAGGGTGCGAAGTTTTTTAAACACTTCATCAGTTGTCACCGTGGTAAGTTTAAAATTGTCTTTGCATACCCCAAGGTTCCTGTAGAATTTCAAGATGTGCCTAACACCAAACAGCCCAGATGGAGCGGGCAGTTTATTGACCAGATTTTTGGCCATGGAGGTGAAATAGATGTTGAGATTTTTGGCTACATCGAGACTGTCAGTGAGGAGGGTTATGGGAGTTTGGATGGATATGTTGCTGGCTATGGATCTAAGTTTAGCACCACAGCCTAGCTGGGTTTTAAATAGCTTCCATAGGTCTCGTGGTTTGTGGATGTTTTCCTCAACTTTCTCATCCAAGTAGTGTTTTTTGGCAGAAAGGATTAAGGAGGTTGCCCGATTTCTCAGTTTATTAGCCTCTAAACTGACTATTTCTAATTTGGCTTCAATGTGTTTATTGGGGCCTTTTTTGAGTTTGTGATTATATTTGCGTTTCTCAGAGTATTTTTTGTCTCTGAGTTTCATTGATTCACAGATTTCCGAATTCCACCATGGCTGTGAGCGGGCTTTAACCCTGACCCTACGCAAAGGAGCCACTTCGTCTAGGGTAGTGTTGAAAATGGATTTAAAGCCCAGCCAGGCTTCATCGACCTGAGTGCTAGCTAGTACTGGGGACCAGTCAGATTTCTCCAGTTTGTGATTAAAGGCTTCGCTAGAGTAGGTTTTGAGGTTTCTAGCTTCAACTGTTTTGTGGCCGTCAGCTTTGGACTTATGTATTTTACGGGTGCAGTAAATTATATCATGGTCGCTTAGGCCACCACATTCAATAGTCCCACTCGCGGAGACTTTAGATTTGTCTGTGGTTACAATGAGATCTATGGTGGTTTGAGAGTTATCTGTAACCCTAGTTGGCTTGGTGATGAGCTGAGTGAAACCCTGTTGATTACAAAGCTTATTGAATTTGTTCCAATCTCCAATAATGTATTTTTCAACATTGTCCACCGGTGCAAGGCTCTCCTCCAGTAACTCACAGAAATCATTTTGGTCGGGCGGTCTATAGATGGCACCGATTAGTATGTTTTTAGCTTTCTTAAGAATCACTTCCACCCATACAGTTTCTAAAGAGCTGTGTTGTAGGTCAGGGCGGGGGTTCTCAAAACAGGACAGCCTGTTTTGAGAACCCGTGAGATACTTTTAACCTTCGAGTTCTCAAAACCAGAGAAAGACACAACGGTCAGAAATGGGACTTTGTGAGGATAGAAGGTGCTAGTGGGACCCCAAAAAAAGGTTTTAAAATAGGAAAAGTGAAATTTCATGGTGTATCACCTTTAATACATTTGTTTCTATTATAGACGCCCATGCCCCGATTAAGAGGATGCGTATTAAGGATAGAGTCACCCCATGGTTTTCCCCCGCCCTGGCTGCTCTATTTAATGAGAGGAACAGAGCATGGTTGCTTGCTAGGCGCTCTGGTGACCCTGTCCATTGGACTTTGTTTCGAGAAATCAGAAATAAAAGTACATCTGCAGTTAAAAAAGCTAAATCCAATTATTTTTTAGATTTAATTACTTCTTCCCAGGGAAATCCAGTAAAATTCTGGAAAGCTGTAAATTCCCTCAATAACAACTCCTCTTCCTCTCTACCTTCCCAGATTAATGGCAGCAATGGTGTAATCTCCGTCCCCTTAGAGGTCTGTTCCGCTTTCAATCTGCACTTTGCCGATGCTGGACACTTATTCACTAACACTTACAATGGACCCCCACTTTCCACTGATTACTCCGATTTTAGAAATAGCTCACCGGCCCAGTTTTCTCTTCAACCCCTCTCTATTTCCACTGTTTTAGAAGCTCTATGCAATATCAATCAGAAAACCGCAACTGGAGAGGATAAATTAGACCCCTTATTTCTCAAATTAGCAGCACCTCTCATTGTAACACACATAACGCATATTTTTAATCTGTCTATTAGGTCAAATTGTTTCCCGCGTATCTGGAAACAAGCTCATGTCCTCCCCCTTCACAAAGGTGGGGACAGACAAGATGTAAACAATTATCGTCCAATCTCAAAATTACCCTGCCTGGCCAAAACCCTGGAAACCCTTATCAATTCTCAGTTTAAGTTTTTTCTTTCATGCTTCTCTATTTTAAATGTCAATCAATCTGGGTTCAGAGCCAACCATAGCACGATAACAGACGTCACTCTGGTCACAAATAACATTCTAATTGCCTTGGACAATAAAAGACATTGTGCCGCCCTCTTTGTGGACCTATCAAAAGCGTTTGATACAGTAAATCACATCATACTTATTCAGAAATTGCGCAACATTGGCTGTAGCGAAGGAGCCTCTAAATGGTTTAATAGTTATTTATGCAACAGGTCTCAGTCTGTGAAGTCAGGCAGCATTCAATCTGAGTTCCGTCCTGTCGACATGGGTGTCCCTCAGGGCTCCATTTTAGGACCTGTCCTTTTTACTATTTATATTAATATTATTTCTTCACTTAATAATGATTGCCACGCTTATCTTTATGCAGATGACACGATCATATATTGTGTGGCTGACTCAGCCCAGCTTGCCACCAAGAACTTACAACTTGCTTTTAATGCTCTCCAGGTTGCCCTGGTTGAGCTTAGGCTGCTTTTAAATGCAAGCAAAACCAAGTTCATGGTATTCACTAGGGCTGAAGCTACCACCAGTGACAATTTAGCCATTATTTCCGCGAGTGGCTCTTCTATCGAGAGGGTCTCAGAGTACAAATATTATTTTTAAAGAGCATGGTCGCTTGCTAGGCGCTCTGGTGACCCTGTCCATTGGACTTTGTTTCGAGAAATCAGAAATAAATGTACATCTGCAGTTAAAAAAGCTAAATCCAATTATTTTTTAGATTTAATTACTTCTTCCCAGGGAAATCCAGTAAAATTCTGGAAAGCTGTAAATTCCCTCAATAACAACTCCTCTTCCTCTCTACCTTCCCAGATTAATGGCAGCAATGGTGTAATCTCCGTCCCCTTAGAGGTTTGTTCCGCTTTCAATCTGCACTTTGCCGATGCTGGACACTTATTCACTAACACTTACAATGGACCCCCACTTTCCACTGATTACTCCGATTTTAGAAATAGCTCACCGGCCCAGTTTTCTCTTCAACCCCTCTCTATTTCCACTGTTTTAGAAGCTCTATGCAATATCAATCAGAAAACCGCAACTGGAGAGGATAAATTAGACCCCTTATTTCTCAAATTAGCAGCACCTCTCATTGTAACACACATAACGCATATTTTTAATCTGTCTATTAGGTCAAATTGTTTCCTGCGTATCTGGAAACAAGCTCATGTCCTCCCCCTTCACAAAGGTGGGGACAGACAAGATGTAAACAATTATCGTCCAATCTCAAAATTACCCTGCCTGGCCAAAACCCTGGAAACCCTTATCAATTCTCAGTTTAAGTTTTTTCTTTCATGCTTCTCTATTTTAAATGTCAATCAATCTGGGTTCAGAGCCAACCATAGCACGATAACAGCCGTCACTCTGGTCACAAATGACATTCTAATTGCCTTGGACAATAAAAGACATTGTGCCGCCCTCTTTGTGGACCTATCAAAAGCGTTTGATACAGTAAATCACATCATACTTATTTAGAAATTGCCTCTAAATGGTTTAATAGTTATTTATGCAACAGGTCTCAGTCTGTGAAGTCAGGCAGCATTCAATCTGAGTTCCGTCCTGTCGACATGGGTGTCCCCCAGGGCTCCATTTTAGGACCTGTCCTTTTTACTATTTATATTAATAATATTATTTCTTCACTTAATAATGATTGCCACGCTCATCTTTATGCAGATGACACGATCATATATTGTGTGGCTGACTCAGCCCAGCTTGCCACCAAGAACTTACAACTTGCTTTTAATGCTCTCCAGGTTGCCCTGGTTGAGCTTAGGCTGCTTTTAAATGCAAGCAAAACCAAGTTCATGGTATTCACTAGGGCTGAAGCTACCACCAGTGACAATTTAGCCATTATTTCCGCGAGTGGCTCTTCTATCGAGAGGGTCTCAGAGTACAAATACCTGGGGATCTGGCTCGATGAGAAATTATCGTTTAAATTTCATATTGAAAATCTTATTACTAAACTGAGACAAAAGATCAGATTTCTTTATAGAAACAAAGCATGCTTTCCTGCATCCTGTAAAAAGTCTATTATTGAAGCTACTTTTCTCTCTGTTTTAGATTATGGAGACATTATATATAGGATTGCTTCTCCTTCAATTTTAAAGCGCCTTGACACTGTGTACCACTCAGCACTAAGATGGATCACTGGTGACAGCTATGGAACCCACCATTGTACACTATATGGGAACTCAGGTTTATCCTCCTTATCTGAGAGGCGTGATAAACACTGGTATCTTTTTATTTTTAAAGCTCTCTCAGGATTGCTCCCCCCTTATATTTGTTCAATGCTGAATCTGGACCCTAGTCCCTATCAGACGTGCTCAAGCGACATTTTGACGCTCAAGGTTCCATTTGCTCATACAGAGCTTGGCAAGGCAGCATTTTCTATCAGTGCTCCACTTGCATGGAACAAGCTCCAAACATCATTAAAAATAAAATATCTGCCGGCCTTAGGCCAATTTAGGATGATGGTTTCTAATACCTTTGTTCTAAACTGTATATGTTTTAATTAATTTAGCTTTTAGTTTCTTGAACTTTCTACAGTTTTCAAGTATTCTCTTTTTGATTATTTCAAATGATGTCTGTAAATGTATATATGTATATATGTTGTTGTTCATTGTTGTATCTCGGTTGCATTGTAAATGAGTGCTTGCTCTCAACTGTATTTCCGAGTATAAATACAGGTAACAAACAAACAAACAAACAAACTATTTGTTGTTAGATTGTTTCTGATTAATATGCAAAGATCACGATACAGTAATATTAACTATATGATGGCAGAGCAAGCACTAGTCTGCATACTGTAGCAAGTCTTTGTACAGAGTAACACTGCAACCTAACTACCATGAATATTGTGGATATACCCTTCTATTTAATAATTTTGGGGATGTTGATGTTGTCATCTGCCTATTTGTCAATTTGGTAAAAAGAAATTGGTTGAATAGAACTCATATTTTGGGACCATCGCTCCATTGTTCACAATGGTTTGTAATGCAGGCTGCTACCCCAGGAAGTCAAGTGATCCAAGATGGCCGTGGTGTGAATATGGTCTATTGTAGCAGAATAAAGAGCAGTACTAGCAACTGCCGTCGGGGGTGTTCTGGTTGAATGGGAAAACATTACACTGGCTGACAAAGCTAGTGATTTAAGCGGTTGTTTCATGCCGTTGTCTATGTTTTATGTACAGTGGGGTGGAAAATCTTACTCTGGGAGCGTGGAACTACCGTTACTTTTTGGATACAAGTTCGGGAAAAGGCGTGGAGGCATTCCCCTCCGTCCGCGTAGGACCTCATCTTGGAGCACAACAGTATGCAGCGGAGGGTGAGGTTCTATATGGGACTAGTTTTCACAGAGATGCAAGCTTTGTCTAGCCTGATTTCAGACTCAGTTCACGCTTTAGTCTGATGTTGTGCCCTATTTTGGGCGATTTCTGGAGGGGAGAGGGGGGGGGACTTTGATTTCCCTAAAACCAGTCACTACAGATCAGCGTGATGATGACGCTCTGATGATGACGTCGCTTGAAAAACGGGCTGCGGCACAGGTTGGTTATTTGTTAAACCCACCCCCACCCCCCACGCTCATTGGAGGAGCGGCAATTTTGGATCGGGAAACGGCCGATTCATTTACTCAACTCCAGACCAGAGAAACAGTCCACTCTGAGAGTGGGTGGGGTCTATGGACTGGAACCAGGCTAAGCTGTGTCATTAGTTTGTAGGAGATAATTGACAAGTCAATTAACATAATTATCGACAAAAAGGATATTTCACTTTCAAAATAAACTTTTGGTCATTGTATCGTCTAATCAGGCTTTGTGACCACCCTGGAGAAATTTTAAGTTGCTTGATTCAGTATTTTATCAGACACCACACGCCCCTTCCTATACAAACCCATTGTAACTTCAAACTCAATTTTAACCATGATTGATTAATTGAAAACACCGTCCTTTTTTTTCTGGTGACTCCTGAAGCCCTCCTAATAGGTGATCTGGCCATGTATTTTTTTTGATAAATCTTATTTTTTTAATTTATTTCTAATACATTTTTTATTGTATTTCTTTTTATTTCTTTTTCTCATAAGATTATTAAAAGTAAATGAAAAAAAATAATAATAAAAAAACACGCTCAGCTCACCATTAGGAGGGTATGAGTATGAGTCACAAGAACAGGTGTTTTCAATGAATCTATCATGGTTAAAATGGAGTTTGAAGTTAGAATGGGTTTGTATAGCACTTAATGTAAAGCTCATTAACATAATTAACTTAACCACTCAATGTAAAACTCATTAACATAATTAACTTAATCGCACCTACCTGTAGATGGATTGTAGGCATTGCCGATGTTAGTGTAAACTCTCTTATAAACCAGAGTGGTTTCAGAACCAAATGGTCCAGATGGTGTGTGTGTGTGTGTGTGTGTGTGTGTGTGTGTGTGTGTGTGTGTGTGTGTGTGTGTGTGTGTGTGTGTGTGTGTGTGTGTGTATACACCCACACACACACACACACACACACACACACACACACACATATAGGGCTGTCAGAGTTAACTCGATCAATCGTAATTAACTCAACGATTTGGCTGGGAATGGGTTTTTAACACATATGGTGCCAACCCCGAGTTTCCCGAGTTTGTATTGGTACTAGTGCTGTGCCAACCCCGAGTTTCCCGAGTTTGGGCCGTTTTTGAAAAAAAAAAAAAAAAAAAAGAATTTCAAAATGTTTTTTTTCAAAAAAAAAAATTTGGACCTCCAGAAATGTATTAGGCATGATCGCGATCGCGAAATTGCATGTTTAACCCCCATACCAACCCATTCTTTCAAACATGGCAGCCATGTTTGTTTACATCTGAAGAAAACATAATGGCTGATAAATCATGAATGCCTGAACGGATTTCCAAGCGGATTTTTTTGTTTGAAAGCTGTGAACAGCATCTACACACGTGGTGCATCATCTAGGCATGGGCGTGCACTTTTTACACACTTGCACAATTACATGGAAGTCTATGGTAACCATGGCAACGCGAGACATTGAAGAGAAAAAATCATTGCAACATAAGTGTTAATATAATAGGGTTTATATAAAGTATGATGTCTTAATCTTACATTGGGAGAAAGTTCTTTCACAGTCACTCAAATCTTTCCTACACAAACTTATTTTTGCCACCCCACCACAGGGTCCCCCCTTTTCGGGAGGGGGGACAACAGTACCCTTTGCCCCCCCCCCCCCCCATCGGCGGCCCTGCCTGTCAAGGGAAAGTGCACGCAGCGTTCCTCACACAGACGCATCTAAATCTAATCATTACGTCAGAATCAGATACAATACTTTAAGCCCTTTGTTGCTCAAATCGCGGCCGAAGTGACGCTTTAGAGGTGAGAATATGTTGGTCAGTCAGTCAGTCTCTGTTAGTCTGTCCGTCACGTCACACTTTTGCCCTACTCATATCTCCGGCACCGTTGCCCCTATCCATGCCAAACTTTGCACACACACTCCTTGACTGCCAAATCACAACCTCCACATTTCTCACATGGCCCTCTTCTAGCGCCACCATGAGGCCGATTCTTGCAAAACACATTTTTGGACACTGCTCCTATAGATTTTGCCCTAAAATCACGCAAAGCGGTACACAGTATCTCTACAGTCATGTCATCAACATGCATCTGTCCCATCTAGCGCCACCATCAGGCCGACTTTTGCAAAACACATTTTTGGACACTGCTCCTACAGATTGATGCCCTAAAATCACGCAAAGCGGTACACAGTACCTCTAAAGTCATGTCATCAACATGGATCTGTCCCATTTCCCATATTCCCTCCTGATTGCCTACCATTGCCTTCTAAAGTTTGTGTATGCGACCTGAGGGTCGCTTATCTCCCGATTAGGGGGACTTACTGGTGGTACTTTAGAGAGAGAGATAGAGAGAGAGTGAGTGTGGGTGTGTGTGTGTGTGTGTGTGTGTGTGTGTGCGCGTGTGTGTGATCTCGGATCCAAATATTGTACTTTTACTCGACTAGGCTACAGTTATTTGAAAACTTTAGTTACTTAGTTTGCAGATATAAATGATTATATTATAAAACATACATTAACCACTTCATCCCTTTATACGTTTTTTTAGACCTATTTCAAAATAGCCGATCTACAAGCTATTTTGTGCGTGTGCGCGCGCGTGCGTAATGGCAGGGTATTCGTGGAATGGAGACTGCATTGGGGTCAGGCGCTCTGAAGGATTTACTGTAAGACTGGATCACTAGACTGTGCTGTTAGCGCACGAGGGGGTCACATGCGCCGCAATGTAACCATGTCACAAACACAAGACAACCTCCATGCCAAAAAACTAGTTTAATGTGAACTAGAACAGTGGTTCTCAACCTGTGGGTCGGGACCCCCAGGGGGGGGTTCCCAAATTATAAAATTAAAACAACAATCTGGGGATGCCAGGTTACAGCCTCATGTTGCCTGCGCATATTTGTACGATCCATTTTTGTGCGCTTCCTCGCGTACCGGTGGTGGTACATCTCCCGAGGACAGGCACCGCATAAGGACTAAAATGGGGAGAAAAAGGGGCTAAAAAATCATTTACACTAATGCTGTACCCGTCTCGGCCAAGTACGCTTTGGTGGCCAGAAATACGTGATTGTGACCGTTCCGAGGTCGCCAGAGTTGACAGGGTAGGTTGAACGAGCATTCTGATTGACACCTGCATCATAAGTGATGTGATGTCACACATGCAGTACTGTAGATTAGCAAATATGGACCCTTACATCATCAGGTCACCTCTCATTGTTCATAAATATAGAGTTGGGCTTTCGAAGCCAAGTATTCAAAGAGGGAACTTTTAAAAAGTGTAAAATGGCACTAGTTTAAGCTTTAAAGATTATTTTCAAGGGAGGAAAGCTATGGTTTTCTGCTTTAAGTCTGTCGGGAACAAATTGAATCTGGTTCCCGAGAACTTCCCGACAGAATAAATCGCGAATCATTTTTTGGAGGTCGGCACAACTGACAATCAATGTGATTACCGGCCGTTCACAGCTCATCTTTTCCGGGACTTGTCACAACACTGTCGTAAATGATACACGCGGTGCGGCTGCAGGTGACTCAGTCATTCATCGTCCATGAAATGATTGTGTTATGTATTGACCATTTTATTTGTTTTAGTGGGCTCAATGTTTTCGTTAATTTTTTTTTTCTTTTCGTTAACCCTTCCAGTGCCAGCCCCTAGAGGGCGCCAAAGAATGCCAGGGTATCATAGGCGAGCGCATTAGCATCCGGGGACTCACGTTGCAGTGACGCACGTGCTCACGTTCGTGCACGTCATGAAAAGGTCCCGGATGAAAATGGCTACAAAATAGCTATTAGCTTTTTCTCATTTAAAAGATCATTTTTCGGCGATTTCGCCATAAATAAACCTCGCGCCGCCTCCCTAAAAACACAATCCAGAGAAAATGACCTTCAAAGATGTGGGTTTGCATTGGATTCGGCGGCGATTCGCGGCGGCGTTACTTGTTTACGGCTGGCCGGGGGGGCGGCCGGATCTCGGTCACTGGATGGAAAATTTAGGCCGGGGCTTCAGTAGGCCTCGGATCATTTTATTCATTTCATTAAAAAAGCCGCATTAATTCGGGATCAGCAAACTGGACGTCGTACCGCCGGCGGCGCCGAACATTCGGTGAACATTGGGGGGCTCAAAAATGTATTTGAAACCATTTTTAATGGAATATATCGTCGGACCATGTAAAATGGCTCGCTGGAAAGCGTAGGACGAGCCAGGACCACCCACGGCTCTACAAGCAGCTCAGGGTAAGTAAAATAATTTAAAAAAAAATGTATTGGATTGAAATAAAGCCGAACTTGTTCGGGATCGGCACAATAAGAGTTAAGAGGACTATGTTATTTTTCAGCGGTGCTCCTGGAAGAAGCCTACATCTATCTGGCCTACATCTTGGCACAAAGAACTCAAAGTTTGTTGTATGCCCAACATTTGTCTTTGTCCGAGTTAGTTGTACGCCCAGGGTCACATTGGCCAAGCTTTGTGGGGCACTTAATGAAATGAACTGTTTAATAGCACCGCTCACTTCACACTGTGTGATTTCTTAAGCTGCTGTTGGTAGTCATGGCTGTCAGTTCCCACCTGATGTTGTGTGGGAGTTCAGACTTCTCTGGATCGTACCTAATAACCACTAGCTTGCATAAAGTCTAATGCCTCATTCACACTACAGATATATAGTTGAACGTTTTGCTTGGTAATTCAATGTAATCTCAATGGAAACCAGCTTTAAAGGCTGGGCATGTCGGCTGTCCTTGGAATCCAGCCTTTAAAGCTGGTTTCCATTGAGATTACATTGAATTACCAAGCAAAACGTTCAACTATATATCTGTAGTGTGAATGAGGCATAAGACATGCAGGTCATCAGGTGTTTTGCTTCCTCCAAGGAGGAAGATACGATCTCCCACCAAGCAACAGCACATCCCATATGTCGGAGACGGGCCTTTCCTGTTTGGCTTAACCTTCTTCCAGGAGAAGGTCTCTGGACTGAATTCCCACAGATCAGCACAGAACTGATGGTGCCACACATTCTGCAAGTTTTAAAACACACACACGCACACGCACGCACGCACGCACGCACGCACACACATTCTCTCTAAGTTAGCCAACTTAGAGAGCATGTTATTTAGTAGGTTGTAACCTTTCCACAGGTGGACTGGTCAAGGCTACAGTAGGTCAGTGTAGCCTGGAGGAGCCAGGCCCATTCTAAGGACTAGAGGGGCGGATACAACTTAGCGCTGGAATCCAACTTCGGCTCTCTATTGGTTCACAGATCGGTGTGGCCGCCCCCCGCTCCCCATAGCACACGGCTCAGAGCCCTGGCGTCACAACATTTGGAGCGACGCCCCCCCTGCACTCTGATTGGTTGGTTGGGGAAATGGAAGGTTGACTCCCACTTCCTATGCCTGAAATGTCAGCAGGTTAGCCCACGATTTTATTATTGAGCCGAACGCGAATGAAAATAAAAGCCTGGCTACCGAGAATAGGTCAAAGGCTGAGGTGGAGAACACAATCCATTGAGTGATCATTAAAATAAAACATGCTCTGAAAATGTACACGGACATGCCGACAGACATCTTTGGAATCAACTTCTGTAAAACCTGTGATGTGACAACAAAGCTGATTCTTATTACGATCTGTTCGACAACCAAACTTTTTTTCTCCCACTGATAAAGTATATTTTTTGTCTGCGACGGGAGCTTTCCGCCTGAAGCAGACTTGAGCCACGAGAGGCGCCGTCGAGCGAGTTGCCTCGCCGAACAAAGTCGGCCAGTAATCACAATCAATGTGATTAATAATAAAATAATAATAATAAACTTTATTTGTATAGCACCTTTCATACAGGGTTGCAGATCAAAGTGCTTCACACAACATTATGCAGATATACAACAGGTAACTCAAACATAAAATGTTAATAAAATAAGCAACAGGCAATAAAAACACAGAGATATAAGTGCAGTAGTAAGAGATATAGTAAAATAAATAGTAACGTAAATAAAAGCAGGTTAAACATTTTCAATCAGTTTTTGCTGGTTAAGAGGACTATGTTATTTTTGAGCGGTGCTCCTGGAAGAAGCCTACATCTTGGCACAAAGCTCTCAAAGTTTGGCACCGAGTGCCGCGCTGCGAGCTTGTAGATCTGCTATTTTTGAAAAAGTCGTGAAAATGTGTGCAAATCTTATGTATTTTCAAAGCGAATGTTTGTAACAAAAACTTTGCTTCTGGGGGGTCTCTGGAACTAAATATTTTGAGATGGGGGTCCGTGGCCAAATACATATCATTTTGGGGGTCCTTCACATGAAAAGGTTTGAGAACCACTGACATAGTAGTCTCTCAAAACTGAGCTCCATTTAAGTGAAAAGGACCTTTTCTTTGATGATGGCTAAGCCAGATTGCTGACATAGAAACACAGGTTTTTCAAAAAACCAAAGACATAGAATCGGGTCAAAATTCTAATTTTCACGATTTTCCAAAAATAGCAGATCTACAAGCTCGCAGCGCGGCACTCGGTGCCGCGCTGTGAGCTTGTATATCTGCTATTTTTCAATAGTTAAAGCATAAAATAATGATGCACAATACTGTGTACCCGTTCTAAATGGGTTCATTAAATTTAGGGCAAGGTCATGCCATGTCTTGGCCATCTGGCCAGTGATGTATATCAGACCATGTAAACCATATATGGAGACCCCTGGTACCCATATATGGAGATCCATGTACTGTATATGGAGATATGCTGTGAGAGCCGTCTATGATATCTGACATCTTACCCTTTTATGCCCATTCATGGAGATCCCTGTCTGTAAATATACATATATTAAAAGATTTGCACACATTTTCACGACTTTAAAAAAAATAGCAGATCTACAAACTCGCAGCGCGGCACTCGCAGCGCGGCACTCGCAGCGCGGCACTCGCAGCGCGGCACTCGGTGCTGTGCTGTGAGCTTGTAGATCTGCTATTTTTCAATAGCTAAAGCATTCAATGATTCTAGACCTAAATTGGTTAACCTACGATATGTGTACTACAAGCGGACCCAAAGCAGGTGTTGCCTTTATGAGTAAGGCAACGCAAATGCTGGGGTAGGCAACCCGCGGGGGAGGGGGGAGAGGGGGTTTGCAAAATGATGGGTACAATTCCAGCCATTAAAACGCAAAAAAAGTATGTTATACAGAAATCGCTTTGATACTGGAGCAATGTAAGACCTAGCCCTGAAACATGACGGTCGTATGACACGGCCATGTAACTGTAAGACCCATCTGTACTAATAACCATTCACTTAAATGAATATCACTGTATCAATATTATTGCATGCACTTCCCACAACCCCTATAAGCGGGGGGTCTGGGGGTCGTCCCCCAGAAAAAAAATTTACATAGTAGATGTAATTTCTTGTGTTCTGGTGATTTTTGGGAGTTTTTGATGCCAAATCCTGGAGAAATCCAGGAGAAATGGCTGGAGGGGGCTGCCTCGCCGAGGGGACGTGAGGGCAGGCAACTGCCTCTCCTCGCCTAACATAGTTCCGCGCCTGACCCAAAGGGACCCCCTAGACAGCCCCCAGGACATCACATCAAAGGACTATGTTAATATTTCATTTTAATGTGTGATAATGCACTCATTCACAAATATGTCGTTAAGTTGACCTTTTCATTCTCCGGCATGTGTGTGACAGTGAATACATGAGTTCCTGCTGAGGTTTAACGTGGGTCTTGTGCTTCATCTGACGGAGGCGTCTGATGGTGTTAATACTCTGGCCGTATTGTTTAATAGCCCGGGGAGGGGCGGGTGGGTGGGGGTCGGTTCTGGAGGCAGCGTAGCGGAGTAAAAGGATGCTATTGATGATCCGTCCTCACACACGCATCTTGTGACCCCCCATGCTCACATAGCTGTGAGGTCAGAAGAATTCAAGATTTTAATAATGAACCACTTGAACCCTACGATAACATTTATTCTTGGTTGAACGTTTCGTAGAAAATAGCATATGTACCATGCTCACAACGCACCGCAACAGGACACATTGTGAATGTAGTGGTGTAAAGTAAAGTACAGTACTTAAGTACAATTTTTGAGGTATACAGTATGTACTTTAACTTGAGTATTTCTAATTTATAATACTTTTACTTCAACTCCACTACATCGTGGATCCAAATATTGTACTTTTACCTTTACAATTATTTTAAAACTTTAGTTACTAGTTACTTTGCAGATACAAATTATAATATTATAAAACACATATTAAGCACTTTAGCCCTATTTTATACCTAGGCTATTTGAAAATAACAGATCTACAAGCTCACAGCGCGTTGTGATGCAAACATTTTGTAGCCTTATTTTACTTTTGGTACTTTAAGTATATTTTGATGCCAATACTTTCGTACTTTTACTCTAGTACATTTTGAATTACACAGAATAAGCCCATTCCCAAGATAAAACATAACCTTTCATGGTTGGATGTGACTTATGGGGGCTAGAAGTGTTACTTTAAATAGCATTAAAGAAACTGCTGGCTTATTGTGTCTAAAAATACATATTTAGCCACTTGTACACATGCCCCCATGTGTACTACGCATGCCCCACATTTTAGCACGGTAAACGCGATAAAACAATAGAACAAAGCAAATGAAAACATTTTAACACTCACTTTTTCTTTCTAAAATATGAACCCTTGTTGTAAAAAAACAAAGTTTTCCTTTAACTTAAAGGCCTGTCCATTCTCCGACCACCAAACCTTTCGTCAGAAAGGTCCAGTTCAACTACAAAATGACAAAAGCATTATGAAAGCATTACCCAGAATTAGAGTTCGGAAAGCTGCACGTCGGAAAGCCGGAACGCTCCAAGGAAAAGTTTGTTGGCCGGAGACAGTCTGGACAGGCCTTTAAGTTAAGGCATAAGAGCTGGTACTTAAGACAATCAAAATACAGCCCTGAGGGTTTAAGTGGTTATAAAATATCAATACCACAATGGAGAGATACTCTGTTACTCATTTAAAATGAGTCAAATTATAAAAGTATTGCCATGAAAATATACTTACAGTATCCAACATGAAATTACTCATTCATTATGCAGAATGGTCCATTTCATGATCATCTTGTTGGATTGTAATTAAGGCACTAATGCGCTAGCCTGGGGCTAGCCTATATACTAATGCAGTTAACTAACTGTGTGTGGGGATGATGTCTAGCTGCAGCTAGGCTACTAATGCGCTCATTACTTTAACTTTGCAAGGGGAAAAAGGGTGAGGTTGATTTGTATGTGTGAGTTCAAGTCAAGTGCTGCTGGGTAGCTTAACCTAAATAATCATTGATTGTTTCATCTGTGTTTTGTAAGAATAATCTACTGTAAAGCTGGATTTAAACAGGTCAGTATTTGCCTCTAAGGAAAATACTCAATGTAAAAGTGCCTCAAAATTTTACTTGTAGCGTCCTCTACTTTGTTTGACTTCTTTCTTTCTTCTTTCGACTTTCGACTTTCTTCTTTCGACTGTGGATTGTGGGGAATACCCATATATGGACTTTTACATAGATGGTGTCACTTGTGATAGTTTGAGAGCCACGTACTGGTCAAGACCACAAGCTAAATTAAATTCTATAGTTGGCAATACGGAGATACAGATACTCTGGAAACAAAACCTGTGATATGACCAGTGATATATATAGACATCAGGGAACTTTATATATATGGGCATAAAAGGGATTTTGGGGAATACCCATATATGGACATATGTGGTGTCACCTGTGATATCACCTGTGATGTCACAGTGATGTGTCAAGGGAACAAACCCGTAGACTGCAAAAATGTGTACACACACGGAGACAAACTGTGACATGTCCCATGGTAAACTGTGACCTTCAGTCGCAATAATAGTATTATTATAAAATAGTATCTTAGGGATATTCATCTTCACAGTCTGTCAGACAGAAAAATATATAACCATAATATAGCACACAAATTGTAAAATAATATAGCCTAAAAAAGAATACATTCTTTAAAAATAGCCACACACACCGTGTATCTAGGTCAGGTGTGCCCTTGGATCTTTTGGCTATGAAAAGTTTGCCTTGTCAGAAAAAAGGTTGGGAAACACTGATTTAGGGGATGATCAGTGTCATTTGCTAATGTGATGCTAAACATGTGATGATGGCCTTACTGTTGTCATATCAGAAAGTGATGCTAAACGTGTGACGGCCTTATTGGTGCCCTATCAGAAAGTGTGCGACCCTGAGGGTAACACTGAGGATTTGGTTGCGTATGGTTCAGTAAAAGTGGGTGGTGCCAGATGTCATTCCATCGCCATAGATGGTTTATTACACACAGTGTTTTAAGAGGGTTAGAGTATCTTTCTCCAGTCTCTTTGGGGAGTTGTGTTGAGCTGGGGTCAGGGTGAGGAAACAGGGCTCAGAAAAGGGACAGACGCTTTTAAACAAACCATGGGGACTTTGACACTGATGATTGTTGTGCTGGCTTTTGCCTCATTTGCCACCTCGTCCAGTGAGTACATCTTGATTGCTTTTACATTATGTTTGAAAAAAAGTATTTGTTGGTTGTTTACTGTAGTTTGCCTCGCTCATTTTTCCCATATGATTGCATTGGTTAGAGTGCTTAAATTCACCTTCATTTTGTGGCTCTGAAACGCAATCAACTTTATTTAATCAACATCACAGATTTGCAGGTGTAATGTTTTTGTTTCATGGTCATAGTTTATAGTTTTCAGAAGAAAGGCAGAGAAACAGAGAGTAAGGAAAGAAATCGGACAGAATTTAAATCTAAAGTAGCAGGTATGTCCATCGTGAGGTTAGACCTAAGGTGCAAAAAGTTGTACTCTTAAACAATAACTGGCATAGCTTATGCAAAATATTACCTTTATAACCATAATAACCATAAATCAGCACCTGATCTCAATTGCCCTTTGTTTGAGTTGTCTTTGATTTGCAATTTCACACTGATTCCACGCTGATAAAAGTGATGCTCTTCAATGAAGCCATGAGCCTATAATAATCAACCCTGTAATCACACGCTAATCGGTTGCAAATCAAGTCACTTAAAAATTATGTCGTTAAAGGTTTTCTTGGGGTTTTATTATCATTTCATCGTCTTTGTCCAAAACCGAAAAAACTTTTCAGGATTCAAATTCAAAAGTAGCAGATGTATATCGGCTACTTTTAATGCTTTTGTGATTTGTTGTATGATCAAGTAGGGACATTAATTGACTCAAAACACTAAAAGATAAAATATGGAGATGGATTGAACTGAAACTATTCAACTCAATTAACTTAAGAAAGAAAGCCCTCCAAGTGCAGCCACAGCCAGAGTGATTCATAAAGTCATTCATCACACATCAGTGGATGCCATGGCTGCAGGCTGCTTGCTGGGTGCAGGCCGGCCGCCCCAATGTCTGAGATCCCACATTCTCCTGTGTGTGGGATTACGGACGCATGCAGCTCAGCTGATCATCACATGGAAGGGATTGAGGGAGATTGCAGGGGCCGTGTGACCAACCCCACCTCCACCCCCCCACCCCCAAAGGGCCCCCCTAGGAAAAATATGTGTTCTGACTGCTTCCATGCTCCCCTTTCATGGAACAATCTAACAACTCTCGCTAAAATGTTATGTCCCAATATGCCTCTTAAATCTCCCTACCTCTCTATGTGAATGTTTTTAACTTAGTATAGTTACTCTGTTTTGGTCGTATTTAGTTGTTTCTGTGTTTTATATATGTGTGTGTGTGTGTGTGTGTGTGTGTGTGTGCGTGTGCGTGTGCGTGTGCGTGTGCGTGTGCGTGTGCGTGTGCGTGTGCGTGTGCGTGTGCGTGTGTGTGTGTGTGTGTGTGCGCGTGTGTGCGTGTGTGAGAGAGAGAGAGAGAGTGAATGAGTGAGTGAGTGAGTTAGTGTGTGAGTGTGCATGATTTCAACAGCATTGCAAATGAGCGTAAACCTCAATGCTCTTTTCGAGAATAAATCAAAGTTTCAATCAGCCAATCAATCAATCCTCCCAAAATGTAGACCCTCCATAACAGTGGGCTTCTCAAACATTTTTCTATCAAGGATCCCCCACAATTGATCTGTCTATTATCTATTTAACGGCATAATTATTTTGTGCCCCCACAAAATTAAGATTTATGTTTAAAAAAAAGTTCAAGAATATTCTACATTTTCCCCACGATTTCCCACTTTGAGAACCACTGTGGAGTAACTTATATCAATATTCTCATCCTCATTTCTTCATTAATTCTATAGATTCTGTGGCCACTCTTGAGTGAAAGATGGATTGATCTGGCACTCGTATTATCTTTTAAATATCATCTTAGAAAGAAGACTAAATCTTCCATTAGAGTTTTCTTTTATGTCCGGACAAGGAAATGAGCGAAGTATAAGCACTTCTGATCACCAGTGAGTAAGAGGAACTCAACTTCACTGTAAAGAATAAAGGAGAATGATGATACCTCTCTCTGGATGGTAGCGAAGGACCTTTCTTCTCCAGAGCTCAGAGTTCAGTTCACCCACTACCGCTCATGAATATATCATAATATATGATAGGTCATTCACGAATAGTGATTTTTAGTATTCGAATTATTCAACCTCAAAGTATTCGAATAGTCGAATATTCTACAGGACTGGTCAAACTGGCCAAACTGTCAAATATTAAGTAAGCAAAAGGCGAACATTGTGAAAATAGCCGATCTACATGCTCACAACGCCTCACGTTGCGCGGCGTTGTGAGCATGTAGATCTGCTAATTTCACAATATCTGTCTGTGGAACCGAGTCACATTAAATGTAATACCTACAATTCCGAGTGCTTGTCAGGGTGGGGGTCCCCAGTTCAAATATGTTTATTTTGGAGGTCACAGCCTAAAAAGGTTTGAGAACCCCTGGTATAGAGCATTAACAAATTCATCCACCAGGGCCCCCGACAGGGTGACTCCCCATAAGTCCGAAGGTTCATTAGTCTGAAGGTTCATTAGTCCGAATTTAGTTAGGGTTACTGATGTTAAGGTTAGGGTTAGGGTTAGAGTTAGGCATAGTATTCTTAACAAATTCGAACTAATGAACCTTCGGACTAATGAACCTTCGGACCAATGCCATGGCACCCATTGACAACTCATTCTAAATGACTTCCTATCTAGCCAAGCTTTATAAACTATATATTTTTTAAAGAAAAAAAAAAAAAAAAGTGAATATTCGACTTCGGTGAACAACGTCGAATAGTGACTCTGATATTCGAATATTAGAATATTTGGTGAATGCCCTAATATATGATAATATAATAGTAATGATCTTTTCTTCTCCAGAGCCTAGAGTCCAGTTCACACGCTACCGCTCATGGAACTCACGCATGTATCCTGCGTGGAGAGACGGAGACGCCCGATTCAGGAACTGCTGGAATGGTGAGTCTATCGTTCTCTGTTCTCTCTTAAATCTGTAGTCAGTGAGTCTATCGTGCTCTGTTCTCTAAAGAGGTGGTGCCATAGTTTTGTACTTTTTCAGTTTTTCATGTGTCTGGGAGGTTGACAGTATGTCATTAGACCCCCTGGTGTGGTTGTTACGAGCAATTATATGTATTCCCTTTGTATTTTGGATTTCATCCTCGAGACTGCCACCTTGTGGATCAAAAGTGCCGATCCAAAAACACAGATAGAGTGACATCATAGAATGGTAAATGGTAAAAGGGGTAAAACCCTTTTACCATTCACCCAACACTGTGGGTGTGGCTAACTTCAGCCAGATCACCACCCACCTGACCAATAAGCGGGGCAGATAAATGCATTTTTGCACTAAAATACTTCACAAGTGGAAAGAAACCTAAAACTTTTCACAAGTACTCCTTAGGGGTTGTTCCTATGATAAAACACGTTAGACACTGAAAAATCAAAATGGCTGCCATGTTTCCAAGATGACTGCCTCTGAACAGTACGCCAGCCAGTTAATGTCCGATTTTCATAATATTAGAGTTGTATTGTAGGTTTTAAAACATCCTGAGTTCATTTATTACACTTTTAAAGCAGCCAGAATAACCTTTCTGACTTTTGGTTGGGGTTTTTCCTCACCTGGGACCCCCCAAACAGACCCCTGAGCCTATCTCAGTAATCACTTTGCTCTTGCTCCAGAGCAATGTTAAATTAGATCATAACTGAAGCATTAAAATTGTTGTAACTGGGCTCTGAATCTTGCCGAATCTTGATGGGGGAAGTTTTTTTCTTTTTTTTCTTTTACATTTGAAACTGTTTTTATTAGTATTCTCTGTATTATTTATAACATTTTTTGTGTTAGACAGATAGGTTCACAGGTGTTACTGCAGGGATTGCAAGAATCAAGGTATTGCAACTTCTCACTTTGGGCGTGCAGACTACTAACATGTCCATTTGTTGCACTGCACTCACACTAACAACACAACACACACACCTCTTTGTTATCGTCACCCCAAAACCCGCACCCTATCTTCTTAAAGAGCTCACGGTCAATTGTACCCAAAGAAATTCACTACTATACATGTCCTCCCTAATAGTGTTGACCGTTTCTACTATAGCATTTGCAGGGAGGAGTGGAAGGCAGGCTATTGTTTGAGCAGCTGCACCGTCCCTTGTAACCTGCTTTGCAGCCACATTTGATGAGCTCAAGTACTGCCTTTGGAGTAGGGAGGGCAAGAAACCTGACTGGAACATACCCTCCACTCTCTGAATTCCATCTATTTTTTTCAATTGATGTAAGCTCAGGGCAATTTGTCAGGTATGACAAAGTAGGCATCATAATACGATACCTTCATCAAGGGACATGATTTTGAGGAAGTTCAAACACATGAAGAGGCTGATACCCCTTGTCCTTGCCTCCGGTACAAAAAAGGAAATGTATATATTCGAGTGAGTACAAGTTATTGGATGTTACAAATGTCAAGGGTTCCTTTGCGTACATAGTTTTTCAGGTGGGTCAATACCTACTTGATGATGATGATGACCAAGCCATTAACCGCTTCAAGGACCTTGGCAAGGTCATTGGCCATTCCTCCTGAGCTTATAAATGGTGAGCTTCCATCAACATTGCAGTCGGAACATTTTGCATGCCATGTTTACAGTTCAAAAGGTCCAACAACCCTGGGATTACTCAGATGGGAACTATTTCTGTCAAAGAACTTGAGGGGTGGGTGAGATGCTACCTCCAACTCGTGCTGCACTGCTACCACATTACCTCCTCGCTAACTCCGTCACAATGCAGGATAAATCATACCTGTCAAATTGCCCTGTGCTTCCACCAATCGAAGAAAATAGATGGAATTCAGAGAGTGGAGGGTATATTCCAGTCAGGTTTCTTGCTCTCCCTGCTCCAAAGGCAGTACTTGAGCTCATCAAATTTGTCTGCAAAGCAGGTTGTAAGGGACAGTGCAGCTGCTCAAATAACCTGCCTTTCACTCTATGCTATGGTGGAGACTGGGTCAACACTATTAGGTTGGACATTGAAGATGATGATGATGAAGACAAATATATCCTGCATGTCTGAAATTAAAATATTGTAGTGAATCTCTTTGGGCGTAATTGACCATGGGCTCTATAAGAGGGTAAGGTGAGGGTTTTGGGGTGACAATAACAAAGGAGGTGTGTGTGTGTGTGTGTGTGTGTGTGTGTGTGTGTGTGTGTGTGTGTGTGTGCGTGTGTGTGTGTGTGTGTGTGTGTGTGTGTGTGTGTGTGTGTGTGTGTGTGTGTGTGTGTGTGTATGTGTGTGTGTTGTCAGTGTGAGTGCAGTGCAATAAATGGAAATGTTGTTCTGGGCCCAAAGTGAAAAGTTGCAATACCTTCATTATTGCAATCCCTGCAGTAACAGCTGTCAACCATAACTGTTTAACACAAAAACATTATAAATAATACTGAGAATACTAATAAACCATCAAAGTACAATACATAAAACCAGGATACATAAAAAAGTTTCAAATGTAAAAAAAAAAAAAGATAAATAAAAAGATATCATCGAGATTTGGCAGGCCCCCTGTAGTAGCTCTGAGGACCCCCCAGGGATCCCGGACCCCCTGTGGAAGACCTCTGTTATTTGCTACTAGTCATTTTTGATTTCAGAGAATATTTCAGATCTAATTTAACATTGTTCTGGAGCAGGAGCAGAGTGATTACTGAAATATGCTCAGGGGTCTGTCTGGGGGGTCCCAGGTGAGGAAAGACCCCTACCAAAGGTCAGAAAGGTTATTCTGGCTGCTTTAAAAGTGTAATAAATGAACTCAGGATGTTTTAAAACCTTCAAAATAACTCTAATATTATGAAAATTCGATATTAACTGGCTGGCGTACTGTAAAACATATACGAAAAGGCGTCCATCTTTAAAACTGGCAGCCATTTTGAAAATGTAGTGTCTAATGTGATTTTTCTAAAGAATGACCCAAGAGGTACACACTGTCAAATTTTGGTGCTTCTTTCCAGAACTGAAGTATTGTTCTCCTTAACTGCCCCAACCAGGCATACTTAATGATCTGGTGGGTGTGGCCACATAAAAACCACATTTTAACTCTTTCTGTGTCTGTGTGTGTGTGTGTGTGTGTGTGTGTGTGTGTGTGTGTGTGTGTGTGTGTGTGTGTGTGTGTGTGTGTGTGTGTGTGCGCGCGCGCGTGTGCATGTGCGTGTGCGTGTGTGTGTGTGTGTGTGTGTGTGTGTGTCCAGGTGGTGAAGTGACCTTTGACATCAGGAACGATGCCCCCACCCTCACTGGAGCCAAAGCCACCTTCAATATCGACATCCGTTTCCCTCAAAACCAGACGGTTCTCCCTGATGGTCAGGTGGTGTGGGCCCGGAACTGTACTGTCAACGGTAAGATACTGTAGTTTAGAGAATAATAGGAACTGTACCGTCAACGGTAAGATACTGTAGTTTAGAGAATAATAGGAACTGTACCATCAACAGTAAGATACTGTAGTTTAAATAATAACTGTACCGTCAATGGTAAGATACTGTAGTTTAAATAATAACTGTACCGTTAATGGTAAGATACTGTAGTTTAGAGAATTATAGGAACTGTACCGTCAACGGTAAGATACTGTAGTTTAAATAATAACTGTCCGTCAACGTTAAGATACTGTAGTTTAGAGAATTATTGGAACTGTACCGTCAACGGTAAGATACTGTAATTTAGAAAATTATAGGAACTGTACTGTCAACGGTAAGATACTGTAGTTTAAAGAATTATAGGAACTGTACCATCAATCGTAAGATACAGTAGTTCAGATAATCCGTCAATGGTAAGATACAGTTGCTTTAGAGATTCCTAGCATAGCATAGACCTATTTAACACTTATTTTAACCAAAGAAAATCAATTACCCTACCTTTTTAATATAAAAAACAGAAAGGGTATTTTAAACGATGATATATATTTTTTTAATTTTCATTGTGATATCGATGAATGGAACTTAAAGTATGTTCCATTGATCAAAGCCAGAACACAATAGTTTGATTGATCGTTAGAATAATAAAGATGCTCTGAAGATGACGCGGCCCACCCATCGGACCACTTAACGTCAGCGCTCAGATGGGTGGGCTGCGGACACTTTTGAGATTTTCAAGTGGACCCTGATCCAAGAAAGACTGGAAAACCAAATCACTGCAGTAGTTAGTTAGTGCTATAACATTTGAAACTACTTACTTTAGTAAATATAAATATATTGTCCTCTTTTTACAAAAATGAGTCAAGTAAAAATTAGTTTTAGCCTTAAATAGATATACTTTGCACCTTTTGTACCTCTGTTTTTGTATCTCAGTTCAGTTTTCTTTGTGTGATGTAATGTAATGTAATGTACTCTATTGTTGCTTGTTTTGATGTTTTTGTATTGTTGTGGGGACTGCATGCATCTTTGCTATGTCTGATGTATTTTACATTAGATGTATATGTACTGTTCATTAATAGGCGGTGTTCTGCCTAAATAAACAAATAAATCAAAGTAAAGTAAAAAATATGTTTTGTTGATTCTTTTCCAGGAACCCAGTATCGTGAGGGTCAGGCTGTGTATCCTGACCAAGCTACTGCCGGGACCGAAGTCTTCCCAGATGGAACCCCTATCAACACTGTGCCCAACCCAAGAAAACCCCAATATGTTTATGTGTGGAAGGCCTGGGGTAAATAAATATACTGCAGTATTCTGCTATTTTTTTTGCATTGTACCTGTCAAATAAACATATGAAATAAATATTTCTTCCTGATGGCAGGACGCTACTGGCAGGTTGCAGATGGCCCTTCCTCCATGCTGTCTATCGGAACAGACAACATCCCGCTGGGCTCCTACAACATGGAGGTGGTGATCTACCACATGAGGTCTGAGACCAGGTTCATCCCTCTGGGCTACGCCTCCACTGTGTTCACCATCACAGGTACTCAAAAACAAACAACTATGATCATAAATGTATGCTATCCACAAGTTTCCAACATCCCATCGTGCATTGCGCAGAAGTTGGACGGGGCTTCCGGTGTCGCAGCCGAGTGTGATCTAGAAGCTCACAGCGGTTGCATCTGCGACGCGACGTGAGCGTGTATGTCTGCTGTCTGCTGTTAAAGTGTGGTGCAAAAAGTTCTCCAGTAAATTCCTGCGGAAAGAGGTGGATACTAGAAAAGAAAAGGGATATTTACCCACACTGGCTAACGGTTGCCCGACTGCCCGTGACAGGTGAACATAACTCTTGGGCAAGTGGAGTTAGCTTTCAGGTTGCCCCCTGTGGGCAAGTGTGTTTGAGTGGGGATTGCAACAGTTTGATGGGGATATTTGGCATCAATAATGAGGTATGACTTTTTTTCCATATCGTATAAAGCCCCATGAATTCGCAAGTAGAAAGTGTTAAAATGAACAGTGATTCAAATTTGACTTATCATTTTATAACGACCGTTACTTCTCAGGCAAGTGGACATGACCTTTGGGCAAGTTACAACATGACCTGTACTCTGAGATCTCAGTTTCAATCCCTGTGCGTAAAAAACCCTTGGTGCCGACCCATTGATTTGGAAACACTGGTCTGGTGTCGCGTGGCCGGTCGCCTGGCCTGTTTGAGACTATCCACGATATAGCAAACATGAAACATCAGTTTAGCAGCTCTAACGATAATAACCACATCTCCTCATGTCTTCTCCACCAGACCAGATCCCCTTCACCATCTCCCTGACCTCTAATGCAAGGGTCTTCAACAGGGGGTCCTGGACCCCTAGGGAGTCGTCAGAGTTACTAACAGGGGGTCCTCCAAATCTTTGTCTCCTTTTTCATATTAACCACTTGAACCCTAGTGTCCATATTCTGATAACTATGGCCAAAAATAGCTGATCTACATCTTTGGTGTAGAGGGGAAAAAGAGCAGACTAAGAACAGAGTGAAAGCTCAAGTCTTTTTTTAGTATCGACGGTTCAAGTGGTTAAATCATGTCAATTTGTGTTGTGACATGATTCCAAAATACACTGATGATTTCAAAAGATGAAACGTATATGGAATCTAATTAACAGGTTGTGGGGGGTCCTTGCTTCATCTCTCCCTCAACTAAGGGGTCCTTGGACTGAAAACGTTGAAGAACCCTGCCCTAATGATAATAACCATTGTCTTCTCCACCAGACCAGATCCCCTGCACCATCTAATGATTATAAATAACCATGTCTTCTCCACCAGACCAGATCCCCTGCACCATCTAATGATTATAACCATGTCTTCTCCACAAGACCAGATCCCCTGCACCATCTAATGATTATAACCATGTCTTCTCCACAAGACCAGATCCCTTGCACCATCTAATGATAATACCCATGTCTTCTCCACAAGATCAGATCCCCTGCACCATCTAATGATTATAACCATGTCTTCTCCACCAGACCAGATCCCCTGCACCATCTAATGATAATACCCATGTCTTCTCCACAAGACCAGATCCCCTGCACCATCTAATGATTATAACCATGTCTTCTCCACCAGACCAGATCCCCTGCACCATCTAATGATAATACCCATGTCTTCTCCACAAGACCAGATCCCCTGCACCATCTAATGATAATAACCATGTCTTCTCCACAGGGTTCCCACGGCCATGAAATTCCTGGAAATATTTTGAAATTAGAAAAATTATTTTTCCAGTACTGGAAAACTTTTGGAATTGATCAAGGGTCCTGGAAGGTCCTGGAAAAAATAGCTATTCATTGTTTTTGGTTATTGATTATGTTAATACCTCTGAAATGACAAATTAAAAATTGTCAAATATTAGAGACAGAAATTGTGAAAATAGCCGATCTACATGCTCACGCCTCGCGTTGTGAGCATGTAGATCTGCTATTTTCACAATAGAACCGTGTTTTACAAAATTCCTCAACTCTTAGTGCTCGTCAGGGTGCCGGGGTCCCCAGTTAAAACATGATTATTTTGGGGGGTCGCGGCCTGAAAACACTACACTACCTGTCTTTGGGCATTGCAATGCGCATAGGAGTAAGCGACCTGTTATTGAGCTGAATTATTGTTATATAGTCCTGGAAATTGGGTTAAATATTCTGGAAAAGTTTTGGAAATGAATTGGTAAAAATGTGTGTGAACTGTGAACCCTGTCTCCACCAGACCAGATCCCCTGCACCATCACCCTGGAGCAGGTGAACGACGTCAACCAGAACGACGTGAGCTTCATCCAGAACCGCGCCGTGGCCTTCACCGTCAACGTGCACGACCCCAGCGCCTACCTGGCCGACTCGGACATCACCTTCAACTGGGACTTTGGGGACAGCAGCGGCACGCTGATCTCCCGGGAGCGCACGGTCACGCACACGTACATCAACCTGGGGGCCTACAAGCCCCAGGTGGTCATCATGGCCAGCATCCCCAGCAGCTGTGGGAACCCCACCGCCGGTAAGAAGCTGCAATTCACAGGGTTCCCACGGTCATGAAATTCCTGGAAATATTTTGAAATTAGAAAAATATTTCTCCAGTACTGGAAAAGTTTTGGAATTGATCAAGGGTCCTGGAAGGTCCTGGTTATTGATTTTGTTAATACCTCTGAAATGACAAATTAAACATTGGCCAAATTGTCAAATATTAGAGGCAGAAATTGTGAAAATAGCAGAAAATAGCAATATGATTATTTCGGGGGGTGAAAAGGTTGAGAACCACTGGCATACACTACCTGTCTTTGGGCATACGAGTAAGCGACTCGTTATTGAGCTGAATTATGACTGAAATGACTTCATGACAAGTGACTTGTCTTTGGTGATGTGTGGACCTCAGACGAATTGATGAGTACTCATCTTTGGCAGTAAAAGAGTTAGTTAAAAGAGTAGTTCACCCACAAAATGGACCCTTCGCTGAATCACACCCCAAAGCGATGCTAGCTTAGTAACTGTTGCTAAGCTGGCATATGGTTTGGCACTCTTCCGTCACCTGTCATAGTTGTCAATGTTATACACACACACACGCACACGCACACGCACGCGCACGCGCACGCGCACACGCACACGCACACACACACACACACACACACACACACACACACACACACACACACACACACACTAGGGCATTCACAAATAGTGAATTTTAGTATTCAAATTATTCGACCTCATATTAAGTAAGCAAGAGGCGAACATTGTGAAAATAGCCGATCTACATGCTCACAACACCTCGCGTTTTGTCATCAAAACTATTCATACAGCTGATGCCTCGTTAAGAAAGGTCGATGCCTTTATTTGCGCTGTGGAAGCTCAGAAAACCTTCTGAATGACGATTCCGTGGCTTCATGGAGATGTAATGTTTGTGTGATTGTGCTCATCATGACACATGAACAACAGCTAAACAAAACGTATATTTTACAGCACAGGGCATTTACACTGTCTCACGTATTGGCTGAAATACTTTTCATACACGTGTCATTTTTAAAAAGATAAGAAATATGCTAGAAGTCTTCTTCTTTTCCTTTCGGCTGTTTCTTTCTTTCAGGGGTCGCCACAGCGAATCATCTGCCTCCATCTCACTCTCCTCTGTCTCTTCTTCTCTCACACCTACTAACTTCAATACTTCATGTCCTCTGTCTCCTCTTTGGTCTTCCTCTAGTAGGCCTCCTGCCTGGCAGTTCCAACCTCAGAATCCTTTCTACCGATATACTCACTGTCCCTCCTCTGAACATGTCCAAACCATCTCAGTCTGGCCTCTCTGGCTTTATCTCCAAAATATATAACATATGCTGTCCCTCTGATGCACTCTTTCCTGATCCTATACTGTACATCCATTGTTACTCCCAGAGAGAACCTCAACATTTTAGCTTGGCTTCCTGTCTTTTCCTTAATGCGACTGTCTCTAAACTATACAACGTAGCTGTCTGTCTCTAAACCATACAACATAGCTGGTCTCACCACCATCTTGTACACCTTCCCTTTCATTTTCCTTCAGTAATACCTGTTCAATCATCTCCCGTTCCAACAACTATGGTTGTGACACGCATCCCTACTAGTACCACATCTCCTGGTCCAACAACTGTGGTTGTGACAAGCATCCCTACTAGTAGCTCAACTCTTGTTCCAACTATGGTTGTGACAACCATCCCTACTACTAGTAGCTCTTCTCCTGTTCCAACAACTGTGCTTGTGACAAGCATCCCTACTACCAGCTGTGGAAACACCACTGCTGGTGAGAGCTTCAATTCAATAAGCCTGGGTTTTCATGCATGACGAATAAACAACATGAAAATGCGACATACTTACTACTACTACATATACTAAATATTATTCTAACTCACGTAAGGTGAGGTGTTGCCATGCTGATGGGTTATTGATGGCCAGGAGGTGGTGATTCCTTTACTCTTTGTCTGTATTTGTATGCTTTTTTCCCACCTGATTTTATTTGACTTTATTTGCGGTGTGGAAAAGAAGGTGAATTAGCCTAATCGCACCCAAGAATCGCAGCGTGTGACTGTGAGGACATCATCACTGTTCCACGTATTCGCTGAATAACTTTTCATATCGTCAGTGTCGGGCAGAAACCTTGTATCTCCAAGTTTCAAATTTGTACGTTCTTTCCCAAAGTAAAGCCCTGCTTCATCATACAAGGCCGTCGCACAAACGTTGTGTGCTTGTAGATCGGCTGTTTTCATTAGTTTAAAGTGATCCCTGACTAATACGACAAATATGTCTTAATACATTATAATTGTCCTCTATAACTACAATGTAAAATTAAAAACACCTTAAATATTTTATTTCTTCTAGAAATAGCTAATCTTTCACTCAGTAGGGGAAATGCCTGTCGCAAGTTGATGATGTCATAAATGTCATGTGTCATTTTTATGGCATGCATGTGCAAAAAAACAAAACACAAACACATTTGAAATATTGATTTGATGCTCATATTAACCATAGGAAGTATTACGTTTGTTTTTATTTTCACATGCATGCCATAAATTCCATAGGGATAGATCACACTTGACATTTATGACATCATCAACTTGCGACGGGCATTTCCCCTATTGAGTGAAAGATTATCTATTTCTAGAAGAAATAAAATAATTGAGGTGTTTTTAATTTTACATTGTAGTTATAGAGGACAATTATAATGTATTAAGGCATATTTGTCGTATTAGTCAGGGATCACTTTAAGTCATTTTTAAAATGATAATGCAAAACTAACAGTTTTGGACAAACAAGGTTTTCACCCGACAACGACGACACGCTGCATTTAAATAAAAACGTTTATACTTCTACTGTTCTTTCCTCCTTCAGTGGTCCCTGTAGAGTCGTCTCCCGTTCCCACCATCATCATCACCACTGAAGACACAGCTCTTCTGGAGGCAGACACCATCGCCCTGGACGTTCCTGCTGCCTCCGAGGCCACCGCGGTGGCGGAGGACCCTGACGTAGCCGTAGCAGCAGACCCTGCCGAGGGCGCGGAGGCGGCTGAGGAGCCAGCGGCCGCAGGGGAGGAGGCGGTGGTGGTGGAGGTGGCCTCGGTGGCCCCCGCGGCGGCAGCAGAAGACCCAGCTGCCACCATGGTAGCGGACACCGCCGCTGAAGTAGACGCCCCTGCGGACAACACCATGGATGCGGCAGCCCGCGTTCCCGTCGCCCCTGCGGTCGCAGAGCCCACCGACGCGGCTGCTGTCGCAGGTAATAATCGCCCGATCGCAATTGGTTGAGATAATCGCAATTATTTGAGATAATCGCAATTATTTGAGATAATCGCAATCATTTGAGATAATCGCAATCATTTTTTTGAATAATCGTCTTAAACCTCATAATCAGTTCCATGTTAAAAGTGTTCATATAATTCCAAAGATTTTGTAAAATAGTGGAAATAGCAGATCTACAAGTATAATTAAATGTGTACGTTCATATCTGCCTTAATTGTGCAACTTTCATTTACAAAGCTTTAAAAGCTAAAAGAAAAAAATGCATATTCATAATGTTCCAATAATGTCCAAGGACAGAAACTCAATTGAAATCATTAATCGCCATTATTAGAGGGACATTATTCATTAAATGAAATGTCCTAATCGTCACACGTCTCCAGAAGATGAAACAGTCGTGGTGGAAGCAGACGCAGCAGCCGCTGACGTGCCAGTCGTCGACGCCGCTGCTGTCGCCCCCGCTGTCGCCGCCGAGGCCGAGGTGGTAGAGACGGCCGCTGCAGTGCCTGAAGAAGAACAAGAAGTCCCCGAGGCTGTTGTCACCGTCGCTCCTGCAACAGAAGTAGCGCTGGCAGAGGAGACTGATGCTGCTGTTGATGCTGATGCTGCTGCAGCAGAGGCGGTGGTTCCTGCCGTCGCTGAAGCAACAGAAGAGGCTCCTGCTGCTGCTGTCACAGAGGTGGTTTTGGCCCCCGCTGCTGATAACGCCATCGTTCCTGCTGCCACCGAGACCCCCGTGGTGGCAGAAGAGGTGCCAGCGGCAGCAGCTGATGCCGAGGCTGAAATAGTGAACGAAGTCGCAGTTGAAGGTAAGGATTTGTGACGCCCCGGATTGAAACCAGTGTCTTAAGCACTAGTCACCAAAGGGATGGCCCACATGACAGGAGACTATCTCCTGTTTCTAGAGTGAGGCAGCTTGATGTACAAGTACCTCCACTGGACAACTCGCTGTTGAAGAGGTGTCTCTGCAAACACCTGTGTTAACTTGGCCGTGAAATGCAAATATTAGTTTGACGTGTCATGATGCCCATAATGTGTTTATGTCTTCTTGTCTAGAACAAGCTGTGGTCACTGCAGCCCCAGTGGAGGCCGAGGCAGAGGCAGAGGCTGCAGCAGTGGAGACAGAGACAGACCCAGCCCAGGTTCCTCTTGTCGTGGCCAAAAGGCAGGCTCCAGAGCTGACGTCTGACTGCATGGTCTACCGCTACGGCTCCCTGGCCACCAATGTGGAAATCATCCGTGAGTAATAATAACAAACTTATCCTGCAGTACATTTAGAATTGCACATGATCCTTCTCTTGGTAACATGCTTTCATAACACAGATTATCGTTTCAACCACTTAAAGCTCAGGGGTCTATCCTTGGCCTCCTCCTTTTCCACCAAATCTCTTTGTTGAAAAGCTCACTTTACCCTGTACAACATGACAGCTGTTGTCAGCTTGTAAATCGGCTATTTTTACAGACCGTTTGCCTATTCCCATCAAATGTTCACCCATGCCCAGAATATGGACGCTAGGGTTGAAGTGGTTAATGGTCTCTTGTGGTTTCTCCTCTCTTCTAACTGGCTTCCAGAGGGCATTGAGAGCGTGGAGATCGTCGGGATGGCCAATGTGGCGTCCTTAACCACGGAGCTCGTGCAGAACGCTGTGGACCTCACCATCAGCTGTCAGGGAAGGTGAGGAGACAGGAGAGCTCACACAACTGTTGACAATGATGAAAAGTTTTGGAAAAGTTTTGGAAATTAATTGGTAAAAATGTGTGGGAACCCTGAATCCACCTTCAATGAGAGGCAATGATGCAACAATGAACCAGCTCAGTGGCCTTGTGGTTAGAGTGTCCGCCCTGAGACTGGGAGGTTGGAGGTTCGATCCCTGCTTGGGTCGTACAGTACCAAAGACTATAAAATTGGGACCCAATGCCTCCCTGCTTGGCACTCAGTATCAAAGGTTGGATTGGGGGGGGGGGTTAGATCACCGCTACTGATTCCCTGATTCCTGATTCACGGCTGCAGCTCATCTCTCCAAGAGATGGGTCAGAGGCGGAGAACAATTTTCAATTACAGCAATGTATCTGACAAATAAATAAATAATTACAATGCATTTGGAATATAGTATTAGTTCCATATACAGATCCATCTAAAATAATTAGGGAAAAAAAGAATGCAGATGCCATAGCACCCCAAATCATCACTGACTGCAGAAACGACTTCAAACAACTAATACTGTATGTTATTATACATCCTAGCACCCCAAATCATCACTGACTGCAGAAACGACTTCAAACAACTAATACTGTATGTTATTATACATCCTAGCACCCCAAATCATCACTGACTGCAGAAACGACTTCAAACAACTAATACTGTATGTTATTATACATCCTAGCACCCCAAATCATCACTGACTGCAGAAACGACTTCAAACAACTAATACTGTATGTTATTATACATCCTTTTTTAGAGTGGTCTCGTTTAATAGTGTAATATTTTGAGATTGTTATGTTCATGAGTTGTATGCCATAAAAATTCCAAATTAAAACTAAAAAGGTTTTGAATATTTAACTACATGCGCAATGTATCTAGAATATATGAAAGTTTACATTTTATTACCAAAGAAGATAAACTTTCACACAATATTATATATTATTTATTTTTTAGATGGATCTGTATATTTTAAGCAGTATCGGCACCTTTTTCCGATACGGGTATACATCGGTATCGGAGCAACTCTAATAATAACGTTTAACTAAAATGCCTAAAATTGTTCCATTGTAATCTTTTGGTCCAGTCTGCCCAACACTGTCTGCACGGTGATCTCGGACGCCGACTGCATCAATCCCATGGACACGGTGTGCAGCGAGGCGCTTCCCTCTCCAGACTGCCAGCTCATCCTCCGACAGTTCTTCAACGACTCCGGAGTCTTCTGCGTCAACGTCTCCCTCACCAACGACGTCAGCCTGGCCGTGACCAGCGCTCGTGTCAGCGTGACAGTGGGTGAGTGACGGGGAAAAAAACTGATGACATGCATCCAAGGACGTGCTGGCCATTGGGAAAAGCGGGACAACTCCCGAACGGCCGGTTCATTCCCGGCCGGTCCAGGCCCGGCCATTAGGAAAGAAATGTCGGGCAGAAATCTCGTATCTCCAAGTTTCAAATTTGTACATTTATTCGCAAAGCAAAGCCCTGCTTCATCATACAAGGCCGTCGCACAAAAGTAGTGAAAACAGCAGATCTACAAGCACACAACGCCTCGCGGTGCGAGGCGTTGTGTGCTTGTAGATCGGCTGTTTTCACTAGTTTAAATCATTTTTAAAATGATAAATACAAAACAAACGGTTTCTAGGTTTCCACGAAATATAACTCATGTAATTGGCCCACTGGCTTGTCACTTGTCATGATCTGCAATGGCAAATCTTATAGCACTAGCAGCAGCAGTGCTATAGAGAGAGATCTCTCTCTATAGCGCGCAATGAGGGCCTCTACAACTCTTTTTCCCGGGCTGAATCAGGGGCCCAGCACGTCCCTGCATGCATCAGTTTTAGAGCCAGAACCATCTTTTAGTCAGGAACACTCACGTCAAAGTAGATTTAACCATTTATTGCAACAAATGGAATACAGTTATATAAGACTTGCAGCTATATATTTTCGTCCATGCCTTACCCTTATCCCTAAACTTCTTTGCCTTTTTTGATATTTTGAAAAGCATTTTAAAACACTTCAAATTGCCGATCTACATCGATACGTTGTGAACTTGTAGATCAGATTTAAAAAAAATCTAAATAGTAAAAAAAGGCAAAGAAGTTTAGTGATAAGGCATGGACGAAAATTTGGCATTTGACGTTAAAGGGCTCCACGTTCAAGAGATGTTCCCTGAATGTTGTACACGCATGCTTGCTAAGCAAAATCAGGGAACTCAAGCCTATGCCAGATCAAAAGGTGGAGGTTGGGGTGGAGGAGGCAGCTAAGGAGCTGCGGATCCGAAGCTTCGGATGAAGGACGAGCAGCGCTATAGTGAATGCAAGCCGTATTTAAAGGAGCCTCCGTTACTGAGCGAGAGCTCTGATTGGATTAGACAGAGTGATGTAATGATCAGCAGATCTGCGGAGGAGTAGGAAATGATCTGACCGACAGCTTATTGCAGCTGAGGCGGGCGAGACTCACGTGTCCTGCATAAACTAACGCTATGCTTCATATATCGTCGTTGTCGGGTGGAAACCTTGTATGTCCAAAACCGTTTGTTTTTATCATTTAAAAAAATGAACTAAACTAGTGAAAACGGCCGATCTACAAGCACACAACGCCTCGCGGTGCGAGGCGTTGTGTGCTTGTAGATCTGCTGTTTTCACTACTTTTGTGCGACGGCCTTGTCTGATGAAGCAGGGCTTTACTTCGTGAAAAAACGTACACATTTGAAACTAGGAGATACGAGGTTTCTGCCCGACAGTGACGATATATTGGTTTGGCTGAAATGTTATTTGACTTTCTTGGCTACATCGGTGTCTCAATTACATGCAGCCAGTGTGTCGTGATTTTTAACCACCAAATCTGTCATGGGTTGTGCTCTAATAATCAGTCTATATTCATCTGCATGTATGTATGTTCACTGCATGGCTCTCTTCCTGTCCTTCCCTCCCAGGCCCAGGGGCCTCCTCTGCAGGGCCCGTGGCTGCAGTGTTGGGCGTCATTGTTCTGGCCTGTCTCGTTGGCACTGTTGGTTTGATGTACAGGTGAGTAGCGCTGCCATGATCCTATAAACTGTATATATAATAGTCTGAGTGCACAGTAGTAGCGCTGCCATAACTATTGATATTCTCAGTGATTTCGATTTTAGATTTTTTTTTATCATAATCAATTAAATCAATTTGTTTTGCACCCCAACAGGTAATTGGGGAAAAGGAATAACATTACACATCCATTTACATAAAAAAAAAAAAAAAACATTTACTTTAAATCCCCTATGTTCCTATTGTTTGTATAGGGGGTATCTGCACATTTCTAAAGTGACAATTTAAGGACTATTTATACCTCTAAAATGACAAATTAAACATTGACCAAATTGCGAGGCGTTGGTAGCATGTAGATCTGCTATGTTCACAATAGAACCGTGTTATACAAAATGTAATGCCTCAACTTAGTGCTCGTAGGGTGAGGGGGGTCGCCAGTTAAAATATGATTATTTTGGGGGTTGCGGCCTGAAAGTGTTGCTCTAACAGAGGAGATTGTTAAAATGTATGTTTAATTATGTTTCATTATGAAGCTTAGTGATGTTTAATTATGAAGTTTAATGATGTTCCTGTTGTTTCCCAACAGGAGGTTCAAACAGTACCATCCTCTAACAGAGGAGGGCGACAGCGCCACTGGAGCCCATGTGATCACCTCAGTTCCTATGCTGTTGTGGAACCTGCTGAGCCGACAGTCCCCTGGAGAGAGTCGCCCCCTGCTGGGCAGAGTGGTGTGAGACACCCACTGTCAGCAAGCTTCCAGTTGGTGGAACAAGTACTTCAAAATGTTGATTTTTACTCAAGTAAAAGTAGTAATACCACGATATAGGTAAAGGGTGTGTATTACATTTTACTTGAGTAAAAGTAACTAAGGTATTGGTGTCAAAATATACTTGGAAGTACCAATGTAAAAGTACTCATTATGAATGGCCCGTTGCAATTTCAAAGATTTGAAAATAGCAGATTTATTCACAACGCGTTGCATTGCTGCGACACGTAAGCTTGTAGATCAGCTAGTTTCAAAGTAACTTAAAGTTTTCAAATGATTGTAGGGATGTAAAAAAAAAAGTACAATATTTGCTTCTGAGATGTACTGGAGTAGAAGTATATATGAATTATGGAAAATGGAAATACTCAAGTAAATTAAACGTTCCACAAAATTGGACTTAAGTACAGTACTTGAGTAAATGTACTTCTTCTTTCCACCACTGGACACTTCAAATCACACATCATTTCACACGGTGACACCCAACTGCATAAGCACAGTAATGGCTACACAGTGGAACCCAGTGGTTGTCAAACCTTTTCATGTTGATGACCCCCAAATGTATTTGGCTGCTGTGGACCCCCCCCCCATCTCAAAAAAATGATGTGCCAGGGGGGGGGACCTCCAGAAGCAAATATTTGAGCCCACTTTGAGAACCACTTCTCTAATCCAGTGTTTCTCAAAGTTTTACATGTCAAGGTCTCCCCTTAACTCTTGACAGTGTACGAATGGAACCAAATGGACCCGTACGGGTCCATTTGGTTCCATTTGTACACTGTCAGAGTTACAGACTTGTATGGGTCCATTTAGACCCCCATAAAGGAACCCACAGAGTCCCTGGAATCCACTTTGAGAACCACGTCTCCAACCCACGTACAGTAAACGTTATGGTAAAGTTCAACCATTAAAACCAGCAGCAACTATACACTATCTGTTAAACTGAATCCATAATCTATACATATTGAGATGTATAGGACTCAATTCAACTTGTTGAGATAAAAGTGAAATAAAAAATTCTGAATACTGGGGAAAACCTGATGAGCAAGTTGATGAATAAATGTTTTCTTACCACGTCTCTCATTTGTGACAAGAAGAGAATATATTTATTTTTGACCTGCACTGTTTTCTACTTAAAGGCACTGATATAAATTATATGTAAAATCCAATAAATTATTTGTGACCTACTACTTTTAGCCTATTAATAACTTGTTGTAACTCAAGCTTATTACCATTTCAATCCCAATGTATAAATTGTATGTGCCAATATCAGTATTTTTCATATTTACAGGCCTAAAATAAATATAACTTTCTTGATCATTATGTGGACACTGAATTTTTCTTTTTCATCTTTCATATTAAACTACTATTTATTCATATTCAGACAGATCGCTGCCTGGCTCAGTTGGCAGTGATACAAGCTAAGCTGGAATACATCTGACAACCACAACATAGCTGTCACTGTCCAGTAGAAACCTTGTATGTCCAAAACTGTCACAAGCTGGTCACGTTGTGAGCTTGTAAATGAAAGTAGGGCTTTCGTTTACAGAAGAATGAGTTGAACTAATATGGAGATACAAGGTTTCTGCCTCAGCCTGACAGCAATGATATACTATACTGTATCAGTGATTCTCAACCTGTGGGTCAGGAACCCCAGGGGGGTCCCCAAATTATTTTGGGGCTCCCCAGATGATTAACTCAATGTGCAACATTGTTTTCTCACTCAACAGTAAACAAACCAACATAAAGTTTAAGTGTACTGTATAGAGGGTTTCTAAAGTGGCAATTTAAAGAGGTGGTGCCATAGTTTTGTACTTTTTCTGTTTTTCATGTGTCTAGGAGGTTGAAAGTACTTCATTAGACCCCCTTATGTGTTTTTTTTTAGAAATGATTATTCTCTTAGTATTTGTTTGTTTTCTCTTGGAGGCTGCCACCTTGTGGTGAAAAATGTCAGTTAAAAAACACAGATTAGATGACATCACATAATCAACTCCTCCCCTATTTACGATTCACCCAACACTGTGGGGTGTGGCTATATCAGCTGGGTCACCACCCACCATGCCATCCTTGCATAATGAACTGGGGGTGTGTCCACATAAAAACCCAATTCTAAGTCTTTCTGTATACTTTTTTGGAAAAAATCTTCATCCTAGTATAATCATAATACCTGATAATCATGTTTTAGAGGGGGGGAAATCATGGCACCACCTCTTTAAGGACTTTTTCACCTAAAATGACAAAATAAACATTGGCCAACTTGTGAAATATTAGAGGCAGTTAAAATATGAGTTGCGGCCTGAAAAGGTTGAGAACCACTACTGTAACATTTTTATGAAAATAAAATGTAATCCAAAAGTACTTACTAGCACCTAAATCAACAACCTGTACACATTTTACATGAACATTTGCGTTCATGTAAATAGTAAATAAGTTGCAAAACAGAGGCAACAGTCAAAGGAACATGTTTCAGGACTTTATTGCGTACAGGTATCACAGTCAAAAGATGAAACAGGACGGCACAATATTATCCAAATCTTTAAAGAGTTCAGTGTTTATGACCTCTGATAAAAGTCACAGACATGGACGTGTCAATTAACGACAATAAAACCTGAAACTAAACCTTCGACGACCACTCGAGCCCTATTTTCAAAAAGATTCAAAACATTTGTGAGCTTTTTATACCGTAGATCTGCAGCTATTTCTTGAAAAAAAAGAACTTGAACGTTTCGAACTTCTTCTTTTTGAACATTTTTGAAAATACGGGCCAAAAAAACAAACCGAACCAACCCGGGGTTACCGTGGTTACAGAGCGGTCTAATACTCCTCCCCCTCCTCCTCGCCCTCCCCCTCGATGGAGTCGACGCCCACCTCCTCGTAATCCTTCTCCAGGGCCGCCATGTCCTCGCGGGCCTCGGAGAACTCGCCCTCCTCCATGCCCTCCCCCACGTACCAGTGCACGAAGGCGCGCTTGGCGTACATCAGGTCGAACTTGTGGTCGAGGCGCGCCCAGGCCTCGGCGATGGCCGTGGTGTTGCTGAGCATGCACACGGCCCGCTGCACCTTGGCCAGGTCCCCGCCGGGCACCACGGTGGGCGGCTGGTAGTTGATGCCCACCTTGAAGCCCGTGGGGCACCAGTCCACGAACTGGATGGAGCGCTTGGTCTTGATGGTGGCGATGGCGGCGTTGACGTCCTTGGGCACCACGTCGCCGCGGTACAGCAGGCAGCACGCCATGTACTTGCCGTGGCGCGGGTCGCACTTCACCATCTGGTTGGCCGGCTCGAAGCAGGCGTTGGTGATCTCCGACACGCTGAGCTGCTCGTGGTAGGCCTTTTGATAAGATCGATTGAATACTTTATTAGAAGGTTGGGTAGGAGGAGGAACAGGACAGTACAGTTCACTGGTACAAGGTAGGGCATTCACCAAATATTCGAATATTCGAATATCGAAGTCACTATTCGACATTGTTCACCGAAGTCGAATATTCGCGTATTTTTTTTTTTTTTTTTTTTTCTTTAAAAAAAATATATTTTATAAAGCTTGGCTAGATAGGAAGTCATAAGAATGGGCTGTCAATGCTCCTGGTGGATGAATTTGTTAATGCTCTATACCAGGGGTTCTCAAACCTTTTTAGGCCGTGACCCCCAAAATAAACATATTTGAACTGGGGACCCCCACCCTGACAAGCACTTAATTGTAGGTATTACATTTAATGTGACTCGGTTCCGCAGATAAATATTGTGAAAATAGCAGATCTACATGCTCACAACATGTAGTGAGCATGTAGATTGGCTATTTTCACAATGTTCGCCTCTTGCTTACTTAATATTTGACTGTTTGGCCAGTCCTGTCGAATATTCGACTATTCGAATACCTTGAGGTCGAATAATTTGAATACTAAAAATCACTATTCGTGAATGCCCTAGTACAAGGTCAACTAAAAGACCACAAGAAAGCTGTTGGGCTTGTTTCCATTAGGGTCCCTTTGTACTCAATTCATACAATATCAAATGACAGACAAATGAAACACAGTACAGTACTATGCAAAAAAAATATATATATAAGACGGAAAATGTAATATAAAATAAATGGTATTTACAGCAGTGTTGATTTTGACAGCACATTTTGATTTAGTTTAAAGGAGTAGTTCACCCCCAAAATTACTTTTTTTCTATTGATTAGTCATGCCATGGAGAGTAGAGTTCAATAATATTTTTAGTTTTTTGTCGCAATCCTAAGACAAAAATGTGATAACAATAAATGTACCCCCATTCATTTCGGATGGTGGCCCGTTTCAAAACGGGTCACCATCCGGAATCAATGGGGGTAAATTTACTCAAATCAAATTTTTGTCTTAGGAATGTGACAAAAACCAAAAAATATTATTGAACTCTACTCTCCATGGCATGACTAATCAATAGAAAAAAAGTCATTTTGGGGGTGAACTACTCCTTTAAGTCATATATTCTTTTGAATACAATGTAGTTTCGTTTTAGTCGTATTTTTGTCATCTGAAATGTTTTAGTTTTAGTCTAGTTTTAGTGAAATAAATATCATACGATTTTAGTCCACTAGATATACAGTTGATTTTGTCGACCAAAACGTATGCTGGCGGTGCCTTGATGGCGTCGTAATGGCTGATTTCACACACGGTCGCATGCTGAAAACAGCCAATCTACAAGCTCACAACACGTCGCAGGGGCGACCCGTTGTGAGCTTGTAGATCGTCTGTTTTTAGCGACCATTTTTTCATCATGGCTTCATTCGACGAAACACTAATTTACAGTAAAAAAAGGTCAGGGGGGGGTAAGGATCTTTTCTCGTACCTTCTCGGCGGAGATGACGGGTGCGTAGGTGGCCAGGGGGAAGTGGATGCGCGGGTAGGGCACCAGGTTGGTCTGGAACTCGGTCAGGTCCACGTTGAGGGCGCCGTCGAAGCGCAACGACGCTGTGATGGACGACACGATCTGGCTGATGAGCCTGTTGAGGTTGGTGTAGGAGGGGCGATCGATGTCCAGGTTGCGGCGGCAGATGTCGTAGATGGCCTCGTTGTCCACCTATTGTACCAGTATTATAGGAATTAACCTCAAACAAATTGCACCAGAAACTCTTTCAACTTTCTCCGTTTCACAACGTGCCAGTGGTGGTGGAACATATTGAAAAAGCTGCCTAAAGTTGGGGTCCTGTTAACTTTACTATACAGGAAACAATATATACAAAAAATAAATCTGCTTTAATGTGAGGCTAATGCAGCATGAGAGGGGCCAAACTAGCGTTTTTTCATGATTCTGAATCCATTGCAAGCATTTGTCTTGCACAAAAAACATTCATTGGGCTAAAAACGGCCCACAAAACTATGGTTTAGTGATGAGTCATCACTTTGCACAGTTTTGTGGGAACCGTTTTAGCCCAAGGAATGTTTTTCGTGCAAAGCAAATGCTTGCAATGGATTCATGATTATTGAAAAACCCCTAGTTTGACCCCTCATATGCTACTTAAAGCAGAATTATTCCTCGTAAAGTTAACGGGACCCAAACTTTCAGCATCTTTTTCAATATGTTTCACCACAGGGATTTCTTAGGACTATTGATATTTTGTTGTTACCAACATATTTATGAAACAAAAAAAGTTAGTTTCTGTTGCAATTTGTTTTAAGGTTTACCCCTTATTTTCAGTAGAATTCCTGCACTCACCATGAAGGCGCAGTCGGAGTGTTCCAGCGTGGTGTGCGTGGTCAGGATGGAGTTGTAGGGCTCCACCACGGCCGTGGACACCTGCGGCGCCGGGTAGATGGAGAACTCCAGCTTGGACTTCTTGCCGTAGTCCACGGAGAGGCGCTCCATCAGCAGCGAGGTGAAGCCCGAGCCGGTGCCTCCGCCGAAGCTGTGGAAGACCAGGAAGCCCTGGAGACCTGTGCACTGGTCAGCCTATAGGGAGAGAGATTAAACACTGGTCAGCCTATAGGGAGAGAGATAAAACACTGGTCAGCCCTATAGGGAGAGAGATTAAACACTGGTCAGCCTATAGGGAGAGAGATATAAAACACTGGTCAGCCTATAGGGAGAGAGATATAAAACACTG